>NW_020537324.1:60480935-61080935 GCF_003426905.1 Ctenocephalides felis
TTGAAGGTTTCTGAACGTTTTGGCATACCTCAGAAAAAATGGATGTGTGTGTGTGTGTGTGTGTATGTATGTATGGATACAAATTTTCGCCCACGTTTTCGGGCGTACGGATCAACCGATTTGAATGGTTTAAAAAACATTCGATTCCTATTAATAAGGAGAAGAGCTGATTAGTTTTTGGCAAAGACAGGTCCAGCAGTTACGGAGATAAGGAGCAAAGAGTGCAGAAAATAGAAATCGAGTTTTTGAGAGAACGGAGCATCCGATTTGAATGATCTAAAAAACATTCAATTAGTAATGATTGGGAGAAGGGGTTATTAGTTTTTCGCAAAGGCAGGCCCAGCCATTACGGAGATACAGAGCTAAATATACAAAAAATGGCAGTTTTTAAGAGAACTAAGCGTCCGATTCAATTGATTCAAAGAACTCTCTGCTTGTCTTAACAAAATAATTGATTTTGGAAAAAAAAATTTTGTACAATTTTTTTTTTTTTTTTTTTTTTTTTTTTTTTTAATTTTTTGTATATCGAAAATAATTCAGATTTTATTTTTAATTCTGACTATAGTTCTAATATACTTTAAACAAATAATTTCAACTCTGCAATTCAGTTGATATAATTCTTATAAATATTAGACAATGTTACAATATTTATAATAATCTATTTGAAAACATTCAATATTCTCCGAACATTTCGTTACGGTACGGGAAGTTTCAGCAATTTGCCTTAAGGCACGATGCCACCCACCCCACTAGTTTTAAATTGAATTCGAAATAAAATGACGATTGTTAATGTTCCGGAGATAAATTGATTTGATGATTTACATTTGATTTGCTCAGATATAACAAAAGATAGCAAAAATAATGAAAGTTACAGTATTTGTAATAATATATTTGAAAACGTTTAAAATTTCTCAAATATTTCATTACGGTACGGGAAGTTCCAGCAATTTGCCTTAAGGCACGATGTCATACACCACTAGTTTTAAACTTAAATGCCATCTCGTACGATAGCAAAACAGTATTACTTCAATCGCGTGTGAACCTTACGCGCACTCTTTTTTAATTATTATGTTAAGATATTAAAAAGAAGAAAGAAGGAAGAAAAACGGCTGTTTGAAAAAACATTAAGAAATAATTAATATATAGTATAAAAATGCTAAATGTTGTAAAGGCCAATATAAAAATCATTGAAATGTTTCAAAATAATATTAACCTAATAATTAATTATTATTAGTGAAACTATGGTATGGTTTTGCGCAGAATAGGCACTGAACCAATTACAATTTTCAATAAGTAATACCAGAGTGAAAAATCTTGAAGAAAAAGTCGACACACAGGTCGTCATTCGGATGTCATCTATAAGCGACACTCGTACACAAAAGGTAGATGGATGCCACCTTTGGTCAGATGAATGTCGCCTATAGGCGGATATTGCGGGTGTCATCTTTAGGCGACACTTATAGTAAAAGAGTTAATAAATGTTTACTTATAAATTAAAATAATTTTATTATTAGTTACTCACCTGAGCAGCTTGTACTCTGGTTGGATAATGCTCGTAGTTCCTGTAGCATCCTACTCCGATCTGGGCTGGATTTTTGCCGCCAGAGGCAGAGGCGGATTCGCCCTCCGTGCTGTTGCCGTCAGCTTGCGACATGTTGTGCCCTAACAGACACACACTAACTCATTAGGCACCAGGACCGCACTTGGTCATTTTAGTACGAGAGGCACAGACAAATTTGCGTGGGACGAACAAAATTTGGTGTGTGCGAAAGCATTGAATAAAGGAGTTATGAATGATGTAGGATTGAGGGCTGAAAGTTGGCAAAATCCTTGCAGAAGTGTATTATTTTTGGGTTTGTTTGAAAATATAAAGAACTCTCAATATTGTGTGTGAAAAATGAAGAAATAGTGTAGTTAGTATAATATTTTCAATATGGGCCTGATCTACTTCATCAGGTCAAGAAGTTAGTATCAAATATAGAAAGAAATAGCCGCAACGCGTTAAATAATTTTGGAAATTGTATTAGAGACTAAAAATTTAGATAAACATCAAGGTAGTTGTGTTGATTTTGCAATTATAATTACAAACATAAATAAGTGTGCCAAAAATATATATAAGAGAATTTTAGAAACAAAAATGGATTTCAAGACAATAAGTAAATTCTATAGTTCCAAATCAGTTATCCTATATTCGGTTGATTTACATAAATGATATTTGTATCTATCACATAATTATTTAGACTTTTAATAAAAATGTATCAAGTATTTTCGGGATTTACATGAATATTGCGTTCAAAGACATACAAGGTACAAAATACAAGAAAACAGAACAAAACAAGCCAAATGCAAGCTAGAACACATAAAAACACAATAAAAAATGTAAAAATCTACACACAAAGATCGAACAAATGCTAACGCATCAATGCCATGAGATGTATACCACAAAGTAATTAATCAACCAATTTAAATTCCTGTTAATCTACAGACAAAATAATTTAGTTCAAGTGTAATATTTATAGAATGTTATTAATGTTTTAGTTTTCAACATATTTATTCTATGCCCGAAACCTATATGCAAACCAATATACTTAATAAAATTATAAAAACAAATATTAAAAAGTGCAAAATAAAAATAATGTTAAACGAGGTATAAAATAATAAAACCGGTAGCATGCTCAATTCAACTTATAAAATTTTTAAGTTAAAAATGATAGAAATAAAAGTAAATGAGAGACAAGATTTGAAATAATCTATTTATTTTATATAAAATGTAACGTATTCGGATTTTAACACAACATTTTATATAACATGAATAACACTCGTAATTTCGTGTATAAATTTAATTAACAATAAAGCAATTGGACAATTTATACTCAACGATTAACTATATCTACTTATTTTGAAGGGACCGATGAACATTTAACTTTTTGTGAAATTGGAAAAAATAAAAAAAATTATATATATATATATATATATATATATATATTATAAACATATATATGTATATATAAAGAGAGAGATATTGAAGAAAGAGAAGGAAAGAAAGAAAGTGAGAGAAGAGAAATAAAGAGAGAGAGAAAGAGAGAGGGGGAAAGAGAAGGAAAGAAAGAAAGAAACAGAAGGAGAAAATGTGAAATAAAGGAGAAAAAGAAAGAGAAAATAGGGGAGAGAAAAAAGAAGAGAGAAGGAAAGAGAGAGAAAGAAAGAGAGAGAAGGAAAGAGATGGCAAGAAAGAAAGAAACAGTGAAAAAAAAAGAAATAGAGACAGAAAGAAAGAAAGATGATGAAGAAAAGTAGAGTGACAGTTGACCCTCTATATGTATTGACCATAAAAGTATATAAAAATAATCTTAATTTTCATGCAAAACAATGAATACAATAAACAAAATATTGATTTTTTATTATGAGTCTCTTATATGAACTTATATGAACTATTCAGAATTTCAAAATTTAAATAAGTTATTCGATTTGGGTGAAAAAACATACTTGATTAATTTTGTTCATATTCAGTTGTAGTTGATAATCATACATTCTACAAATAAAAAATTAATGAGCCTATTCTGCGTACAACTTTGTTATGAAGCTGGGTCAGAAAGACCTTATTTTCTAAGATCGTTTTTTGACATTTATGGGGTTTCTAAGTTAGGTTTTCTATCTGACAACCTGACTGCACAGCAACCACATAGTGATTTTGTCAATATTTAGAACGAATTAGTATGAAAATTTCTTCATATCATAAACTTTCCATAAAATTGGTCTATTATGTGGAAGAATCGGTACATAAATTCTATAAGACTTGTTTTACAGATTAATCGCAAAACTTTCCATAAAGTTACAACAGAAATCGGCACTTTATTGCTTATTTTGTGCCGTAAATTCTGTTTATCATAAATAAATTAAATATAAAAAAAAAACATTGTGATAATTTTACATACGATCTTTAGATTATATGTGTGTAATTTAACGCTTTGAAGATTTAACAGATATTTTCTATGTCGACATAAAAATAAAATATAACTATGCTGTATACGATAGTTTAGTAAAACTTTTAAGTATAAAGTTAAAAAAGTTGTGCAATGTATGCAGTGCTCGTGTCGACAAGTCGTTTTGCAACGACAGTAAATAATAAAGGTAATAAATATCTGAAATGTTTAACTTTAACTTAATAACTTGAAAAATAAATGACTAAGTTTGAAAATTGACTAAAAGAATGAATTTATGTATCAATATTAAAATACATTTATTGCTTATTTAAAAATATCAAAAGTAAATAAATATTTAGTGGTTTTATTTTAGGTTATCACGAAATACGAAGATCTATTAATTACGAGATTTCTAGTTTTTTTTTTTAAAAAGTGCAAAATTTCTTTAGATAAATTCTTACATTATGACCACGTGTGCTTATTAAAATAATCAATTTTAATTTGGAGCAATACTTTCGTTCACTTTTTAACGTTGATATACTTTTATGATTTTTTACTTCAAGTAAAATTAGAAAAATGATATATTTATTTTTGCATAAAAATAGACCTCAAAAACGACAATTATAAACGCCTGAGCAAACAAATGCTGCAATATATATATTAATTTTTAACTGGACTAAAAGTAATTAAACTACTAATCATAAAGTAGATTATCGAAATAATATTTATAAGTGGATTCAATGGAGAACTTTTGATATTACTTTTCTCAAAAGCAAAATTGATATTTGTATCCAATTTTTTATCAAATTGTTCAAAATGTTTACCAGTCCCTTCTATTGGAGTTTGTTATTTATGCAGTTAGTGATTTGTCATTTATAAAATTCATAAGCATATCAATACTTTGTTATTCCCTACAAGGTTAAACATACAACTTTAATTTTTTTTTAACTAATACTGAAAATAACTATTTTAGTTCTTAATTTTTTTTTGGGAAAGAAAATTCTAGGATAATCATATTTGCTTTATCGAAATAGATCATTAGAATTTTTCATTCCACTAAAAATTTAACAGAACAAGATTAATAAATGCATTTAAATTATAACATAAATATTAGAATCTCTTAGTTATTAACGTAATTATGTAATATGAATATAAATGCATCGCTATTTCCTTTACAGCAATTAGGTACTTCATGTAATTAATATATATTTAATACTATTAACATCATTATTTAACGTATTCGATAAATATTAAACTTAAATTTATTTACTTTTTAAGTTTTTAAAAACTATACACGTTTAGGCACTTATAGTAGTAAGCACGCTGAATCTTATACATTAGTAATAGTATAATGATATACAGATTTGTCTAATTTCTTTTAAATATGGTTAAATTTATTTTCGTTATTTTATAATGCAAAAGTATGCATAAAATTGTGCATATTACCGATTTTTACGAGGTGCAATACAATAAAATAAAACATTTATAAATGTCATCACAAAGTACGTCTGATAGGAAAAAAGATATAGATGCTTGAAAATAATTTCAGTGTATTTGAATATGGAATTCCAAGTTTTTTCAGAATCGAATATATAGTCAACAACGGCTAATAATTTCTGACATCAAACGACATCAAAAATTAATAAACAAATAAAATGAGGGTCTTTTAAATTTGACAAATATTGAAAATTTCGAATTCATATTTTAACAAATTGTTTTAGTTCTAGTAAACTTGGGGCAAATATTATTTGCGGTTAGGGGCTCAGAGTATAAAATTTAGACTCTGAATAAACAAAATTAATCAAAATCAAAATCAAAATAACCGAAAAATAGTCACAGTTTCACAAAAGCTCTAGGTTGCACTTAAAAGCTCATATGAAACTACATCGATTTTTTTCCATTTTTTTTCGTAAGAGTTACTATCATTCAGTTCGGTTTGGTGTTGAGTTCTGGGACACCCTGTATATTAAGGAAAAAATTACAAACGTAACACTATTTTTAACAATTTAATTTTGAGAGAAAAATACAAAAATAAATATTCCTTAAATTTTAGACTGTTTCAAAACATGTATCAATAAGGTGACCATATTTTAAGTCAAAATTGGGACAGTAATTTTTAGTTTTGCTAATCCAGGTCGGTCCGGGGGGAGGGGGGTGTATGCAACAAAACTTAAAATTTTTAATATAACAAATACTATTTAGGAATGCAATAAAAATCAATTTTTTTAATCATAATTATTGACTTTTAGTAAGAACTTTATTATTCGATTAAATGTTTTATTATACCTTGTATAGTTCGCTCCTAATCTTTTATAAAATTTTGTATATTTTTTATGATCATCTTTAAAAAAAATAGTACTTTTGCCAGACAGCAGTCAAAAAGTTTTCATAATTTTTGTTATTTTTTGTCGAAATTTTTAATGTAAGAAGCAACATTAATCCTTAATTTTCTATTCAGCAATTTTTTCATTCATAACGTATTGTTTCACATGAGCAGATATTAGATTGGATAATTGTAATTTTATTATCAAAACATAAACTTTTCCTTCGGGAAGTTAATAAGAGCGAAAATTCAATTTAAGTCTATACTTTTTGAAAACACGGGACAATAAGGAACAAAAAATCTGAATCCGGGACAAAAATGATTTTAAAAAACTCGGGTCACAAGGTGAAATCCGGGGCTGTCCCGGCTAAATTGAGATGTACGGTCAACTTATTAACAAGCCGAAAACATTTGATAAAATGATTGTGTATCTGATTCAAATCGAACAAAAAAATATCAAATATTAATAAAATATTCTAACTGTAATGTTACAGCATATGATCTTGATAAAATATCACGTAATTCGGGGAAAATTTTACACAAAAACTATAGTTCCCTCAAAATATTTGCCAATTTGATAAAAAATGCAGCCTTATTCAAACCGAATGAATAAAATATCAAGTTTGTATTTAATGGTGTACAGTACCAAAACAAAAATGTTATAATTACCTATGATTTTTCAAAAATAACACTAATTCGAGGCGTTTCGACGAGTGTTTAAAATACTCATGAATATCATGAATACTCATGATAAAAAATCAATTCTATTCAAATACGACTGAAACCATTTTCCGCATCCTAATTTCATCCGAGAAGATTTGATTTATCTTATTTAAAAGATCACTTGCTTAGTATAAGCTCATAGCAATTTAGTCTAATAATGAGATTAGTTCGAAGTACATGGCAGAGACTTTGTGTATAGATTCATTGTAGGAATTATCGTTCCATTATTATTCCATCGAATCGGTGTTCGAAAGGTTTGCTTTTTGAAGTAGATGTGTTTTGTACTAATTTGGTAATGTTGTTTTAGCTAATTGAACTAATGTGGTCTGAGACATCTCGCCTGTTGGCATCGACGAGTAAGCACTTGTCACCTGGTGGAAGTAAGAGAGAAAACCAAGTCTTAACACCAACGCTACACAGCACAACAAAAGCAGGATAATTTACAGCAAAAACATTGAAATTTTTATGCAGAACTAAATATTTCACTTTTGGAAGTGCTAGGTTTACACCAAATGTAATAAACACATGGACAATGTAATTGGAAAGTGATAAACTAATAAGCTTTTTTCTTCAGGAATTTTAGAAACACTTACGATTCATTCAGTAATTTTAAAAGATATGAGACCAATATGTATTCAGAATTTTGTCTGGCAATTTCGATAAAACTTTTATACTTTCTACGATATGATTTGCATGCAAGTGCACGAGGAAACAAAAAGTTTTGGTGGATCACAAAGGTATTTTCTAATACATATTTGATAAAGTTCATAACTTTGACGAACTAAACCAACGTCTATATTGACACAAGGATCATAGATTATAAACAGTCAAAGTAATAGGATTACCAATAGATGACAAAGATGACTTTTTAACTAAAAAGATTACAGATGATAGACATATATACAAACAAGAATAAAAATTCGTTGAAAAAGTGAACTGCAAATAATCATTCTTAAACTGTTGAACAAACAAGGAATACGTATTTTTCTGTTGAAGTTCAAAATTTAGTTTTGTACGTAATTTTGATGTGAGTTGAGTGATAGATTTTTTTTATTTTTTTTATTTTATTTTTAATAACAATCAGAATACAGTACAATTCAATGTACTGTAGTGCTAGAATTTGATAATAGTTATTCGTTAGGGTAAAAAGTGAATTCTTCCCATTTTTTAATAATATAATTTAATGTCTAAATGTATAAAAAATTTTTTCCTTTGTAATATTTCCTGAAGAAAGACATCCCATATAAATACCAAAACGTAGATTTTTTTTAAATAATTCTTGTTTTTTGAAAAAAATGATGTCTTCAGATTTTTGTGACCTCTATAAATCAACATATCAAAAATCCGCAAATCGTCAAATTTTTCACCTATTTAATGGTATCAATAATATATCCATTTCAAAATAATTATTTCTGAACTCTCTATTTTAGTTCAAGTAAAATTTAGTTCTGCACAGGTGAAGCAAAATTACGGCATGCAGGTAAAACCTTTCGATTCGTCCAAATTACCATTTATTGAAAATATGTACCATATTAAAACTAAGTAGTTATTTGCGTGCAAGTTACCGGTAAGTTTGCGATCAAAATGAATACCTATGGATAAAAAGGTTTTATATACTAAAACAACACAAAAAAAAAATGAAAATAAGAAATCTATTACTAATTTATAAAATAACATTTAATTGTGTGAAACCTACTAGAGATATAAGAAACTAGGTACATGTATCTACCAAAAACCCAATTAAAAGTTGATTGTTGTTGATTACACAGGTTCGCAAAATAAAAAAAGTTGTTTGTATTGGGTGTGCGGCATATGTTTTCTAATGTAGTTTTTACCGCTGAATACGAAATTAAAGTCAAAATTAGGAGTCAAATGGCAAATAATAAAAGAATTAAAAATGGCAAAATCTAGTATATTTCCTCAGCTCAATAATTAAAATAAGGTAATTTAGGTCGTTTCCTGACCCTTTTTACCTTAAATGACTATTGAGTTTAAATTAAATGATCTATATCATTTTTATTCCTAGTATACAGTAGTATTTTGCCTACACATTTTCAGATATTCAAATTAAAAAGATGGTAGCTTATTATCCAGGGGCAACGGGGAGGAAATATGTTTGCAAATTAGTACTGAATTATCACAATAGATCATTTTACTGAGAAAAATCCCAATAGATCATTTAATTGAAACTCAGGAAGAGTCAAGAAACGACAGAAGATATAAGATTTTGATTATTTTGCAGAAGAATTACTATATCGGAGATTTTGTAGTTTTTTTTTTAAACTTTTTGCCATCTGACTCCCAATTTTGACTTTAGATTCGTGCTCAGCGGTAAAAACTACACTGGAAAACATACCGCACACCCAACACAGACAACTTTTTTCATTTTGTGGTTCTGTGCTATCAACAAAATCAAATGGAACAGATGACTCATCAATCGAACTAGTATTACTTTGCTCCTAGGTAAATAATTCAAAAATAGTACTACCTGTCAATTATTAATATACGATAATGTTGTATAACAAATTGATTTGCGCTTGTAAAATAATTATAAACTTCTAAAAAATTGACAAAATAAGAACATTCAAAAATAGTGCTGATACATAAAATAAAAAAATACGTATTTATGTTCTCTGCTATTATTCAGAATCTTTTCGCTATTCGATTGTTTTAAAAAGTATAATATGTTGAACTTACATCTTTAAATGGGTGAGTGTGAAGAGAAATATTAACCATAAGTTAAAAGGACCGCACTGTAGGCGAAAGGCTGTAACATGCAAGAATAGCAATTCGGTTAGTAGAAGTATTTCGACCACTGACCTGTATCGACAATGACGTCGATGAGATCCATGCTCTTGGCGAAGGCGTCCCTCAGGTTGACGTGATGGAACGAGACGATGCTGCCTTCCCGCTTGGCGCGGTCGAGCGCCTCGCGACGCTTCAGCGCTTTCTCGCGACGCATCTGGTTCTTGTAAAACTCAGCGAAGTTGTTGACAATAATGGGAATGGGCAACGCGATTACCAGAACACCGCAAATGCAACAGACTGTACCTATCACTTTGCCGAGCGGCGTTGTCGGACATATGTCACCGTATCCGACGGTAGTCATTGTGATACCCGCCCACCAGAATGTCTCTGGTATCGATATGAACTTTGTACCGACCTCGTCTTTCTCGGCGAAGTACGCCAGGGAGGAGAATATCAGAACCCCCATCGCCAGGAACAACATTAGGAGGCCGAGTTCCTTGTAGGAGTTCCTTAACGTGAAACCGAGCGATTGAAGCCCGGTTGAATGTCGAGCGAGTTTCAGAATCCTCAATATCCTCATGATTCGAAATATTTGGACTACACGTCTCACGTCTTGGAATTGGTCGGTCGCGTTCTTGTTCGTTTCCAATAAGAATAAAGATACAAAATAAGGCATGATGGCTAGAAGATCTATTACATTCAAGCCGCCTTTAAAAAACTTCCATTTATCTGGCGAAGCACTAAATCGTAAAACGTATTCTAACGTAAACCAAGTTATGCAGACTGCTTCCACCATCGCCAGCTGAGGATTGTCTGTTACCACTCCTTTGTCATCGTAGACTTGCATCTGAGGTATTGTGTTCAGGGTCAATGCAATGGTGGACAGGACAATGAAGAGAATTGAGATCACAGCTATCACCTGTAATTTCAGATAGCCTCCAATAAAACTTCAATTTTGTAAGCAATATTAAATGTTCCTCTTTCTCTCATAACATTCTCAACGTTTCGTTGCGGTTCTTCTTTGTGACCTTTAGACTGTGGCGTGTCAATGCGATTGAAAAAGTGTTATTAGTGAATGTGTACAGATGTTTGATGATTGATTGGTTACAAATGTTTTTGCGATTATGGCGTGTGTGGTGTAATAAGAGTAAGAACAGCAACAACGAACATCGACACATTGCTTATTGCAGTACACACATCGATAGCCATGCCAGACGACAATTACACGGCACATGTATGAAAAAACATAGATGATTGACTAATCTACACATAAAGATAAATATATTAAATTCTAAAGATATTTTAAATGACATATTTAAATATTGATCAAAGTTGTTTTCTATTTTGACAGAATATATGCTACGAAAATGACAAATACTAACGACAATAATCCAATAAACAATAAAAATATTTAGTTTTGAAGCTATGAAAATAAAATATTATTACAATCTTACTTTTTATTTTTAACTGGACATATACAATAAATTTAATGACTCATCTACAATAAATTAACATCTACAACAAATAGCATGCATGTAATATAATAGAAATAAAAATATTACATACTTAGGGGTAAAAAATCATTTGGTGTGATTAATTTACACATTTTAGCAAACAATTGTTACACGTAAGTGGTGTTTTAACTACTATTATGTCTAGATTAAAAAAAGTGCTTCAAAAACTTAAAATAATTACCATAATAAATATTATGCAATTTTGAATAATAACTAGGATCCGCTTTACTTTAATGATTATAAAGTGCAAAAATTCAAATTCTATTTAATTATAATTTTGATGTTCTAATTGTGAACTACATGCCAAATACTACAAATACTGGTAATATTTGTGGATTATGTTAGTATAAGTAATGTTGTTAGTGTACATTTTAGTGCTGCTTATAGGTAAACATTTCCATTTTGTTTGCTAAGCTATATTATGCAAATTCTTCTTTATAATTTTAGTTTTTATTAGGTGCAGCCTAATATGATATCAAATCAAAGCGTTTTCTTTAGTTCGGATAATATATTAATCGTTGATGATTTCAGTAGCACCAGCTTGCAAATGGCTCCTTATTAGTATGAGACATTTGGAGGATTTAGGATAAAGATGCAGTAATTTGAAATTAGTTGGTACAGATGGCATTAGAAGCCACTAGATGAGAGGTCAGACTTCTATGGACGCAAATTGATGAGAATCAAAATAAAATAATTTATTTTTTAATTAATTCCAATCTTTAATCAATAGTGAAATGAAGTTGCAGTTGAAAAGTAAAAAAGTGTCAGTTAAACTAATAAGAAGTAAATGCTCAATGACGCCTAATAAAGTAGTGCAAAAAATATTATTGGAGATCATCTTAATCCATTGATTCATAGATGACAACATAATCTTTCAGTAAACTATCTCGAAGTAGTCAAAGTGATATCGTCATGCACATAGAAGTCTGACTAGTTCCAAGTGTGGCTTGAATGCCAAAATGTACCATATTCCGTTTAACGACCGTATCACAAACTGTTAGCTATACGACGGCCTGATCATATCGCCTTCGACCCATTCCCATCACAGTCGGATCTTTCCCATTATCATCGCCGTGCGCCAGTGTGTTCGTACGAGGGCTCACACCCGGGCGCACGATGGATTTTTGGGTTAGCGAATTTATACGATACTCGCATAAACGCCAAGAAACACATAGAATCAGATTGTTCAATCTGTTGTTAGCGGCGCTTTTTTCCACAAACACGCATATCGTGGTCCATCGAGCCGGATGCTCTCATGTTCAAACGCAGATCGACGTCCGGCATGAAAAAGATTCAATGAATACAAAATGTTACAGACAGCGGATTAAATATGTAAGGATTATGCTAAAATGTTGGCACATGGAATTAGACTACAAGGAATAGTTAGTTAGCCAATACCAGATTTACATAAATTATAATAACAGTTTCCTTTACAAGGAGAACCTCAGGTTTACTCTTCTGGAATTTCGATGAAACTTTGCATGGTGACAGAGTTTATAGTTAAAGCGAATTCCTGGAAATATGATAGGCCTATGACAAGAAGTCTAATTATAGAAATTAATTACAATTGCAACAAATAGACTATCAATGTGTCTTGATAGCTGTGCTTGTCAAAGCGCCTGTTCCTACATTTTGCATTCAGATTTAGAGATAAGAAAGTTAAAAGTGATCGAGTTCGAATCCCGTCAGCGTATAATTAATTTTTATATTTAAATATTTAAATATCGAAAAAAATATATAATTATTAACTTATTTCATATATATTGCGAGCAAAAATTGATATATTTCAAACAAATCTATAAACACAAATATTATGTCTATTTTTTCCAATTTTAATTAATTTTTATAATTAAACTACTTCTCATAGGCCTATAATATTTCAATGTATTCGGTTTGACTTTAAACTCTCTCACCATGCAAAGTTTTATGAAAATCCCTGAAGAGTAAACAAAAGGTTCTCCTTGTTAGTTATGAATAGATGAAATTTAATTTTGAATGATTTATGCCTGATATGAATATTTTAATGACCTTTATTAAGTGATTTTGAACGATAAATATATTAAAATATCTGTGTTGCATTTGGAGAACCTAAATTTTTACATCGGTTATATTTTCAATCACATACAGCTGGTCATGTAGTACTCATAATAGTATTATGCCCTTAAATAGTCTTTAAATTCATATTAATATCTACGACTTAAATTATAACAATAACTAATATTTTACGAACACTTAAAATTAACGCCTTAAATAATTATACAGCAATTTTTCACAGCCAAATTAACAGCGCATAAGCAGTTTTATAAATCTATTTTAACAAACCTATTATTATTTTATTAACCTGTGCATTATTTTCGATTACTATTTTATCGATTATCATTTATCATATGACAGCATTTTTGTTCTCACATATACTTTGGCTCTTGTCCCCAGTATTAGCATAATTCCGAGCTTTGCATCTCTGTTCTCTCTTCATCTCGATTTCATAGAATTTATTGAAATTGTTCACAATAATGGGTATCGGTATCGCTAATAGCACGACGCCACATATGCAGCACCCCACCCCGATAACTTTCCCAACCGGGGTCGTTGGAATGATGTCACCATACCCCACAGTCGTCATAGTGATAGAAGCCCACCAGAATGATTCCGGGATCGACACAAAATACGTACCATAAACGTCCTTCTCTGCAAAATAGGCCAAAGAAGAAAATATTACCACGCCCATGCTGACGAACATCACCAACATGCCAAGTTCTCTATAGGAATTTCTTAGAGTATGTCCGAAAGTCCGCATGGCTACAGAGTATCGAGCCAACTTGAAAACTCGCAGAATCCTCATTATTCTAAAAACTTGCACAGCTTTCTTGAAATCTTGCAAGTGTTTCCCACCGACCACATAGTGTAATATAGCACAAATGTAGAACGGCAGAATGGAAAATAGATCTATTAAATTTAAAAATCCTTTGAAAAATTTCCATTTCCCTGGTGACGAGCCAAATCTGAGCGAGTATTCCAAAGTGAACCAAGCTATGCAGATATTTTCTATCATCGAAAAATACGGGCTGTCTGTTAGTTTACCTTCGGAGTCCCTCGTTTGCAATGCAGGAACTGTGCTCAATGTGAAAGAGATCGTGGATAGTAATATGAATAACACTGATACGATAGAGAATACCTGCAAGGGTAATATATAATAGTAGTTATATTGTAGACTATCTCGAACTTTAAATCCACCACCAAGAGGTTATAGTAGAGTCTCGAAGTTATCGAAAGAAAAACGAGGAAGACGATAGAGCATTATTTTAAAAGATGATTTGAAGATGGTTTTTCGAAAGAACCGAACTTAGTCAATTTTCAACCTGTAACTATATTAGCATGCATAATTACCCATACATATTTGTTAGCCTTTGAGCATTGTATTTAATAAAAAAAATTTAGTAATTAAATAGATGATATATGGCTACCTCTCCCCGTGGAAAGAGCTGATTTTTTGATACATTAAAAGAATTGGGGACACAAGAAATTAGTTATTCTAAATTTCTGAAAATTGTATTTAATAAAAAAAATAGCAATTGAATAGATGATATACCAGGTAGCCGTTTTTTATACATTCAAAAAACTGAGGAAACAAAAAATCTCTTATTCTAAGTCTCTGAGTATTGCATTTATTTAAAAATTAGTAATTGAATAGAGGATATACTGAGGCCCTACATCAGTCCATCAAGGGTTGCCGATTTTTTTTATACATTCAAAAAATTGGGGAAACAAAAAATCAATTATTAGAAGTCTCTGAGTATTGTATTTAATAAAAAAAATTAGTAATTGAATAGATGATATACTAAGGCTCTCCTCATGGAGAGGGCCGATTTTTATATAGATTAAAAAATTTGAGGAAACAAAAAGATTACTTATTCTAAGTCTCTGGGTATAGTTATTTAATGAAAAAAATAGTAATTGAATTGATGATATACTAAGGTTCTCCACATGAAGAGTGGACGATTTTTTTACACATTCAAAAAACCAGGGCAACAAAAAATTAGTTATTTCAAGTCTCTGAGTATTGTATTTAATGAAAAAATAGTAATTAAACAGATGATATACTAAGGCTCTCCATTAAGGGTTGCCAATTTTTTTATACATTCAAAAAATTGGGGAAACAAAAAAATCTGTTATTCTGAGTCTTTGAGTATTGTATTTATTAAAAAAAAAAAGTAATTGAATAGATGATATACTAAGGCCCTCCATCAAGGGTTGCCAATTTTTTTATACATTCAAAAAATTGGGGAAACAAAAAATCTGTTTTTCTAAGTCTCTGAGTATTGTATTTATTAAAAAAATAGTCATTGAATAGATGAAATACTAAGGCCCTCCATCAAGGATTGTCATTTTTTTTATACATTCAAAAAATTAGAGAAACAAAAACTCAGTAATTCTAAGCCGATATATCCAGAAATAATCTGTTTAAACAAACTTTTTGCTATTAATGAATTATGTGACTTTCAAGCTATAGCGGCTTATAATGTTCGCACTTCTGTATATGAAAATGTTACTTCAGTTTGAACAGCTTGAAAAAGGTCACAAATAATGATATTGGTTGTCTGATAACCAATTAAGTTATAGAATTAACTCAAAAAGCCATAATTTGGTAAAATATAAAAAAGATTGGACTGCGACTTGAAAATTATGGACGCGGGTCCATGAAGAGTTAATTATAAATTTTGTATCAAACAATCATAAACATTGCTTCCCAAGTCCCCATAAAATCATTTACAAAATTTGTGTGATTATAATATAATAATAAATAGTTATATTTGTTACCTATGATGTCCTAATATATTCATACCTATCTTATTTTCTGTAAGATTTTTTACATAAATTATTACTCAAAAAATTTGATTGCTCAAACTTAGTCATTTAGCTTAACATATGATATTACTTATGAATCTGATTTATAAAATTGATCAAAGCAATTCGTCCATTTAGACAGACACCATTTAATTCTTAACTTCAATTATGCATTTTAACATTTTTAACCCATTTTGATGCAGCAAAACATAATCGTATAGTTTTTGTTAATTATTCAATACAGTAACTTTAATTTAGCATTTTTTAAATATTTCACAAAATTCAAAATTCAAACTCTAAGCTCAAAAATATTATTTCATAGGACTTTGAATCAATTTAGTAAAATTGTTGCTAATTTTAGACGAAAAGAATTTTTGGTATCAGTTGTATAAATATTTTAGCGAATATAATAAATCAAGTTATATATTTGGACGTATTTTCATTTTATTATATTGGCCATGAAGGCGGCAATCTTCATGGCATTGAGCTTTTACACCGATGGTTACTACTCTGTGGAAAGGGGGTAGCGGACTTATTTTTCTCACTTCTAAAACCAAAGTCCACGTAACAACGTATGTAATAAATAATCAATAAATATATATTCTGGAATTAGATTAGAACTTAGTAACAAATCATTAGTGTAATAATGAACTTGAAACAAATACATAAATTATACTAAGAAATCAGTGTTTAATACAGTCCCAGTTACAAAGGTTAAATTAAAACCTAACAACCTGAGTTAATAGAAGAAGAGACCTAATATGAATATACAATATTACATATTTTAAAACACATCGTATATCAGAAAAAAGAATATATATTATTTTCTATATTGTTAAAATATGATAACAAGCATTCAGGCAGTTTCGATATCTTTTTAAATACTCTATAATATTTTTGCCACAATATATATTCAAGCAAAAATTTTATTCCAAGACCATGAATTAAAATCACTGTTTCATATTACTAATATCTCAAAAGTTCATCTTCCTTAAAACGACATTCTTGAAACGTAAAGCGACCACAATGTCAAAAAGTATATAAATTATATTTTCCATTAAGCTCAGCTTATTAAATTTATTTCATAGCATATTTATGTATTATGACATTCACATTTAACATGTTTTTTCACGACAAAACTAAATCGAGATGAGAATATTTTAAAAGTTTGCTAAAAGTTTTCTTCGACGTCGAAACAATTTATATGCAGTACATGACCCAGCTGTACGTGATTGCAGAATATATCTAAAATTTGAATACACCGCAAGTTTTACATATTATTGAAAATATATTACCTTTGTGCTAGAGATATTAAATAATATTGAATTATACACTTATTAAATAGCAAATTTATATACATTGAATACTTTTATATAAAATTTGGCAAAAGTTGATATTAAGCAATTTGATAAAGCCGCATCGTATATATTCAAGCATATATACAATTGTGCAGGTTCAATATTATTGAAAATTTTTTGGTGATAAAGTGATGCTGAAAAGAATAAGCTATATGTAAGAAAAGAGTATTTACAAATTTCAGTCCGGTCAGTTTTGATATATACATATTGAACCTGAGAATTCTGGAATCCTTAATTTACCTTCATCAAATTAGAATGGATACATGCACATATTTTGTAATTATGTTTAATGATACTGAAAATAATCATTAGTGGGTACAGAAAACGAGAAAAACTGAAAACTAAAAACAACAGAAAATGAAATTGGAAACAAAAGGGCCAGAAATGTTATGACAACGCTATGTTGCGGGCCTATCTTCGTATGAATTGGTAAGAACCGTCAACAAGCTATGTATTTGCTGTGCGATCAAGCGTTACACATACAACCTAACATACAAAATGCACAAACTTTAAATAACATCTTTAAAGTGCATCTTTCTAATGTCTCATTGATAACACATACGTGAAGTTAGGTTTTATGTGCAAAACGCCTGATCGCATGGTAAATACATACATTTTTGACAGTTTTCTGAATATGTAATTCGTACAAATTATTGGTATGAATTGGTAATTCATAATAAGATATGGCCGTAATATAGCGTTGCCCCAATTGGCCCCAATTTTTTTTTGTAAATATTATTACCATGAAGAAATATTAAACCACGGTATTAGCCCTTAATAGTGAATAGTAAACCAAACATAACCACCCAATATATTTTTTGAAAATCGTTACTCACCCTTGCGGATATACTTGTAGTAGGTTTTTCTAGAAGATCCCAGAGCCATTTTTGATATTGGGCACACTTGCCATCACCAAATTCTTCCTCCTCTCTAAATATGCCATTTAAAAAATGTATCGAAATCATAAAGATAAGTATAATTGTTATATTGTGATCATGTGATAACTACAAGCTACTCTAGAAATTATTTTATCATTTACTTGACTAATTTACAGGATTTGACATATATGAAATGATTTATCCAATAACCCACAACCAACTCATATTAGTCAAAATCCTTCTGATGCTCTAATGATACCAAGATAATAACTAGGCTATCGATTAATGCTAAATTTGATTATTTAATCAAATCTATTTACTAACTATGTATATGCTATAGAAATCAAGTCATTCTATTGAATTCATGTCCTTCTACATCAGGATTCAACTATCTATCAGACCCGTATATATCAAACGCAAACGTTGAGATTGGCAAGTAATTAGAGCTCCAAGAGCGCCTTGTGGAGAACACTCTATTGAAAACACAAGATAACAACACAACATCGACAATCAACCTTATCACGGATTTCCTTGAAGCTTACTTTAGTCCCTAAATAGATCAGAGGCTGGTAACCGATGAACTTGGGTGTTGGGAAAAGGTTAAAATTAATTTGTTTGATCCATAGTAAAGCAACATATTTTCTTGGTCTAAAATTGTTATATGTTGGTTAGTCTTGTTTTATGTAAAGTAGTTTAGTTTCGAATGCACTAGTATGATCTGCAATAATTAGAATTTTGAAAGAAATATAAAATAAATAAATAGGTAGGATAACTTGATTATAAATGACTTTAAAACATAACATCGCCATTATTGATAGTATTTTAAAAAAGCATGATATATAAATGAAATTTGACTTATATTGTGATAACAATATGTTTCCCCAAAATGTGATAACGCAGGGTAAAGCTGGGCCTAAAGGTTAGCAGGTAAAATGTAAGAATTATCATAATTATCCGAGAAACAAAGAAAGTAGTGTATTTTTCAACGATACTATTTCAAAGTAGAGGACAAAATTAGTGAAACCAGCAGTAACCTTAAATCTTGGCGTTGTCGATATCAGAAGAATAACGGTCACATTGTCAATTTATTTAACCAAAGTTTGTCTCCGCTGTTACTGTTTTTGCTTCTGAGCTCATTTATTTAGTTTACAATACCTGAATATAATTTTTATACATGAGTTATTTAATTGTTTTATGAGACGCCTGTTATTTTTAAGTTAGATTCATAAGTTGTTTTTATATAATTTCTCTGAAAGCTTACATGCAGGAAGACAAACTGATCCTATATACTGGCAAATGTGTAAACAATAAGAAAATAGTGAAGAAAACCGCAGAACAAGTAATAAATCAATTGTGCAAAGAATAATTTTACAAAAGCTGAATGAGTAAATTGGTAAAAATAAAGCTACCCCAACTCTGATGCTAAATACTTCTGACGAAGTTCTATGAAAAAGTTGCATACAGTATAGTCTTATAATAATGTAGCTATTATTTTATAAATCCCTTCAAAATGAAATCAATAAAGACATTAGATTTTTTGCCCTAACTTTCAATTTTTTACTCCGCCTATGTGGTTAAAAGTGAAAATTTCTAATACCATTTCAGATTTTTCTGAATGACTAGAATTATGCTATTTATTTATATCTAACAAAACATTCGGATTTATAGCAGAATAGGGTATGGCAAAAAGTCTAATTTGACTTTTAGTAATTATACTGTAAAAATTAACCAAATAAAAATAAGCCATAACCATCAAAACGCATATCAAACAAATACTGTCGAACTATGTTCAGTGTTAATGTTGCTTTTCTAAATTTTATCCCTACTCTTTTATTAACTATTTTTTATTGTTTACACCTTTGCCATTGTAGAGGTTTTGTTGGTCTTTTTTGCCTCAACCGACAGAGATAAAACATCGTTGAGCAAATTAAAATTAACATTACATCTACATAAAACAATTAAATAACGTATACTTAAAAAATATATTAATGTCAATATTAAAAAACAGTCCCCATAAAAAAAAACTAACAATGAAAAAAATACTTTTATTATAGATTTTGAAACATAACCGTTTATCTCCTGATAGTGATGTCGTAAAAATTAAGTTGATGGTTGGTATTACATATTTTGCCCTCTACTTTTAGATAAATAAATCTCATTACTTGTTTTTGAGATATTGATGGTGGACCTTTGTACCCGCAGATTTCAAGCCCCGCTCTACCCTATAAGCAGTAAAACATTTCTAAAAGCAATATTGTTATATTTTCATTCTCTATTGTTAAATCTTGCGAATTTATTAGATATTCTTTGATAAGTTTAATCTCTCAGTTCATGGGTAATATTTATTTTTATTATAAATATATTTCGATGTATGTAATTGTGTCTTCAGAATCTTAAGATACGTGTTAGGGATTATTTTGAAATACTTTTATTATAATTTTTGTTAAGAATTTATTTGAAATATTTTTATAGTATATTATTTACTTTAAGTAGACCCCGGTTATAAGTGCATATTCAGTATTTTTTTCACAATAGCCTAAGTAAATTCGTATGTTTTAATTCATTTATTCTTTCAATACGAAACGATACTGATTGTTGCACATATTTATTTTGTGTTATAAATCAATTTACGCTTTCAAGGAAATGTTTAACATTTATTACTAATATCCGTATTATTGCGGATTAACAAATGCAAAGTAAAATCGATCTGTGGAAAGAGCGAATGGGACTTCGCGATAAGTATAATTTCAGTATAAGTTTATAAAGATAAGTATAATTTCAGTGCAAGATTGATAACATTCTAGATCTCCCCCCACCTAGAAATGCCTAACGGTAGTTTCCGTGAGGACCAAAGACAAGGGCAAAGCGGAGGTTTTAGTCGGTATTATACCCAGGCGGTATTGAGTCCTGTATACTCAGACAAAAGACCAGTCTGGGAAGCATAAAGGCATTTCCTTCGGTATACAAAAAAAAGTAAAATCCTACATTGTGTATGTAAATGTAATGAGTTTATTTTTGTGACTGCCCCCTTCCAGGTAGAGTATTGATGAATTTTATGTTATTGTTTAAATTTATAAGTTAGTATATTATTAGTTGCAATACTACCTACATTAGAAATTGTAATTATTATATGTCGACCGGTATTTAGAGTTCAACAGTTATTTACATAATTCTAACTTATATAAACATTTCATTCTAAAAAATAGTATTTGTTTTATAAAAATTAAATTCAATTTGCTGTAGATAATTGTTATCTTAACTATTGTACCGTATGGGATCTCTTAACTATTGTAAGTTTGGAATTGTTAATTTGCGATGCTATTGGACGTGTGTGAATTGACTGAAAATTTTAAGTTAAAAATATACTATTAGTTTCAATTATATATTTCATTTCCATAACACTTTTCTGGACGGGATATTAAAATTCTAATTCAGATCACATAAGTGTTTTTAAAGTGTAATGGGAATACACACTTCGAAGACGTAAGTAGGGAAATAAACGCCTTAACAATACGCGATCGAAATGTTAAGTGACTTGTAATTTAAGACCACGCCAACAAAGCGTTTTAACAAGCTTTACTAAAGAATCTTAACCTTTTCGCCCTAACGTAACTTCATCGGTTACTGCTCCACCGTTCCTTAATCCGACAACTGACCTTTGCCGCAGACTCTCCGCCTCCTTGCGCATTTCTTCATGAACATGCTCTTTGCGCTGATGATACTTGTGCTGACAGCATGACTCCAAGTACAATTCATCAACGCCCCAGTACTCCAGGTCGTCTCCGAAGGCAAGAACGCACATTTCATCGACTAAATGGAGCTTTCCCGTTCTATAGAAGTTCAATATCGATGAAAAGCTCTTGGGATGGCGATCGAAGAAGTATTCGTTGTCTATTAAGGAATAATCGTCGCAAAGTTCGGTGATGGACTCGTGCGTGTTACAGTCGCGCAGCCGGCCCAGCCGAGTGTGCGGCAGCCGTTCGAGGGTGCGCCAGAGCACTTCGTGTTTGACGCCGCCGACGTTGATGAGCACGCGACGGTTCATCGCCTTAGAACGCATTATCATGAAAGGCTCGGGAGGTAGAGATGACATCGATCTGTTTAGAAAAACAAACATAACAAAAACAAAATTATAACTCGTTCGTGTGCATAAGACGGGTTAATTTTTACACTAAATTTTGACATGAGCTTTTGCTTTCAGACAAGGCGGTATCTCAATTATATATGTATACCCATAAATATAGTAAGTTACATACTCGAAAATATAGTATGGTAGATAAAATCCGCGTTAAAAAGGTGTTTTGATATTTATAAATGATTCACGTCTATCTTTTCTTCTCAAATACATTCTTGATCTATAAACATTTTAACCCTCTATGAGCCTACTTTACAAAAATTAAGAGAACAAGATCCCAGTGCCATTTTTGATATTGGGCACACTTGCCATCACCAAATTCTTCCTCCTCTCTAAATATGCCATTTAAATGAACGTATCAAAATCAAAATTGAAAGAATAATTGTTATATTGTGATAATGTGATAACTACAAGCTACTCCAGCAATTATTTTATTACAGTAACTATAAGCCTATATATGCAAATAACAAATGAAAAATTCTGTTCTAAGAATTTTTTTTTGATATTAATCAATTATGTAACTTTCAAGTAAAGGCGTTCAATAACGTTCGCACCTTTGTGTTTGAAACTGTTATTTCAGGATGAAAAACCTATCAAAAGTCACAAATATTGATATTGTTTGTCTTGGCGATATTATAGAATTAAGATTTATGCGTCATCTCACGAAAAATTCTATAATTATTTAGTAATATACCGAAAAATTTGGAATGTGACCTGCAAAATACCCGGGCCCACAGAGGGTTAATAAAACAGTTAATACGGAATTTAAATCACTGCTTCATTGAATGTATCTTCATATTCAAAAACTCTCAAAAATATTATTAAAAAGAAAAGAAGCAGGAAAATATACAGAATACAAAGGTAATGTTTTGGCAGAATATGAAACACTACATATTTGTAAGATAAAATATGATTACATAAGATAAAGTATATTAAGATTTTTATAGTCCGTATATTGTGTATATAGTACAATGAAATTAATTTTACATATGAAACAATCTATAACATTTTCAACAAAGTCAATTATGTTACTATTATAACCAGTGGTGTTGTCGAGCCGGAACGCGCCGGAACGTCGTTCCGGCAAATCATTTTTGAGCCGGAACGCGTTCCGGCAAGAAAAAATATAAAAACATCGCTACATACAGAAAATGATTTAATAAGTAAATTTTATACGTTATTATTCAACTAATTTTTATTAAATGTTATTATTGTAATAAACATACATATATGTGCACAAAATGGGTTTTGTAATAATTTTTGTTTCTTTCCTTTTTGAACGGAACTGGAAAAAAATGAAAACCGGTTTTAGAACCGGTTTTTAAATTTTAGCGTTCCGGCAAAAAAATATTAGCACAAAACCACTGGTTTTATCAAAGTCGTTTTTAATTTAGTAACAAATTGAGATGTATGAACTTCTTATAGAAAAAATAATATTTATAAATCAAATCTTACATTCATTCGCATTTCTTATACGCTAACATCTACATCATAGGTTCCTATTCATGTATTTTTATAGCCTTACGTGTGCCTATACGTTGCATTCTATACTACACGCCTTACATCTGTACCATACGCTATATTTCATTATATACTCTCAAATCCCTACATTGTGTACCGAATACACCTAACCTATATCTACTATATATCCTATTACCTATAATTTCCCTTACACGCTACATTAACCCTACTGAGATTCGAACCCGGGTCCGCCGCGTGGCACGCGACGACCTTATCCACTACACCACCGTAACGCTACAATCAACCGTCTTTTTTCGCGTGTCGTCGCGCCACCTTAGTATTAATTACCTAATTAATTAGAAAATGACCCGCGGAAACAACAGTGCGTCCCATATTATATTATTAGTGGGGGTACCCGATAGGGTAGTGGTTAAGGTGCGCGACTTCCACGCGGAGGTCCCGGGTTCAATTCCCGGTATAGACAATAGATAGGTAGAGATAATACATAGAGCGTAAGGTAAACCTATATAATATAGGTGAATATATAAATTAGACAGTAGTATTTATAAGAAGTAAAAGGTCTGTAGGTATTTAATAAGATAATGACGGTATAGGTATCTCACGGTTTGATAGATAATAGATATTTATCGATGATATACAATAATATAATATAGTATGATAGGTAATAGGTTATCTATCATATTATTAGGTTAAGTCTTATAAAATATTGTAATAAATCTTGAGTACTTTTATATCATAATAAATACCTGTAGGTATTAATGAATACAAATAATACCAGAATAAATATGATTAATGTCATTGAAGAATATAAATTATGTGCTCAATGATTCCTTCATACTTGTACAATTTAATGTATAGACTAGCTGTGTATAATAGAGTTAATTATATAAAAAGTCAATATATTAGATTTGTGAGTTCTTATCGAAATATATCAAATTTTTTGAACCGGTTTATGAACCGGATTTTAAATTTTATCGTTCTGGCAAAAAAAATATTAGCACAACACCACTGATTATAACATCCAAATTAAAAGCTTCTAATAAAATGTGTTTATTGAAATCAAATAATAGTTTTGGTTAATAATAAAAAAATAGATTTATAATAGTAAATTAATCTATAATCATTTTCGACTTGACATATAGATATTTATTATTAGTCATAATAATTTATAAATACTTTTTTGTAAATGGTAAAAGAATAATATTTCAAATGAGATAAACAATAGAGAATGATAATTATTATGGTTGAATAGGATAAACACTATTCATAATTGAATTGATGTTCAAAAGCAGATAATATGATATGAGAAGAATGAAAAAACTTGAAAAGATAATACTTATGCTGAAGAGAAAATTGCAGGATCAATATTGAACACCAAAAATTGAGAACTGAGGCTTGGAAAATAAAGAAAAGTAAAATTTATGAATTGAATTTATTTTTTTTAAATTTAAACAAGAAAATGGGGACCAAAACTGTTCTTTCATTTTATTTATATTATATGTTATTCGATAGAATGCTTGTAAATACATAATTGCATCGTAAGTATTCACTTAGAAGTTACTAGTAAATGAATAAATTATTTTTTTCGACTAATTCAAAAATATTTGTACAAGAGGATTTTTCATAATTTAAATTATTTCCGGAAATAAAGCGGTTTGATCATCATAATCATGATTTGTTTGTTTTCTTCGCGAAACTTTAAACGCGTTTTTCTTAAAACTGTTTTTTTCGATTTAATATCTACGATTTATACTGGATGGATTTACTTCAAATTTTTACAGAGTCTTATAAATCTCTTCTCAGTATGAACTACACTCATCCTCAAATTCGATTTTACAATCGATTTAAAAAAATCGAGCAGTCGGTATTTTGTAAAAGAAAACATTTTTTTAACTTGTCCGTAGTTCATACGATTACGACATTATTCTAAATTAATAATACATATAAAGATTTCTTCAGATTAATTGTAGGGCTGTGATCAATTTGTAGAGTGTGCTAGAAATGAAACATGACTATTTTTAAATTTTATATTTTTTGGATTTTCAAAATTAATTACAAACTTGTAAAAAATATAGTAAAAATAATTGCTTTTTTTATAAAAATGTTTGCTTTTTTACCACCTTTCAAAAATCGCATAAAATTCGTGCAAATAGACCAGAATACCCTTTAATGCTTTAATGTTTAATTAAATTTACAAAGTAAATTTTGTAAATTTAAGTATTATTGTTATTTAGTGTTTTAAATTGCATAAATATGATTCGTTTTATCACCTGGAATGTGCGCGCTGAAGCGGCATATGTGCGGGTGTCGATGAGGCGGCCATTTGTCCGGCGGTCGGCAGCGGCGCGTACCGCACTTCTTTCTGAAGCTGTTGCTGGTTTTGGTCGAATGTCGTGTCGGCGTACGATGGCTGAGGGAACGTCGGCTGCGGCCCGTTCGCCGCCGGCGCAGCCACACCGTACGCGACGCCCGCGCCCGTCGCCAGAGCATTGCCGTACCCCGCACCGGGACGGGACGCGTCGACATCCCACCTGAGGAAGGAAAAATCGCAACATGTATGTTATTATCTTATATAGAAAAATTAATCGCAAAATGGGTTGGTAAGCGCATAACTCAACAACGCCTAGACCAATTTGGCCAATTCTTTATTTAAAACGTTCGTTGAAGTCCAAGGATGGTTCTTACGGCGAGAAAAAACCGAATAATTGCCGGAAAAACCTTAAAAACAGCCCTTTTCTTTTTCACATACAAACGTTTTCTAACTAAAACGTAGAATCAATTTGAGCTTTATTGCTATTATATAAAGTTCATATTAAATTACAAGCACTCACTGTATACTTCTTCTAAACGATTATTCGGATTTTGATAAATCTTTCTGAAGTTTGTTAAGGAAATTTTTTAGGATGTATGTGATTATAAAGTACTGGGATGTATGTTCAATATTGCAGAAATAAATGAAAAAATGCAAAAAACGACATGTCATTGTTTGCATTGAAAATAAATGAAAACTATCATCTGCCAAAAATTCCAATTTACTTATGAACCTAGACCTAGAATATGTATAATTTTATGATTATGAATAAGAAAAATGAAATGTCTACATTATTATTGCCGAAAGGCAGCTGAAATGTGCCAGAAATTAAAATAATATGAATGGCTAATTAACTTATACACATATGAAGAAATGGCAAATTAATTCACTTAAAATAATAAATTAAATATTAATCAGCCTACCTTTAATGCAATGCATGCGAATAATACGAGCGCATGCCTTAGGGGGTTCGGATAATAAATTTTCAATATAGTTTATTTCAATATATAGTTTCTTCGCATCTTTTACTCATTTTTCCACAATATTTTTAAAATTCATAAAAATTTTGCTTCAGAATAACAAATGGGAAAGTAAAGATGAATACAATACAATTCGGCCTTTGTGATATCGATTAGGAGAAGTTTAAGATACAATTTTAAATATCTGAAGTGATTAAAAATTAAATTAATTTAATCCAACATAAGGTAGGGTAGGGCGGGGCTAGTTGAGCAAATTTTTACTTAAACGGATGTATCTCCTCAATGAAGAGTCTCAATAAATTGCTATACGGCTTAATGGATTTGTTGTTTAACGCTTAACGAAAGTGTTAATACTATTTTTTGGTAATGAGTAAAATTTAAAAGCTACAGCTGCTTAAATGCAAAAATTCAAGTATGCTAAATGTACCCCATAGGTGGGGCAAGTTGTGCACTAAGAAAGTGTAATGAAATCATAGGTTCAATGTCGATTAGTGATAAAATAAAATATGTTTTTAATAACCAGTTCTATATTTATAGTCTTTATTGACAGAGAAAACAAAACTTATAGCAACTTTCTTTGAATAATTAACCAAAAGTAGAATGAACAAAACAATATCGTATCTTAGGAATTATTTTACCATTATATTTAGTATTTTTGTTTAAAATCATTATTTCTTTATATTATTACTCATAGACTTAGCTTAAGTCTTAAAAATAATAATTAATTTCTGGAAGTTAATAGTAATTGTCTTAATGACAGAACAAGTTTAGCAACTATGTTTAACTAACCTCGACTCGGAATTTCAAAATAAAAGTATATTTATAAAAAAAAACGTGAGAATTATACCCAGAATCTCTGTGCATATTAAACGTACTATAATTATATGAAAGAATAACATTTACCTGATTAAAAATAAATAACATTTTTTACTTTTTGGTCTCAAAATAAACAAAACGCCCGTGAGCCTCACTCATTTGTCAAGCGGCCACTAGCGATCGCGGGATGTTTATTTCTCCAAAACTTCTATCTTTCCGCCATATAATGCCTAAACGGACGGTGAATAGTTTTCTAGATATTTCGATTGCTCAACTTGCCCCTATGCTGAACTAGCCCCGATCTACCCTACCAGTGTTATGTTATGGTTATGGTTATGCTATACCATTTAAAAAACTTCAATTTCCAATATAGTGTAGAATTGAGACTCATTTTATTTAAAGCAGTAAAATTGTAGACATAGGTACAGGACAACGTCTGTCGGGTCATCCAGTTCAGTAATAAATCAGGTTTAAGAGACTTACGCGTGACGTAAAAGATTTGGTCTTGAATAACGAAATATACTATTTGATCTGATAATGTATATAATCTAATTATTTACCTGACAGCCTCCCGATCGGTCAGCATGGAGGCCGCCGGCCCCTTCTCCTACATACAGCTCGAAGGCTCCTCAGTCTGCTGCTTGCTCCGCTAACCTGCGCCGAGCCAGCCGCCTAACATGACGACCTGAAAGTAAAAAAAAAATATAAATGAAAATCGTTATCAAAAAATAAATTGCAACAGGTCTTTATGCAAACTTCTTATAATTATTTAGTAATTTTTAGAAATATTTTCTATTAAAATTTTCCTGCTCTTACAATATTATGAAAAGTATTGTGTATCTTTGTAAAGTTATATGATATCGCTGAGAATTATGAACTGAAAACATTTTTCCTTGCAAATTTTAATTAAAAATATGAAACTATAATGTGCAAATTTGTAATTAAAAATAATTTCATACGTTTGCGTTCTTTCCACGTTAATTAAAAAGGCGTTGAATATGAAAAGTATATTCAGGCAAATGTTATATGAATGTGTGTGCAGAATAATGCCACATAATTTGAGTGTAAAATTCTAACCAAGCTTTTACTGTGAGTATAAATTTGATATTTTAGAAATACACACATACACATATAAATATTCTACAAATTGTTATAAAAATTTATAAGAAGTAGCAATTAATAATTTAAGTGATACATACAAAAGTTTAACAAGTAATCAAATAGAGTATTACTTCCATCATTTTACACTAGTTAACTTCCCGCAAAGTGAGTTATAGTATTGTAAAAAATCGATTTTTTTTGTATATGTTTACGATTCAAAGACATCTACATATTTTGGCATATCTTAGGAAAAATTTATGTATGTGTGTGTATATACGTGTACATGTTTGGATACAATTTTTCATCCACAATATCGGGAGCACGGATCAACCGATTTGAATGATTCAAAAAAACATTCGATTCGTGTTGACGGTAAGATAGCAAAGGTAGGTTCAGCCGTTCTGGAGCAACGAAGCAAAATGCGCAAAAACAAGCAGTTTTTGAAAGAACAGTACATCCAATTTGAATGATTCGCACTGATTTGATAAAGAACGTCACCCAACTATAAACACATATTTGAAAAATATGACGATAAAATTTACAGTTTAAAACATTTGTTATTACGCATTGATAAAAAATTGATGATTAATTTTTTTCTCAAATGTTTAATTACTCTACGGGAATTTCAACAATTTGCCAGTAATTTGTTTTAATTTGCATGTACAGGCTTAAAATTAGTGTTTTTTGCCTATTTTTTATGTAAAACAAAAATCTGGCTCATAGAGGGCAGAGGGTTAATGTAATTTTTCCTAAAAACCCTATTAAGGTTGGGATTACAAATCTCTCGTCAAATGTTTTGAGGCGTCTAGCTTTTTTTTTTCTAATAACAGGTATCAAAATCTTTTGTGAAAATAGAAAACTGTTATAGTAATTTAGGAAATGAATTGATCTAAAAATATAAAATTCGATTTAGTAATTCATAGTTGTTCCTTTGGCGTGATCATTAAATATCTTGTTTTTCCAATTCAAGATCATATACTTGAATTAAATTTTCAACAACTTAAAAAATTAATATTTTTAAGTATGATTTGATAAATTAATCAATAATATTTTTATAAATCAATTACCAAGCAAGCATCTTTAATTTACTAGTAAGCTTTACTAATGTAAATCATTTGAGATAGTTTTATGAATAAAAGTAAAGTAAACTAATAGACTGTACTTGCAATTGAAGTAAATAAAAAATATAATGTAAAAAATATCATGTAAATGACTAATTTGTAAATATGGTGTCAAATAAGTGTATTTGAAATAAGTCACTCATTAGTCTAACATTAAAGTAATAGATTTAATTCAATATCAAATACTCTTATTTGATAACTTACAAAGATAATCGGTAGAACATGAAGGTTTGCAGCTTTTCTTTTTTAGGTGTTAAATAATACTCAAAACTCAAATCTAAGTCGACTTAATATTTTTCTAGATATATAGTAAAATTAATGAAAATGTTCTCAAATTTTCAAAAATGGTCAAAAGCTGTTTCAGAACAGTATCTTATTCTTAGACAGCAAACGCTTTCTGCATATGTATGTATTACTAGATGAATTAATTATTGAATTATTATACTATTTGAAGTTTATTAACAATGAAATTTTTACATTATCCCATTACGAAAAACGTAGTTTCAACGATGTGGTTACAAAAGTTACAACGATGATGTTTGTATCCGTAACACTTCTTTATAATATCTGCCATCAAACACCAACCACATTCATTTTGATTTCGAAAAATCACTTCGTAAATATAATGACACTCTATTTGTACACGAATGTCGTATATAATTTCTGCAAGAAGAATCATTAAGTGCTCGTAACAAGTTCTCCTTTGAACGCCCTAAGTCTCGCAGTCACGCCACGAGTGACGGGCACAAACTTCGCGGGCCAGTAAAATATACACATTTTATATATCCTACTAAGAAAAAGTAATGAAAAATGAAAAAAATGTAATAGCAATTGCGAACAATAGCGAATAAAAAAGAGTAATCAAAGATGTATTAGTTCCGGTCTGCGGAAACTTTTCAACACTTTGCGGAACCACTTTCATTGGCCCGCCGCTGAATAATTGATGCAAGGAGATAAGAAATGCATAAGACGGGAAACTGCCTGGTCATACGAGGGTTTATATTTTACATATCATTATTTTGTGGAGAATTTTTAAACCAGATTGTAAATCTAATGCAGGTGGGCGATTCGGTAGCGGTTTCCAATCTTTTTCTACCTGCACCCCCCGTTCAACAAAAATGTACCGCCTTAGTTTTTCGCACGTCATAAACACACGACTGATAATATAATCTATTTCACGTATTAAAAAATTTATATATTTTTGAATGTAAAATTTAATTTTGTAAACATACGCATAAAAATATAATTCTTTTATTCATTATAAGGCACCAATTCTATGTATAGGTTTATGTTCGAGAATAATATTTGAACAGCTACTTGCCGACTTCCCATAAGTTGGAAATTTATGTTTTACATTTAGGGGATATCCATTAATCACGTGATTGTTTTTTGAGGATTTTTAGACCCCCCCTCCTTCTTGGTGATACGTCGTGATAAATATTAAAATTACACCTCCTACCCCGACCAAACATCACGTGTATTATTAGTTTATTAAAATTTTTCTAACGAATTCTTCGAATTTATGAAAAAATCGCATTTTTTGAAAATTCAGGTAAAAAATAAATACACTTGATATCTTACTAGACCCTTGCCTTTCTCTAAAAGCCTCTTGTAGCCATTGTAGTTCTTGTAATTAAATGATATAAATATATTTATACTATAGTATGTTTCGATAAAAGCAATAAGAATATTTTTTGATTAAATTACTATTTGTAAGGTAATCTATAATAATGCATCATCTTATAAGATGTTACATTTTACTCATTAAGCGAAATATAATTAAATTAAAGAAAATTCAAAATTAATTCAGATTTGATCTTTCTGGACTTTACAGGGATCAGAAATCAGTTAATTATGATATATCTGAGTTTAATTTTGTGAATAGATAATTAAAGATAGACTGGAAGATAGATTAAAAGGTTTGAAATCTAAAAAAAAATGGGACCAAAAAAAAAAATGGCAGAATATTGTCAATTTTTGAAAAAAAGGAAAAATAGATGTGAACACTAGAATAGGTTATATAAAAAAATTTATAATAATTGGATTCTGTGTAATATTATATTATATGCAAAACAACAAGAATAGTACTAGCACATCATTCGAAAACTATTGTTATTTATATACTAATTGTATTATTAGTATAACCCTTTCAAGAATGTATTTTTGATAATTTAAGGCAAACTGAACTGTATTATATATTATATTATAATTATAATAATAATTTTATATTATATTTATACTTTGTTAAATGAGACATAATAGAAATATTAATGAACTCATGGAAACACTTTCGAAAGAAGGTTTTAGGATCTGATTATAAGCTGCTTTTCGAAAATGTGAGAAATTTGAGGTTCATATCTAATACCTAATGTATTATTGATTTCAAATAAAAACATAATACCAATATCTCTGTTTCGTTTAAGTTTTATTTAAAAAAAAATTAAAGCATATTTCTATAACTATAAAATGTAGATGACAATGTGTTTTCAAGTCAAAATAGCCTTTTGGAGCATTGTTGCATCAATAAAAAAATCATCAGTATTACAAGAATTGTAATAATAAATACATCATATAGATATATTGATTGTCGATTAAGAAGCGAATACCGGATTATAAGGTTTGTTAAGTTGTAATTGCTGTTAAAAATAAATCATAAAAAAGCTATATAGATTTAAATACCTTGCATATTTCATTTACACTTAGCTATCTAGTGTATTACCTGTATCTATACAATAATATTATAAACGATAGTCTGCTCAAAGGCAGGTTCAAGGTGTGGGAGCCATCACAAAATAAATGATTCCCTTACCCTATTTACCCCCCCCTCTCCCTTATACTCATTTTTTATGTATTTTCCTTTCTAAACTCTGCGTCCATTCTTCCTGATCCTGAGCTTTCAGTTCCCTATATTTTCTCTTCTCGCGTAAATCGCCAATCTTATGCATTCTTCTTCTTCCCAATCCTTTCAGTCTTTCTATTTTACCTTCGACTACGTCGTATAGTTGTCACTTTCTTTGCAGAACGGCTCCGATCCAGTTTCCTTTTCTTTTAAGGATTGTAGAGTCCTTTTTTCGCCCCAGCATCACATTTCAAAACTCTTCAGGAAGTAATTGCCGACTTTTCGTAGAGTCCATGTCTCTGATACACACAGAGCTATGCTCTGTACATAGCACTTTATTAGTCTCTTCTGCAAGACTCTATCCATATGAGGCTATATATATTTTATTTCACAATATATATTATATGATACTAGAGAATTTCATACAAAATCATTCCACATTGTAGTTTTTGCAGAAATAAAGCTGATTTTATTTCTTGAGAAGCCATTTATTGTTATCGTAGCGGAATGATTGCTTAGTAGAGATTGAAAGTGAGCAAGAAAAACGTAAAAGACATTCGTCTAGACGTTTTTCATCCTATTCCTCGACGCTACGTTTTATAATTTTTTATTTAGAAGTAAAAACCAAAGCTCATAATAGAAATAAGAATTGTAAGAAAATTGTTTTTTTCATAGAATGAAAAATAGCACTTAAAATTTATACGTTTTGTGTAATTTTCAAACAACGTTTAGTTATATATTAATATTATATTTTAATTCAGTATAAATAATAAATCTATTGTTTAAATTTACAGACAAATATTCAAACTGAGCTCAAATTCAAAATGAAAATTTACAGACTTATAAGTTACAAATAAGATACAAATTTATAAGTTTGATTTGATTAAAAAAAATTGAATAATATAAACTTTAATAAAATATTAAAAGGTCCAAAAGCCTGTAGTACTATTAATATACTTCAAAAATGCATTATGTGCTAAATAAAACTGTTGGAAACTTTCAAAATCAAGTATCACGTTTACCATCATGATTTCCTAGGATTAAAATGCTGAATTCATTTTCCTAGCCATTTTGTCGAGTAATAAACTGAATATTTACTATATTCTCCTATTGTGAATCTCGTATACATAAAATATTTGTATTAACTTTAATCGTACTTGCAAAAACTAACTTTATGAAGAGATTACTAAGAAAACCCAAAAGTTCAAGTACAAAAAAGGATTCAAAAAATGTGCGAAAATAAATAGACAACTTCACTGTTAACGAAGTGCAGAGCTTTGTGTTCCGAAATGTGCCGATAATGACCGAACAAAAGTAACCTACAAGAGAGGCACGGGGTATGAACACGGGGTATTCTAATATTGTCTAGGGCGGCATGTGTTTGACGTTAACTTTCTAGGTTGGCGCCGGTACATAAGAATCCGCGGTAATAAATAATATATAGGATTAATTAAGTGTAGTTCATATTTGTTTGTGAAAAGTGTTTTATGTAGATTAAAATGCCGGAAAATAGGCGATTTGCTTTAGTTTGGAAGTCCGATAATTCTTCGGTGATCGTGCCTTTGGAAAAGATATTCCCACCGGAAAGGCATGTAAATGGCATTGCCATGTTAGGAAGACATGGTGCAGTAAGAGTTTTGGCTATCAATGGTAAATCAATAAATTTATCTACATTTAAGTAAATATAACCTCATTGTGTATTCTCATTATGCGGTCTTTTTAATAATCTCCCAAAAGAGATCGAAATGACTGATCAAATTTGGAGACAAATGTATGAATGTAAAAATAAATATGCACATAGTTGAATGATTGAACGAATGCTATGAAAATGTCGATATGGTTTATATATATATATATATATATATATATATATATATATATAATTAAGTATTGTACAGTTTATAGGATCTCTCATTCCATCTGTCCGATACATCTAATACATCTTCATATAACACTTGCACTTAAAAGAGCATAAAGAGATAAAATGTGTTTCAGATGATCTCAATTATTTAAAATCTATCTTTGTAACGGAAAGCGGAAAATTGGTTCATCTTACAAAGCCTGCAGTTGTCGAGGAAACAATCGATGACAAAAACATCATCAAAAAGTTGAAACTGGAGCAGGTTGCATCTATCGATGAACCAAATATCATCAAGCAGGAGCAAGATGAGCAAGAAGTAGTTGTATCTAATAATAATGTGATGGATATGGAATGGAATGCAAAGGATTTTGAAGATTTAATAACAATAGATGATGATGATTCTAGTGATTTAGAACAAGAAGAAAGCGATGATTCAGATGCAGAGTTTTCTAAAGAACATGTTAAGGCCATGGCAATGGCAGTCCCAATGAAAGGTATAATATATTATTTTAATAAATATGCACTCTACGATTGAGTTATAATAATATAATTGAGTTAATGAGTCATATTTCTATTCAACTAGTAACCAAAGAAGTTATTGACCATCAACGATTATGGTTGGCTGTATTGAAATATGCATATAAAATGCAGAATGAGGAAGTTAAAAATGAGTTGCATGAAAGTTTTATGGTATTTATCAACTCATCTTGTTGTATATATTAATGTGTATTAATTATATAAAAACATATCATAATTAATTAATTTGTTTATATTAACATAGATTCCTGCAAAATACTATGCACCTGGAGAAAACATGGTAAGTTATTGATAAAACTTATTTTTAAACATGTTCGTAAAGTTAGGACTAAAAGTTTTTTTTATTTTGTAGAGAGAAATATCACCACAATGTGGATTTTTTTTCCCAATTGATAAAATTTCATATATTGAATCAATGATGCCAGGTAACATACCTGATTGGTCAGTAATTGTGCGAGAAGCACTTTCGTTTGTGTATGGGAACGAACTAAAACATTACTCAGCCACAGGACTTCGAAGCAAACGACCACCCATAGATAAAAAATTGTTTTGTGGACTTCTAGGTTGTTTATCAAATATATCTGCAAAGTTCTACATTGATCTCACTTTGTTGATGTAATTGTTCTTATACCACAGTTTAATTATATGTATTTTTTTTTAATAGATTGGTGCAACAGGCTCTCTAGGTTTCATGTTGAGAAAAAGGCATTCATTCATTACGTCAACAAGTGCTGTTCAAATAAAAGACAAAATAAGAAAGAAAAAAAAGCTTGATATGTGATATATAAGTATAAATACATATAAGAACAATCTGGTCATTTTACATAATAAGAACCATCTGGTCATTTTGTACTTTATATGACCCATTTTTATATTACATATAAAATATGATATAGAGATCTAAGCTGATCCTAAGGATCATCGTTAAGGTTTTGAATTTTTTTATAAATGCATTTCTGATGATCAATGTTACTAGATGTAATTTTTTATGTAAAGTAAGTATTTTATAAATAAATTGTTGATTTTACTACAATGGAATTTTAATTTATTATTCAGTGTGACGAAGATATTAAGCAGCATTGATAACATTTTATGTTAGATTCTAATAAATAAATTATTCATAAATAATTAGGTGACCATTTAGGTGATACATAAAAAACATTTAACATATAAGAAATGTTGTTTTAACTGTGAGTGCTATAGAATGAATTCCGAAAAGTTCTCAACAGAAAACAAATACAATGTTTGTTTTGAAACACTTTTGAGTGCCTAAGTGTTGCAACTGTATAAACCCTTGAGGTTTCAAAATAAAATGTGTTGCAGGTGTTTACGGAAAAGAAATTAAACCTCAATTTTCAACAGTTTAGTTTTGATACTTATTTGACTATCAAATTTGACTCACATACACACACACACGCTTACATAATTTTTACAAATTTGGGTTCGAATTATACAAAACCACTTGAAATATCGAGAAAAATTAGATTATTTAATTTGTTGGCTAAGACTTATGCTGAAGCTTCTCCTTCTGGTTGTTAAATATAGTAAAAAGCACCGAACTTAATCTTCACTTAAAACTTAATCAGTATTCTGTGTATTCATCTACGAGAAAGATTTTGTATAGTCATAGTTCATTTTAATAAAAATGGTAACAGTTGTAACTTGTTTTACACAATTTTGTTAAAATATATGCAACAATGTTTGCTAAGAATTTCAAAATTAGTTTTGTATTTCAAGATATAAATTTAAATGCAGATATTTAGCCAAGTTTATTGAACAAATAGCTGAAAACCACATTCTACATGCTGCTTCATCTAATTCTAAACTGATTAGAGCAGACTGCGGTTTTGATGCTAGTTATATAACTAAATTATATTAAATTAGTATATATATATATATATATATATATATATATATATAAAGCTCCTTTGATAATACCATTAAATGTGTACAAAATACACCCAATTCGGTTTCACAGATGCAATTTATAATTTACAATGTTTGACGTCGACGCTACTAAACATTTAATAGCGTTTGTTTTATGTAAATAATGTGTGTAATAAATAATTAAATCTGATAATTCTGAGAGCATAAACAAACGCGCATATAATTGATTGCACTACTTAACTTTGTTGTTTGTTTTACACAAAATTTCAAGACAACATTACTGGCATTATTCCATTGTATGAATAAAGATCATTTATTATACGAACTGATAAAACGAAGAGTTAGACAAAAATTCCATATTAAATGAAAAAATAGCAATGTATCTGCTGTACTACTGCTCATAGTGTAATAGTATAGAAATTGGACTAAAAATATTCGGGAGAAGAATATTTTAAATACTTTTATATTGATTTAGATATACTACATATCTCCTGTGCAGGATGGTAACATTTAGAATATACGATCTGAACATTATATAGAGAAAATATAAATCGAAAATATGAAATAGAATTTCTAAACAATATTTTAAATTTGTACTGACAGGATTTTTTTCTACATTTTATACTGTTTTTATTTTGATAGCTTTATTAATAGTAGTTAGTAGTTTTACTAAAAGTAATAAATAATATTAAAGATTGATTATTTATTGAGAACTTTTCAAAAATATTATTTCAGTGTTTGCTTATAACTTAAAGTAAGGAAAATGTTGCGGCTTATATGTTTATCTAATTAAATCCACTGATGGAAAGTGAAGGGACCAAGTTTGCATAATAAAGATAATGCAAATTTGTACATAAAACTATGTAAATTCATGTGAAATTATGCTGTATAAAATAAACTAGCTGGGAAAACCTCTATAACATGGCTCATGAAACAAACTTTACGCAAAATAACCTTTAACAAGTTATTCAATTTTACCGACCGTATTTTGAGGTAGAAATTAATTTATTTGCTATAGTAATATAAATATTTAACGATATTGATATTTTTATGAATTAAAAAAATACAACACTTACCGAAGTGAATTATATAGTGTTTAAATAAAAATTTAAGTTCATTATATAGTGAAGTAAATTTTGTAGAAGTTTTAAGAATATGATCCAAAGAATTAAGCCTTTGGCCATAATATATACATATTGAGCATGAAGAATAGAACTATTGAGTGCGTATTATTTTTGATGAATTCGACAACATATAATTTGGAATTTTGTCAGGTGCTAAAATCTTAAAATGTAGAGCCTAGATTTTAAATTTCAGATAAGAAAAATCTTCGATTAATCACTGAAAAATATATTTAAGAAGATTCTGTTAAAATTTGAGTCTAATCGGATTAGCCGTTTTTGATATTGGTCACCAATTTTGAAAACACCATTTCGAGAAAAACGCGTTTAAAGTTTGAAAAGCAAATTACATGGAATAATTTTTTTTTTCATTTTCCATGAAGTTATTTATTTTAGGGCCATATAAGGGACCCTCCACCGATTCGATAACTTCTAATAACTCAAGCTGGTGTCGTCTGCCAGCCATTCTTTCATGACATTAAATAATTAATAAACTTTATGAAAATCGCCAAAAAAATGTTTTCAACAGATAATTACAAAGAAACAGCCCCGTCGATCTTTCTAGAAACTTTACCAAAAACAATGTTTTTCGAACAGTTTTTGAATTTTTAAAATCGATTCTAATCAACTTGAGTCTTTATCGAGATACATCAAAAGTACATTTTTTGATACTTTATCCACTTTTGTTCGTAAATGGCTGCATGCACCTATTCCAAAAATTTGAAAGCCATTCGAGAATGACTTGAAACGTCGAAAAACATGAAATTGTTTGCATATCTTATCTTCCGGGAAGTTTGTAATAACTTATAGTGTACTCGTATGCGTTTGATTTTTCATTACCATTCGATTTTTCGATTCTTAATGAGATTCAATCAAATAATAAAACTTCTTGAAGCCCCAAAATCTGTTCCAAAACAGACGATGTCACCTCGCAAAAACCAACTGGAGGCGCGGTCGCGCTACCAATTAAAAAGGAGCGATTCAGCGCGGAAACCTCGGCGCTAATTAAACCGCGGAATCTCAAGGCCGAAAAAGAAACTCCGTGGGGAAGAAACTCGCACTTTTGAAGGTGCAGGATATTTTTCACAAAACAGATTACGATTTTAAAAAGTAATTATAAAACGCGAATAAGGAGAGGCCGAATTTAAATTAGGTTTTAAAAATATAGTAGTAGTATTCTTTGTACTACCTGACTAATATCAGAGTCATGAATTTATGTCTTCTAAATTATGTTTTTTTGTAAAACGTTTGATTGTGAATATAAACTAGTGGTGTATGGCATTGTGCCTAAAGGCAAATTGCTAGAACTTCTTGTACTAGAAATATTCGAGGAAGAGTAAATGCTTTCAAATAGATCATTATAATACTGTAACTTTCATTATTCGTGTTTTTAAATAAAATACAAAGGTTTATCAATTGTACGACAACGTTTATATATGTTTAAATGAAAAATAAATGAATAAAATTTAATGAAGCGGATTTAAAATAAATCATATTGACTAATATTAGAAGAATTATATGAAGTAAATTGTAAAGTTAAAATTATTTATTTGCAGTATATAAGTGAGCTTTAAAACTTGAGCTAGAATTAACTATTTTTTGGACTATTACAAAAATACTAGTTGTAACATATTGAATATTATCAATATTATCTTCCAATAAATATCATCAAATCAATATTATCTTGTAACTTAATAAAAATTGAGATTCAGCTATTTAGATAAAATAGCTAACTTTTATTTCAAAAATGAAGTTTTCACTTGAACTAAAAAATAATCAATAGAATTTCAAATTTATGTTTTTTAAAGATACTTATACTATCTGTGATCGTATAAATTAAATTAATTTGTTTACCACATTTCATTTCATCTATTTCGGGTCTAAAATTGTATTTTTGAAATTGTGGACGTCAACTGTAATCAGTACCTACAAAACAGGTACATATGAAGGTACATATGCACGAAAGGCATAGATTTATTTATTTATTTATTTATTTATTTTGTCGTAAGCAAGCCGTAATCAATAATAATAGATATTATTTCAGGCTCTTGTCAAGATTCTGATACAAAAGTGTTTGAATGTTTAAAAACGGTTGAAGATTTTGGAAAGATTTATTTTCTGGTAATTATAAACAAACGGCATGGCCGATTGTCGCGTAAAACTGATAAACGTTAGTCTTTATCGAGTTACATCGAATTACTGTTAAATTTTTTAAATCAATCCAACAGTTTTGAAAAAAAAAACTGTCGACGAAAAAAGTTAATTATCGGCTCACAAAAGCACATACACACTTTCTTTAAATTTGGTCTCATTCGATTCAAAATGAGTTTAAACGTCGAGAAAACATAAAATTTGCAAACTTCTCCTGCTAATGACCTGCTATATATCTTAGACTATGATTTTTGTCACCATTAATTTGTCCTGACCAAATTTTTATTCAGTAACAATTCATCATAATAATTCAGTATTAATTCCAAGTTTATTTAACTTTCCAAAAAGTAGAATGTCTACTTGTAGACGTCTATAGTCTACGAAAAATTTGGTCAGGAAAAATCTAATTTGAAATTTTTTATGCAAAATTTGGTTGTAATAGCAGCAATTTTCTTAAGATATCCATACTACACTACCTTTCAAAATGAGCGAAACAAAACATTTTCAAAGTACTTTGTCTAAATATAGGATTGGAAAAACAGATTTATTTATTAGCCAATCAAAGGAGAAGTGTATATTAACGCCAGAAATTATAATCCATTAATTTCATGTTTTTTTTTGACATTTTAGGTAAGCCTGAATCGTTTAACACCAAAATTGGATGGAAGACAACATTTGACCTTTTGTCAACGTTTCCTCAAAAATGGCAACATCGACTTCGTAGTTTGCAGATCATTTTATGAAACTTCTATAAGGATTCGGGTTGATTAGTTTTGCGAGATGATCAGACGAGGCGTTTCTTCATGAATAACAGATAAGTGCAATTTTTTTACGGTGCAGAAAAGTCATGTTCAATCTATTCTAAGATCGAAGTTAAAGGTGTACGTTCAAAGTATCGAATCGTTCAGTACCAACTGGCTGTACGTATACGTAATTTAGTACGTCTCATGGCATTTCCGAATTACCATAAAAAGTCTATTTGCTCTGAAATCATATGGCTTTTGTCTTTCTTTGCTTACAATTTAATCTAGGTGATTTATTCGTCATAAGTAGCTCATTATGCTAATCGTAGTTGCAAATCTTCCAACGTGACGGTTTGTAGGCAATGCGGTTAATCCCTGCACGTAGACACAGCCGTAGCAGATCACGAACTACGCAGGGATTATAGAGTCCGCGGATTTAGTTATGTCATATTCGTTAATAGGAGAGCTAATATGAGTTTGAATGAAACATATATTTGAGTAACTATACTTTTTAAAATAACCAGTTAAAATTTTTATCTTAATATGTTAACGTCTCTACTAATAATCTCTATTAAATCTAACTACAATCTCAATTACACTATTCGTCTCTATTAGAGTTGCGTAACACCAGAGTGAGTTATATCCGTCGTAGTTATATCAAAGATTTAGGGACCGATTCTGCCGCATAAGAGACCAATGTTATGGCAAGGCTATGTTATGAAGAACTTTCCATACAAATTCGTTCTGAATATTGACAAAAACCATGTGGTTGCTGGGCAGCCAGGCGTTTTTCTAAAGTTAACTAACCTAGAAACCGCACAAATGTCAAAAACACGATGTTAAATAACATGGTCTTTCTGACCCAGGTTCATAACATACGAGTGACGTTGCAGTTTATGTGTAAAACGCCTGAATGCACAGCAAATGCATGGCATTTTGACAGTATTCAGTATAAATCAGTAGCATAATGTATGAAAGTTGGAGCGTAACATGGCCTTGCCATAACATTTGTCCCTTAGTCATATCCAACTTTCATAAACTGGTACTAAATCTGTTTGTACGTACATACATTGTGATTTTTTACTAATATAAATATTTGCATCGAAAGAAGCGGTCGATTTCTAGTTTCACAGACAATTTTATGGTTGTGGTTTCCTAGGTATAAAATGACCCAAAACAACACCATTTCGTATTTTTCATGACGTAAATATTTATTGTAAGTATTTTATATTCCTATTATCATACTTATGGTCTCTCACTATAAACTTTCTATAAATGCTCCTGCAACTATATATTTACTCTTCTTTAATTACTATCATCCACCCATAGCAAACTTATGTAGATCCATACTATCATTCAGTGGTGTTGTCGAGCCGGAACGCGCCGGAACGTCGTTCCGGCAAATCATTTTTGAGCCGGAACGCGTTCCGGCAAGAAAAAATATAAAAACATCGCTACATACAGAAAATGATTTAATAAGTAAATTTTATACGTTATTATTCAACTAATTTTTATTAAATGTTATTATTGTAATGAACATACATATATGTGCACAAAATGGGTTTTGTAATAATTTTTGTTTCTTTCCTTTTCGAACGGAACTGGAAAAACATGAAAACCGGTTTTAGAACCGGTTTTAGAATCGGTTTTTAAATTTTAGCGTTCCGGCAAAAAAATATTAGCACAAAACCACTGGTTTTATCAAAGTCGTTTTTAATTTAGTAACAAATTGAGGTGTATGAACTTCTTATAGAAAAAATAATATTTATAAATTAAATCTTACATTCATTCGCATTTCTTATACGCTAACATCTACATCATAGGTTACTATTCATGTATTTTTATAGCCTTACGTGTGCCATTCTATACTACACGCCTTACATCTGTACCATACGCTATATTTCATTATATACTCTCAAATCCCTAAATTGTATACCGAATACACCTAACCTATATCTACTATATATCCTATTACCTATAATTTCCCTTACACTTTACATTAACCCTACCGAGATTCGAACCCGGGTCCGCCGCGTGGCACGCGACGACCTTATCCACTACACCACCGTAACGCTACAATCAACCGTCTTTTTTTGCGTGTCGTCGCGCCACCTTAGTATTAATTACCTAATTAATTAGAAAATGACCCGCGGAAACAACAGTGCGTCCCATATTATATTATTAGTGGGGGTATCCGATAGGGTAGTGGTTAAGGTGCGCGACTTCCAGGCGGAGGTCCCGGGTTCAATTCCCGGTATAGACAATAGATAGGTAGAGATAATACATAGGGCGTAACGTAACTATATAATATAGGTAAATATATAAATTAGGCAGTAATATTTATAAGAAGTAAAAGGTCTGTAAGGTATATAATAAGTTAATGACGGTATAGTTATCTCACGGTATGATAGATAATAGATATCTATATATGATATACAATAATATATAATAGTATTACTAATTATTACTACTATTACTAAGATAAGTCTTATAAAGTATTGTAATAAATCTTGAGTACGTTTATATCATAATAAATACATGTAGGTATTAATGAATACAAATAATACCAGAATAAATATGATTAATGTCATTGAAGAATATAAATTATGTACTCAATGATTCCCTCATACTTGTACAATTTAATGTATAGACTAGCTGTGTATAATAGAGTTAATTATATAAAAAGTCAATATATTAGATTTGTGAGTTCTTATCGAAATATATCAAATTTTTTGAGCCGGTTTATGAACCGGATTTTAAATTTTAGCGTTCCGACAAAAAAAATATTAGCACAACACCACTGCTATCCTTCATACTAACCATACTCTTCTTTTATCTATGATACCAATATTCTTATAATGCAGCGTCGTCATCTAGGCGCAGATAAAAATATTTAAATGATTAATAATAAAAATCGTTTTGATATTAAAAATACAGTAATAAATATTTTGCTTATAACGAATAGCAACTATATTTTAAGAAAGTATATTGCAATTTATTAATTACATTTGGTAGATTCACTTCAAATCTTGTCTACTCTAAATATGCAAAATATTCCATAAGTTTCACGATGACTTCCACAAGCTCTCTCATTATATTATTATTCTGTTTACATATTCTAGTCAAACAACGGCCAATAACTGATTAAAAAATTAAATAAAGCTCAATTTACATCACTAGTAAACTACTAAACTATTTTCAAACTGAATCATTTCTAAGGCAGGTATACTTTAATAAAAAGAAAAAGTTAGGGTCAAACAAATTCATAGAAAACATAATTAATAATTAGAAATGAGATAGAATTACACTGCTTAAATCAGTTCTGGTTTGCCTGATTTATCAATTTGATAGATTAGAGATAGATTTTTACACCAATGTCTACTAATTTGAAATCCATCATTAAAATTAAGGTATTATTCTGTCGACTTAAAGGTGAATTGGTATTTACTTTAAAAAATCACGATTTTTGAAAAAATTGAAAAACGATTTGTCTAATTTTAAATTTTTCTATGTATATTCATAAATTAGATAAATTACGCATAAATTTTATTTTGTTAATTTTGCCCATGTTTTATTTATTTATCAAATGAGAATACTCATGCAATATTGTTGCATGATGATTTATTTAAAGCAAAAGTGATTCAGTAGTAAACTAGTAGATAAAGATCAACTTTATTTCGATTATTAGAACAGGAATTATTTTGATTAAAAATTCCAATTAATAATTGTCATAATTCATTTCTACTGACATCTAATCAAAAGAATAACGTTTCATTTCATATAATTTTTTGATATTTTTATTAACTTCCCGTAGGGTAAGTTATAGTAATCGTCCAAAAATCGAAATCAAAAATTTTTACATTTCTCGACGTTTTGAAAGTTTCTGAACATTTTGGCATACTTCAGAAAAAATGGATGTGTGTGTGTGTGTGTGTTTTGTATGTCCGCTTTTTTTCGTCCACGTTTTCGGGCGCACGGATCAACCGATTTGAATGGTTTAAAAAACATTCGATTCCTATCGATAGGGAGATGTGCTGATTAGTTTTTGGCAAAGGCAGGTCCAGCCGTTACGGAGATATGGAGCAAAGAGTGCAAAAAATAGAAAGCGAGTTTTTGAGAGAACGGATCAACCGATTTGAATGGTTTAAAAAACATTCGATTCCTATTGATAGGGAGATGTGCTGATTAGTTTTTGGCAAAGGTAGGCCCAGAGGTTTCGGAGATACAGAGCTAAATTTAAAAAAAATGGCTGTTTTTGAGAGAACTAAGCGTCCGATTTAAATGATTCAAAGAACTTTCTGCTTATTTCAACAAAATAATTGATTTTGGAAAAAAAAATTTTTGTTTCTAATTTTTTTTCCAAAAATTTTTTTTTGTAATTTTGGATTAAAAATTCAAAAAATCACCCAAGCTAAGCACAGTCTAAGCGCCACTCTGGTACAAATGTTTACCCAAGTGCGTTTAGACTGTTTGTGTACTGGAGCACTTTTCCAATTTTGTGAAAATTATTGAAAAATGTCAAAATGCCGCCAAGCTGAGCACAGTATAAGTGAAAATGTCGCAAAGAATTATTTGCAAATGCGTTTAGACTGTGACTATGCGGGAGCACTTTTTCAATTTTGTGTAAATTTGGCAACTATTTTTTTTTGGAATTTGATTCGAAATGAAATGACGATTGTTAATGTTCTGGAGATGATAAATTGATTTATTTATAATTAACTTTCCATAGGGTAAGTAATCGCAAAAAAATCGAAAATGAAAATTTTTATATATCTTCACGTTTCAGAGGTTTCTGAATATGTTGGCATACCTTGGAGAAAATTGATGTATGTGTGTGTGTGTGTGTGTGCGTCCATGTGTGTGTGTTCGGATACAAATTTTCGTCGACGATTTCGGGAACACGGATGAAGCAATTTGAATAATTCAAAAAACATTCGATTCGTATTGATAAGGAGACGTGCTGATTAGTTTTTGTCAAAGGCAGGTCTAGCCGTTCCGAAGATATGGGGCAAAAAGGGCCAAAAACGGTAACTCAGTTTTTAAGAGAACGGAGCGTCCGATTGGAATAATTCAAAAAACATTTTACTTGTATTAACAGGATGAAGATTTGATCAAATTTTCATGAAGATAGGTCTAGCGGTTTCGGAGATCTAGTAAAAAAAACTAAAAAAAATAACATTTGGCGGTCAACAATAATCATTAGACATTAGACATATGCATATCAAATTATCAGATATTTTATTGAGATTTTAACAATAAGTATAAGTTTTGTTTACATTCCTATGGGTTCCGTACCAATGTTTTTCCGTTAGACAGCGACGCGGCGCTTACGCGCTTTATATTTTGTCTCTATGCAGTTAAAGCAGTACGATTGCTTTGAAAAAAAGTTCAGATCTTCCAAAATATGTCAAAATAAAGATAACATTTTTTCCAAAAAAAAATTTTTACAAAAAAAATTGTTTAAAAATTTTTTAAAAAAAAAAAATTTTTTTTTCAAAAAAAGTAATTTTTTGTCCAATTTAAAATTTCTAAAAAATCTTATTTTTTCGAAGTAAAATTTTTTCAAAAATGTTAATCGTTTTTAAAAAAATAATTTTTGGCACGGGAAGTTCCAGCAATTTGCCTTAAGGCACGATGCCTTAATTGCCTTAAGACAGAATTCCACTTACAGCTAGTTTTCAACGATTTTTCTTTTCGAACGTAAAGCCATTACTTGGATTTTATTTCCTCCAACGTGTTACACAATATAAGGCAACTTGGGAAATTGATCATCTATTAGTACTGACAAATCGAGCAATATATCTTGTAAAGTATTGACAGATTGCGTTTTAACCAACACTTGAAAAGGAAGCATAAGATTACGTGCCAGAATGAAAGTGTTTTAGAGATTTTCAAAACGAAGGAAATCTGTACTGTAGGCATTACAAAATTCTGTATAAAAATTTGAAGCTGGATATATGCAGTTGATATTAAATACGAAATGAATGTTTTTAACGAAATAAACATAGATTTTTAATGTACATCGGATTTTGAAATTAACTAATGCCATTTCAATAAGACACCACGTCTTCTAAATATGGCTTGCTTCAAAGGCAACCCAACGGTTGCCAGCCAGCAATGTGGGAAAAGGGCAATTCACATTTGTAGAAATATTTTAGAAACATTAAGAAAAACGAAAATTGACAATTTTTAGAATAATGAAGCAGATAATATTATAAATATTTGAGTGTAACAATATTATCCCACTAACTAGAATTATGACAGAATTAAGCAGCTAAAGTGCTTATATTAATTTTATAATTTTATGTAATATATTTGTAATCATTAATTTCTAAACCAATTACTTTTTCAAGTTCTAAATCCAACAATCCTTAATTTTAATTGATTTACGACAACTTTACGACCTAAGAATTTCCACAGTCGAGAAAACTTTCCACATTCGAGTACTTTTTTGAAAATTATCCAGCCAATAAGCTTAATAAGATATTTTAATATTTTAAGAGTAATTAATTAAGGGCTTTATAATTTTATTGCAAAGCTGAAATATAATTTATTGTGTACTGATTTAGAACATAATTGCCTTAATTTTTCAAGACTATAATTAAAAATTTATGGACATATAAACAATGAGATGATTTATGTAAAAAAAATAATGATTAGTTATATATATGTATATATATACATATATATACATATATGTACATTAAGGTCGTCTTTAATATGGATATTTTCAAATTTCTTTGCTTTTAGGGGTTCAAATGCTTCCAAATTGATGAAAAAAAATTCTCTGAAAGTTGAAGATCTTGATATTAACTTTAAGATAATCCCCACTCCAACTAAAGTTTCTTATGGAAATAACACAGGTAAAATTCAATTTATTTTTTAAACTTTTGCAACTTAGCGAGAAGTAAATCAAAATTTTGAGAATAACATTGTGTTTGCTTATTTTGATCATAAATGAAAAATTTACAACAAAAATTTGATATATTTTATAATATAAGTAAAGAATCAAGAAACTTTGGTTGGAATGCGGACTATCTTAAAGTTAAAATTAAGCACTAAAACTTTCAGAGAAGTTTCTTTTATCAATTTGGAAACATTTGAGCCCCTGGGAGCAAGGAAATTTAAAAACATCCATATTGAGGACCACCCTAGTATATATTGCTATATCACCATATGTATATTCTATATATCACAAGAGCTTTCTTTGAAGAATCTTAATCTTAATATATATTACGTTTTTCGTATTTCGTTATGTCAATCAAAATCTTCGCATTGACAGGTTAATAAAAAATCAATAGACAGGGAGCAAGAAAACTGATCATTCAATTTTGATCTGAGATTTTTAAAATAAACAAATAAAAAAATTAACTAAATAAACATGATAGAATAAAATTTCAATTATAAATCTAATATCCAAATGTGGAATTAATCTTATAGGAATCAGCAATCTTAGAATTGTGCCGTATTTTTGAACAAACTAAATGGCTTGTTTTGACTGTGTTGCAATCCGGATGGCGCCTTACATTGAAAAGTTTTCTACGGTAAATCACTTTACTTTACAATTTCATTATGTATATACATCTACATAAATTGTAGAAAAATGGCAAAGTTCATTAGTAGAATGCTCAAAACAATCACAAGATTTCATTTAAAATATTTTATGATTATTAAATTATTCTATTTTAAGCAGTCACTGAAAGCATGCGAGACAATTCTCTAATATTTTAATCTTTATTTTATAAAAGATTATTTATTAGCCAAAATTGATCGAATCTTGCTAACAGCGACAACAGAAATTTTATTACAGTAATAATAAGTATTTGTTTGGTTTATATTATATAATTTTCCTCAAATTAACAATTTTATGGTAATACATTCCACATCGTAAACTAGAATTCAAATTCTCAGTTGAAGTTTGTAAACTGTTCCAAACTTTATAAGACATCACATAGATATATTATATCTAACTTGAAACTAGAACCAAATACATCCAATCTCTGCCAACTGTAAATTGATCACAGAACAGTAATATTGCAGAGATGAATGTTATTATTATTATATTAAAGCTATCATTATAACGTAATATTATTGTAATAGAAGTCATAATATTGAAGGTTTCTCAGTTGTGCTACTGAGAAGCAATATTGTCACTAGTATTATGTAGAATAAATATTTGTGTAGTATAGTTTGCGATAAATATTTCCCGGATTGCGTTATGTAAGTTTAATTAAAATTAGTATGTTTAATTTTATTATATTTTCAGTTACTATCATTTAATGATAAACTAGTGGTGTATGGCATCGTGCCTTAAGGTAAATTGCTAGAACTTCCTATACCGTAACAAAATGTTCGAGAAATATTAAATGTTTTCAAATAGATTATTATAAATACTGCAACATTGTCTAATATTTTAAGGATTATATAAACTGAATTGTAAAGAAAATTATTTGAAGTATATAAGTGAGCTTTAGAACTTCAGCAATAATTAAAATTAGAATCTGAATTATTTTTAATATACAAGAAAACATTTTTTGAAAAAAAAAATTAAAATAGATTTTTTTTTGCCAAAAGCAATTGTTTTGCCAACTCAAGCAAAATGTTTTTTGAATCATTGAAATCAAATACTTTCTCAGAAACTCATTTTTTACATTTAGCGCCGTATCTTCGAAATGGCTAGACCTGCCTTTGTCAAAAACTAATTCACCATTTTTCCCAATCATTACAAATTGAATTTTTTTATATGATTCAAATCGGATACTCCGATCTCTCAAAAACTCGATTTCTATTTTCTGCACTCTTTGCTCCGTATCTCCGTAACGGCTGGACCTGCCTTCAAACTAATTAGCACATCTCCCTATCAATAGGAATCGAATGTTTTTTGTTATTGAAATCGGTTGATCCGTGCGCCCGAAAACGTGGACGAAAAATTGTATTTATACATACATACACACACACACATCCATTTTTGCTGAGGTGTGCCAAAATGTTCAGCAACCTTCAGAACGTGAAGAAATGTAAAAAATTTGAATTTCGATTTTTGGACGATTACATTAACTTACCCTACGGGAAGTTAAAAAAAAACAGTACTACCATTTAATGATATAATAAAATATAACTTCATTCAAGTAGAAATATGCAAAGTTTTACTATGTACTTTTAATACGTAGTTATAACTTGTGATATTTTTCTTTTCATGAGTCTTTTTTGATCTCTGACTTATTTTTAAAGATAAGAAACTGTAAAGAAATGAAAATGATCCAGTCACTAAAGACTCCATTCTTAATAACAATTTAATAAATCATTCGGTCTATTGCTTAATTGTTTTCAATACTAAAATTGACTTTAATAAGTATGTATCAATAGCTATTTAATAAATTACTTTAAATTTTGAAATTGTATTTTTTATTTGAACTCTCTGCTGAATAACTCGTTTCAATATCATAAAATCCTGATACACATCCTGATATGTGAAAATTATGCATTAACTACAAATAAATGTTTCTGAACTTTTTTAAACCTGGTCTATTAACTATTATTTTTCTGTTCTAATAATTTGAATAAAAAATTTACTAGCATTTAAACAAACAAAAATTTAAACAGTAAATATCTAGAGCCAGAAATTGATTTAACCGCTCTAAATTTGTGGTTAATTTTTTTTTGTTCGTGTTGCAGAATAATCGAGTAAAAATGTTTTTCTATATAAAATTTAAAACCGGTTAAAAAAAGTCTTGTGAGGAAGTTAGAATTCGAAAACCGGGTTCCTGAAATGCCGGATTTTGTATAAACCTTAATGTTAGTTGTGATGTAATTGGTTTGGTTTTCACAAAATAATTGCTCAAAGTCAAATTGAACTTTTGTGCCCCGTACTACCCAATATATATATATATATATATATATATATATATATACTAGCAAACCCGACGAACTCCGTTTGGCCACCAGATGGTTTCGTGAGAAAGATGAAGAAATTTTTTGATTGCTTTATATTTGAAAAGGAAAAATTTGATTTTATTGCACAACAGTAACAAATTTATTTCGATTACAAAAATGAATTGTTTTTTAGTTGAACTTCTCTAAGTAAATAAAAGTGAATCCGCAAATTATCCATTTCATGGAAGTGATCTTTCATAAACCACATTTTTTGTTTTTTGGTCTGAAGTTAACACAAACAAAGCGAATGGTTTTCCAACTCGTGAACAGGCAACGTATAACTGCCCATGTAAAAAACAATGATTTTCTAAATAATCTATTTGAAATTTATCCCGCAAACACTAAGCGATTGGCTTTGCGACTTGATATTGCAAACGCAAGGCGAACTGAAAATTGCAATCGTTTGAAGTCAAACCAAATCGCCAGCAATTTTTGATTGAATGGTGAAATTCAGAGCGTGTACATCATTATACTTTGCGGCAAGAATTGTTCGTTGACTTTACCAAGCATAATTCTGATAATTCTCACTAATGTCATTACTCGAATTTTTAATTACGGTGCGTGAAGTTCCAGCAATTTGCATTGAGGCACGATGCCATGCACCACTAACTTTCTTAGCTATAAACCTTGCGGAGCCCGAGACCTTTCTAACGAATGCAAAATTGTCGAAATCGGTTCGTGTGTTCTGGAGTTATATCGTCAGGAAGGAAAATCCAACATATTTTTTTATATTAGGTTGTCAAATATCTCCCTTCCGCTTTTTTGCTATTGGTTTATAATACAAAAAGGCGGAAGGGAGATATTTGACAACCATATGTAGATATATATATATATATATATATATATATATATATATATACGATGTGTATATGAAAAAATATTTTTCAATGCACTTAATATAAACGCAAATCGCATTTCGTTTATACTACTTTCGTTTTTCAAACGTCGTATATATCCGCGTTCCAAGTCGTGTTATTATTTATGAAAGTATTACGCGCATTAGTATTATTACGTGGTGAATGAAAGCACAACTTTCTCCTGTCTGTTTTCCACGCAATGCGCGTAATCAAAGCCGACGAGTTGCTTTCTTCTCTGGCTACGTTATCGATCGCTACGGAGTCGTAGCCCCGTAGTCCCGTAGTCCCGTAGCGGACGACGCCGCCAGACTCAAATACGCGGTAGGTTGTAGGTTGTGGGTACTATACGAAGGGAACTTTCGAACCGCCGCATGTACGACGGGCCTTTCGAAGGCAACGCCCATTTTCCTCGCAGATCCCGCGTTGCTTGCCGGTTTCTTGATTCAAACGTTAATGTTGGTGGATTCGGTAGAAAACTGAGAGCTGGTGGTATAAGGATCGAGGAAAATTCTTATACAATAGATACATATATATATATATATATATATATATATATATATATACGTAGATATATATATATACGTGACGGGAATAGCTCACTCAGTAGCGTTCTCGACTAACACGCTGGAGAAATTCGTTCCGAAATTCCAGCAATACCAGAATAAAATGTAAAATATTAAACTAGATTAAGAATTGTTAAGTTGTGGAATATAAAAAAAATTGTATTAGAAGTAAGAAGGAAAAAAAGAAGTTTAATTTAGAACATGAGAGGAACATATTGAGAAACAAGAAGAATGAAAATTGAATGGAATTGAAGAAAGAAAATTGAATGGAAGATTAGGATATAAGAAGAGAATAGTATATATATAATGAATGTATAAGAAATATATATGTAAGAATTGATAAAAAATAATAGGAATGAATGATTTAAACATATACCACGCTTAAATTAGGTAAGAATTAAGAAATAAGTCTGTAAATACCCTAAAATAGCACCTTAAAAGTTGTCTTACAACCTACATGTGATACGTACACCCTACCATATATAGGTTTTGAGACAACTTTTAGGGTATTTACTGACCTACAGCTGGACATCTCGAATTCCGAGTTGAACATACAACAGGGTCCGGCACTCGAAGTGTGACCAATTGAAAAAACCATAAATTCAGTTTGGAAAATTACTTTCACTCGATTTAAAGTACAAAATGTGTAAAAATAATACAACATTTAAAAACAATTCACTTTTGCTCGATATGATCACCTTTTGCTTTGACTATGACTTTAGACGGTCCAAAAACAAATCATTTCAGAGGTTTCTGATAATGATGTGTGTGTGGATATGTATTCACGATTCATCAGATGATTTCGAGAGCACGGATCAAATGATTGGGATTCAAAAAACATTCTATGTCTATTAAAAGGGAGTCGCGCTGATTAATTTTCAGAAAGGCAGGTCCAGCCGTTTTGGAGATACGGGATAAAAGTGCATAAAACAAGAATTCAGTATTTGCTAGATTCGATTATTCAAAAGATATTCGATTCGTACTGACGGTGAAATGTTTTGATTACTTTTTGGCAAAAGACAAGACAGTCGTTTTCGAGATACAGAGCAAAAAATGCAATAACAGATAGTTTCTGAGAAAACGAAGCATCTTATTTCAATCATTCAAAAGATATTTCACTTGTATTGACAGAGTGAAGAATTGGTCAAATTTTTGCGAAGACAGGTCCCTCAGTTTTGTAGATGAATAAATAAATTCATTTTCAAAAATTGACATTTGCTGATCAAATATGATCTTTTTAAATCATGATAAATGAATCCCACACAAAGAGATTGATTGTTAAATTATACAGACAGAAAGGTTGGCAGGTGGACGAGTAAACAGACAGTCAGATTATATAAAAATTAAATAAAAATATATTGAAATGATCATTTACACATATCGGGAGGTTCATACAACTTGCCTCAAGACAAAATACCACTTACAACTATTTTGGATTTTATTCAAACACGGTATTTTGGCAACAGATGTATGTTCTCTTGCAATAGGATCCGATCCTCTTGAAGTAGTGCTATCCACAAACTGGAAATAACTATATCAAACTATATAATTATTAGATTTTTAGATATATGTTTCAAAATAGACTAGTGCTTCTGCTTTACATATTTGTTATCGAATATTATAAGTTTATAAATAAAATCATGTAATGGAAATCAACCATTGAATAGTACATAAATATTGGCCCATAGATACTTTGAACGTTTCTTTCCACCACTACTTTGAATAGTGCTACAAATTGTGAACAAAATAGTGCTCGAACTTTTAAGAATTTTACTTATAAACAAAATCTATGTAACCAAATCGATTCTCTTTAAGACTCTAAAGAGAAGCTTAAAGCTCTACTTTTAACAAAAACATTTTGTTTTCAAAATATTTTATATTCAGGGAAACTGAATAACATCAAAGTTTTCAAGTGAAGATACGTAAATGAAGAGATTAAAACAAAAAGTTTTGAGAACCAACTATACCTGAAGTTGATCATAGTTGTTTATCTATGACGTTGTTGTGATGAATATGAAAAGCATTTCTTGGCTCTAAATTAACATTAACAATAAGAAAAAGAAAGACAAGGCGTAAGATTCATTTAGCTTTAAAGCAGGTGGCAAAAAAAAAACTTTCGGATATGGATTAATCAATTATTGATCAAAGATGGTTCGAGACTACCAATTTACAGGATTTTAGACCCGTAACTTAACATCCGAGAATTGGACTCCAAAAATTTATTCCTGTAGTGGCTGATTTTTTTTTTTTTAAAAAAAAGTTATCATTCCTTGGTCTATTATTATGAAGAAACTCTTTCCATTCCCGCCGCAAACGGTTTCCCAAACGCCGCCTGGGTATGGTTAAAGGCACGGTTGGAGGCAATGTGCCCCCGCCACCTTCCACTAATCCCCAACAGGTACGTACGTCTAGTTAGATTCGTCTCAAATTCAAAATGCGAAGAGTTTTCTCAGCTTATATTGTGCACAGGATATGTTGCCGGAATCTGAATAAATGTGCTTTCGAGCTTTGTGATAGGAGGATAGAGTTTATTCAAATATGGATCAGTAATCTCTTTCGCTTATATTGGAAAATTTAAATTTATATATATATATATATATATATAATTATATTTATAATATGGTATCAGAAATTTATTCAACAGGTGAAAAAAAGGTATAACAATTTTGAAAAAAAAAAATTATTTATATTAGAGCGTACGGTTTGAGCTTCAAATCAAACTTTTTTTAGTAGAATGTACAAATAGATAGACAATAATTAAAATAAAATGAACTAATAACGTATTTGCTAAGTTCATGTTTATTTTCTCATCAAGTTTTTTTTTCAAACTTTTCAATGGGCTCCCAAAAGAGATCAAGATGAAGAGAATGAGATAAAATAATATTATAAACAAAAATTGTCACAACCGTACCCAACGTTTTCAAAATTAAATCATCGTTATGACTGAGATCAATTATGTAAGTAACAACTAATTGTTGGTAATCAACTTCTAATGTTCCTAGTTATAGCAAAAGAACTAACAAAGCAATCTACTTGTATACAAAGTAACTGTTTTTATCAAGAGAAATCAAACAAAAAAAAGTAGTTTTTGATTCTTTGAAAGCAAAGCGGTCTACAGATTATTTTAACCCTTTCCACTCGCGAATTCCGAGATTTATATGAATTTTGCATCCGAGTAGAAAAGGTTAATGTAGGATGCAGACAATGCAATAATGAAAAATTGCTCGAACAATCATTAAATTTTCCTCTTTTGCATCTTATTTTAAAATTAGTATAGTTTGGCTATTACGACCTCCGTATTCAGTCTTCCATATTACTGCAATATCACAAAATAAAATTAAAGTTATACTTTTAAAATAACTTTATCTATTTCTTCTGGGATAAAATATCGATGTGTAGTGTATCTGTAAGTTTTTAAAAATATAGATCTAAATAATTTAAAAGTTCTTATAACTAAGCCACAGCTTTTCCATATATATACATACATACATGCATAAATACATACATATATATATAAATATGATGATGTGTGTATGTCTACGTACATATAGTATACAAATTGTTACGTTTATCAAAAACACGTTGTTAAACAACTGCAAAACGATAACATTGTTATAGTTTCACAGTTGAATAATTATCAAATAGCTGTTGAAATAACTTTCCGGAATTCTGGTTGCAATTCGTGTATATTTTTACGTCAGGGTTGACTGTTCATAAAAAAGTAGACAATACCATTAGTTGTATAGTGACATCCGGAGTTTTCAGCTATGAGCATTTTCACAACACTGCAGCATTAATGGTCGAAAGGAAAAACAAAAAAGGTTTTGTCCGCGCAAATGAACAATTCGCTAATTGACTTGAGTTATTCCAATCGAGAAGAATAATTAAACTTCACGTAAGTGGAAAAAAACTGAATAATGGACCAGTATCCATTACACTATATCTACAACTCAAATATAATATTGGGTTGGCAACCAAGTAAGTGCAAAATTTTGTTAGAAAATCTGTGATGTGACAATATTCAGTATAATTCAGTTTTACAGTATAACATCTACTTAAATGATACTGAAAGTTTGGAATTGAAAGTGAAAAGTGAAAATTGAAAATGAAAGTTTCAATTCTTTGATTGAATGACTAGCCAAATGTAAAACAAATTTCTATGTATATTTATTCCAAAGCAAAATCTACAAATATAGAAGTTGTGATAAATTTATGCTCTGTATTATATTCAATACATGCCGATAGAGTAACAGCAAATTGTATTAGCATGTTGCACTAACAGCTACTTGGTGTTATATGCAATTTGCGCTTGCAAATGAATTCATTCCACTGATTGCTTTCATGTAACCCGAGAGGCTATTATTCACATATTACAGAACAGATGCTGAAGCTGTATGTTGGACAAGAAATGCTTAAAATCCATCTTTAGCCCTGATGTTTGTAAGCAACAAAATCATGCACATTGACTTTGTTTGACAAAATTTTATAGTGAATTTTATTAAAAACTGAAGCTTCGAATAAAATGAAAAATGTTCCTATTGCCATATGCATCAAAACCTCATTCGAATCTCACAAGAAACTATCCATAGACTTTGGAGCCAATTCTCGGATGACATAGTAATGTTACGTTAAGAGTCTATAATCGTATGAGTTGGTAGCCACAAACTATCAAAAAAGCAATGTCTTTACTGTTCAATCGAGCGTTTTATTCATAAATAAACCTATCCTAGAATTGGTTCAACCGCCAGAATTTTAAATATGGTTCGACTTCATGTCCGTGTTACCCAATGACACCAGAAAGTTGCACTTATGATAAAATTGTTAATACAACATTAATACAAACAATAATTAAGTATCTAAAAAATATGAGATAAACACCTTCAAAATGAACTTTTAAATTACTCCGACAAGACAGGGACAATGACGCTCAACTTCTGACTGGGTTGTTATTTTGGCTTTCTGCAGCCAAACTAGCCAATTTTTAAGTAAGTGCACTATGGCATTTTGCCAATTTATGTCGCTGTGTCTACTTCAAAGATTTGGAGGGAAATTTGAAAAATACAGAAAACAATCTGAAGTGAATTTTAGTTTAAATTTTTAGATTCATCTAAGAACTTTTTTTTATCGAAACCTTTGGTGATAATTGAACTCAAATAAATGATTCAAAATTACTACACATGTATTCAATTTCTATCTATTACAATTAATAAGTAAACATTACGAATCGTACCAAATCTAAAAGTGATCTCGACAAGACTGACAATGACGTTATTATCTGACTCTGTTTAAATATGGCTTTCTCCATGTTACATACTCGCGGAAACGTTAATAAAATTATACTATTTTTCAAATAAGTGCATTATGTCATTTTTCCTTTTATGTCATTTTTTCTACTTCACAGATTTGAAGGAAATTGGAAAAATACAGAAAACAATCTGAAGTGAATTTTTAGTTTAGATTTTTAGATTCAACCAAAAACATTTTTTATCGGAACGTTTGGTGATAATTCAACTTAAATAAATGATTCGAAATTATTACACATGTATTCAATTCATATCTATTACAATTAATAAGTAGACAATACGAATCGTACCAAATCTAAAAGTGATCTCGTGCGGGAGCGGCCTCATGCATGTAAACTACAATAATTCTGGCTACTCGTATTAATCAATTAGCGGCACGATTTTGTGCCGTGTCACTATTAATCATCGACGATAATTGCAGCCTGACAGGGCAGCTTAATAATTATTAAAATAATTTGAAACGCTAAACGTCGGAACGACGCATGCTGAATTTACTGCAGAAAATTTGAAATGGAGCAAAAAAGAAATCCTCGAACGAGTCATGAATAATAGCTGCACGATTATTATATTATATGTAGATTGAAGTGGGTTTGAAATAAAATTTCTAAATACTATTAGATATTGTACTAAAAGATGAATTCTAGATAGCTTGCATATGCCAACTCAAAATAATCTTTCAAAAATGTAACAATACTGAATTTATCAGAACTATATCAACTTCGCCACTCAAAAACTTCTTCAAATATTAGCGGTGCAGTATATATCAAAGGTTCAGGATAATATTCAGGAGGTGTACAAAATGAGTTCACAATACACACTACGTTAATATCTATTTACTTATACTGTCTGTAATAACAAGTCATACCCTCTAACTGGGAAATAAATAAAAAAAAATCTGTTTTGTAAAAATGTGTAAGTTCTAGCATAACTTGTGGTAGTGATATGGTTGACCTTGTAAAGTCCCATTTTTTTACTATTGGCTTGGCAATGCTATTTGAGCTTTCTGAGGCTGTTTTAGTATTTTTGAATTCTAAAGATGAGAAACGATTCGATAGGTGTAAAATAGTGATCTTCTAACAAAAAAAGATGTAATCTACTTGACACTAGCCGAGAGATATAAGATTAAACCTTACAAATTTTTTGCCAAATGTTTATAATTGAACATTTACTTTCTGCTTACTTCATTTTTATATTATTATATTCAATTCACCTAATTAATGCATACATGTATTTTCATTTTAAATATCTGTAGTATAGTTTGAAATTTATAAAAAAAATTCGAGATCGGGTAAAGTCTATGGCAAAGGCCAAGGGGTCCACGATAGAAAAAAGTTTGAAGACTTATAAAGCTACACAATTATTACTTTATTTTTAGAGTGAGGTAGGTCTGAAATGATTGCTACTAGATTTTATTAATTACTACTCATCCAATAATTGATCAATAATTTTATTAATATCGACTGTATCTAAAATTAATCAACTTTACCATTTAGAATCTGCTCAAACATTTTAATGATAAAAATGTATCTTTTACATTCGCAAATAAATTATATTTTATGTTTCTAATTCAGAAAGTGACTGTTATATGTATTAGCATAACGATCAATAATAGTGTCATATTTTTTCGATTATATTAGACAAAGCAATATAAAAAGAAACTTTTCTCATATAACTTTCATGCATACTGAATTAACTCTACAGAAAATTCAAAACGTAGAGCAAAAAAAATCTCGACCAAGTCATGAATAATAGCTAGTTACAGGATTATTAAATTATATTTAGATTGAAGTGGTTTTGAAATAATTTTTTTAAACTGCTACTATGTACAAGTTGTGGATAGCTGAAGTTTAAAAAAAATATAACATCGAATTCAGGAAAAATTCATCAACTTTACCATAAAAAACCTGCTTTTAAAATTGAATGGAGTATAGTATCTTTTACATGCGCAGATGAATTATGTGGTTATTTAAAATTTAAAGTATGAATTTCAAATTAGCAAATCTATTTAGTACCGAGTAATATTTTATATTTTATTAGGCAAAAAAATGTTAAAGGCAAGTATCCTCATATAACTTATGCGCATATTGAATTAACTGAGGAAAATTCAAAATATGAAGAAAAATTTTCGAATAAGTTATAATTCATTATTAATAAAATTTGTAATTACTACAAATATTGTTCACTGCTCCCACAAAAATGTAATATCTAAATTATGGCAATTAAATCAAATTTGTCATTCAAAAGCTGCTTCAATAATTTTTTGGCAAAACTCAAATTATGTATGTGTAATTATCACATATATCAAAACTAAAAATCACTTTTATTAAAAATAAAAAATTTAAATCATTTACAAATTTGATTGAATCATTTATTCCGTATTTATTATTAAATTTAGCATATTTTATTATAATTTTCTGCTATAAATAACCTAACTATATATAATAATTTACATGCTATTATTATCATTGTTATATTATTGTTGAATGTTTAATTTAGCTGTGATGCAGCGTACATCAAAACAGATGAATATTATAATTAGTTAGAATATTTTAGTATTAAATAATGCAATCATGTTGAAGTTATTACGTTTATGCTGCCAATATTCATAGCCTACAGTGAAAAAACTTATTTTGAATTTATTACAGAAGTTGCATTTTCCAGTTGTTTGATATTCAAACTGCTTTGTACAGATATTCTATTACACAATTATTAAAAATGCTGAAAAAACAATATGCTTTGGCAACTTTTAATCAAAACACAGTTTATAAATGTTTATAGTAGGTACGCGTTATTCATTTCCAGAATAATATTACTATTCAAGAAAATAGTTTTTAAAATATAGAATAATGAATTTCTCCGCTAAAATACCATGCATACAAAAGCGATAAAATATCGAAGACTAGAATACAATAGCGTTTTTGAAATTGGATTACTTCGTTTTGCATACTGTTTCAATGGAATATGAAAATTCAATTAAAAGTACTAAATCATTTTTTAATTTTAAATCACTTCTTTGTTGTGTCTTTTCAATATCTAGAATTGATAATTGTATGCGTGTTATATAAAACTGCATTTATACATCATATGTATAATGTTTGTATTATATAAAATTGTATGTATACGTCATATATGAGTATATATGATTTTCACATTAGTTACGATATAACTTTTTAAGATATGAAGAAAAGAATATTGTTCATCCATACTAAAATAGAAATTAAAAAAAAATCGCGATTAAATGTTATGATAAATCATATATTGAGGTAAAACTAAGATAAAATTCTGTTAATGTAATATGATAGAGCCGGACTTAAAGATTGAGGGCTAAAAGCGACCAGCACTATTATCTCAAGAACAAATAAGGTTTGGAATTTTTTAACGATATTACTTTAAAATTACATCGGGCAACATCGATATCCAGAGATAAATAGAGGCCTTGGTATTAATTATCAAGAAAAGTATTCTTTTGCTTTGAGTTATTTTATTTTGGTTTATAATACCTAAGTATAACTTTAAAGCATATATTATTCAATTGTTTTATAAGATGTATTGTTATTTTTGAGTTAGATTCAACTTTTTTTTTAAAAAGCTTCTATGAATGCTTACATATGAGTGGGATAAAAACAACCAAGGGGGCGTCTATTAATCACGTGATCTATTTTTTTAAGAATTTTTGGACCCCTTCCTTGTTGATACGTTGTGATACGTGGTGATATTCAAAATTACCCTCCCCTCCCCAATTTTAAGTATTTTAAGTTACAAAAAAATGAAATTATTAATAATTTTTTAAATGTTCTGATTTTTTTTAAATTACATGTAAAAAATAAATACGCGTGATATCTTACTATACACCTCTCTTCCTCCTCCACGTGATATTTTGTTATTTTTTGTCAAACCGCCCTCCTCCTAAAAAATCTCACGTTATTAATGGACGCCCCCTTTACAATGAAAAAGATATTAAGAATAAGAAAAAAGTAAATAAAAATGATAAAAAAGCAATGTTACAGTATAATTGATATTATTAGTCACTCCAGCTCTGCTGAGTATATCTGACAAAGTACCATATCAAGGTTATATACAGTGTGATTCTTGTAAAAACTGTGCCTATGAAATTTATATTTCGCATTTATTGTATAATGAAGCGACTATTTTATTAAATTTTTATAAAAATAAAACATTGGAACAGTTTTATCCTGGCTGTTCCTTACATGAAGGATAAAAAGGGATAGGTGAACAATTTTAAAAGAATAGTAAAAAAACATTTTAATGATTAGAAACTGGAAAGTTTACTGAACACAGTTTGATATTTGTTTGATAGATACGTGTAGTGTTTTGTGATGTATTTCATTTGATTTAAATAGTATAATTACTATAATTTAAATAGTAGTCAAATCGGACCTTTGTGCCTCGCCTTGTCCCCAAACAAACTGAACAATTTATTATGTTATTTATTTGCGCGTAGATACCGACAAATAATATTAAATGAAATAAAATATAGTTTTACTTTCAAAATTTGTATTCGAAAAAGGTTTCTTTTCACTTTTTTCAAAAATAAAAAGTGAAACTAAATTATGAAGTCTATGTGCCTGCTCTTCACTTTTCACATTAATATTATTATTATAAGTAGTGTAATTTTACAATTTTCAACCACTTTTTTGAACCACTTTTTTGAACTAAAGAATATGTAGGGTAGAGCAAGTTTTAAAAGTCATCAGATAAAAAAAAATTATGATTATAATACCAAAAACAAGTAAAGAATTTTTTAACGATACTATTTTCAAGTAGAAGACAAACTTAGTAGCAAGTTATGTTTGAACTAGTGGTGTATGGTATCGTGCCTTAAGGCTGCAGCTGGACCTTCGCGTATCAAAAAAAAATGTTTTTTAGAAAATATTTTTTTTTTAAATTTGAAAAAAATGATTTTTGAGAATTTTGAAAAATTTGGCTTTTTTGAAAAAATAATGAATATTTTTCAGATTCCGAAATATTTTGTAAATTTTGAACTTTTTTTTCAAAGCAATCAAAAGCTGCGTCTTTGTAATAGAAATAATGTAAACAATATTTGTTCTAATTATTATAATCTCTATAAAATATCTGATGATTTGATGTGCATATGTCTAATAATCATTTTTGACCGTTTTTTGCCTTTTTTGTATCCGAACGCACGCACGCACACTATATCATTTTTTCTAAGGTATGTCAGAATGTTCAGAAACATCTGAAACGTGAAGTTATATAAACATTTCTATTCTCGATTTTTTTCGATTACTATAACTCACCCTACAAAAAGTTAATCTATTTGAACAGTCATCTATTTGAACCTAAACTCTATTATCAAGACTATAAAAATAAGTATCATACAAATTCTCTCTAGTTCACGAAATTATCACAATAAAAGCAACCCGCAGCTATCAACAACTCCATTTCTTCCTTTACAAAAATACGCAATTACATTACATCAAAAAGCACAGCCTTATCTCCAACAGTATCACTTTCCATCAACGTGACTATGTGAAGCCGACCGGGATGGTTTTGCTGCCGGTCTGTTTTGACGCGTTTTCTAAAATATAGTGCTATAATAAATTGCACGAGGCGTGTACTTCATCGTGATTATAAACACCTTGAGGTCGGGAAAATAGCGTGGCATGGAATAATGACCCGATATACTAGTGACCCGTTGACCTATATACATCTGCCGCAAAAGCCCCCAGGTGTAATGTGCTCTCCGAGTTAAATAGTTTTATTTCTTTGAAATTAGTGCTGGAAAAAAACATACGCGCTCTAAATTAATAATAGAAGAAGTTGTAAATTGTCGATTTATGTACCGCAATCGACAAGGTATTCTGATGTTAACAAGCTGACAGGCTGGATGTATTGATTAAGTATTCTTTAACATTACATTGAGGTTTTTATATTTTATTTTAATTAACTTAACGGGACATATGGGCTAGTATAGATGTTCCATGGTGTAACGATTTAAGCTCGCGAATCGGTGTGGGCGAATGGCGCAATGGACAACCTGACATCGTGCTGCAGCGATGTCCATGTTCATTTGAAAATACCGACCAAAAATGTTTCCATTCGAAAAAATCCAACTTCGGGCACTGCGGTGTGCAATGGCAATGGGAAATCTCTCACACTGTTTTTCCCTGAATCAAGTTGAAATTTAATTCAGCTCACAGACCTGCTCTAGCGCAATACTACCCATTATGAGCTTATTTAATAATTAATAACTTTCCAACATGTGGCTTTAAAGAAATTTTAATACTGATGACCTTTCATTGGACACAAACAATTTACATCGATTTGGACTTTATCGAATATGAGATCATTGAAATGATGAAAATGATGTCAATGATAATCATACATACTTTTAACAACAGGTCGAGCAAATCAAGTTTTAAATAATTTCATTATTTATATTAAGTAGTTGTTTATTCCGACATAGTTTTATTTACTAACTATCAACTCTTTGAGAGCTATTTTCACTAGGAAACATATTGCTGTAAGTATATATTTTCAAGTAAAAACTAATGTCACTACTGCTTGATATTAGTTTGGCCGAAGCTTTTATCAAATCTGGAACTTCTGAATGGAAACTTATGGTCTTAAAAACTAAATCACGGGAAATGAGATATTAGCTTTACCCAGGTAATGATGATTGCATGCTATAAAATAATTTTCAAGTTTTTATTAGCAAAATATTACATAATATTTGGATAGATGGATGACTAAATATTTTCGATAGATGACTTTCAAAGATATATGTAATTGTATAAAATATATTTATTAATTCAACAAATTTCATTTTATATATTCTAAACATGTAATTTATTTAAGTATGAACGTCAACAGTAATCAGTAGCTACATAGCACAGCTGTATATTGAACCGCTTATCGTAGGCCCATAATATTTTAATATGTTATTCAATAATACCAAATTTATACCTATACTAAGTTTCATAGAAATCGTCAAAATAAATTAAGCAACAATCAATTACGAAGAAACGGCTCAGTCGATCTTTACCAAGAACCTAATCATAAACTTTTGAACTTTTTTTGAATTTATATAATCGATTCTAAATTGCGGGCTAAGACGTGGGCGAAAATTTTTCTACTTCTCTGCTAATTACAGAAAAACGGCTTGGCTGATTGTCGCAAAAAATATTACATCGAAGAGCTTCTAAATTTTTGCAATCCTTTTTTTTGAGAAAACGTCGACAAAAGTTCAAAAATCGACTCACATACACACACATGATTTTTCCAAATTTGGTTCAAAATTCAAATCAGAATGGTTTGAAACGTTGAGAAAACATAAAATTAACAAATTCTCCTTCGAGAGGTTAATAATATTCCATTTCAAGGTAAATACAGGTAACCTCGTTATAACACGGTAGTTAAGTTCCAAGAAACTAGCATGTTATGCGAATCCGTGTTATACGGAAGAAAGAACTAGTACAAAAAGAATTACGTTCCAAGAATTTGAAAAAACGTGCTACATATCATGATTTTAAAATATGTTATATTTATAATTTAAGGAGTAATATATAACACAAATATGATTTTTTTTTCGTCATAACTAACAAGTAAGTGCTATCCAACGAGATCCTTTTCTTTGCAAGATATCTTCATCCTCTGAGCAGTTTTCTGTACTACCTCCAGACTTGTGCATTATTTTTTGCAAAGAAAATTATATTTGCGATTATTTGTTTTTAGCACAATGATATTTATATATTTAACACATGCAAAGTTGTTTTTATTAAACTGTTATGCTCATTTAATTGATAGAATCTTAACCCTTTCGACTCAGATGTCGCCGTTCCGACCATAAAATTCATATAAATCTCGGAATTCGCGAGTGGAAAGTGTTAATATTATATTCTAATAAAATAGAATCTTAATATCTAGATTCTAATAATAAATATCTAATTACTTATCTTTTGTACTAGTTTCATCACATTTATAGAGCTATTGTACGGCGATTTGGTTAATTTTAGATAAGAAATATTTGTTTTCCATAGGTTTTATGATATGTTTTATTCTATTAAGATTTGCTCAATTCTTATGTGCCACAAAACCCGTGCTTCAAAACTACTGTGTTATGAGGGGGATAGTCTCAATTCTTAAACCGTGTTAGAAGTACCGTGTTATGCGGGGGTTGCCTGTAAATGCATTATTTATTCAGTGAAACACGATATGCACTTACTTTAATCTAAGATGTTTGTATAAAAGTTATTCCCAGCACTAAATTCTGTCCGGTGACCGACGCGGCGGCACGCCGAGCGATCATTATCTACCGGCGGCAATCGACCAGACCGCCGCGGCAACACCGAAGGCATTTGTTACGTCAACGCGGCACGCGAAGAACTATTCCATAGACGGCTTTCTGCCGGTTCAACGCAGCAGCATATAATTTCAATGATTAATCACCTAGCTAACTAATAGTTTTTGCCCCTCATACCGTGTTTTAAGAAAAGAATAAAAGCTCAATCGGCTGCATGTAGCTCTATTTATTTGCTAAAACGTTCCAGTTTGAAAACTTTATGGGTCATTGGGTGGAACATCGATTCGCTCTGTAAAACTGCTAGCATTCAATTCAATTATTGAATACCGAGGATATTGTACAGCTTTAAGAGATACTAACGTCTAGAATTTGTATTGTGCAAACTTAAACACTGCTCAAACTTGTCTAAATTCAATACGGAATTCCTAACAGAATATGGGATAAAGTATTTACTTTCTGAACGTGCTTTGTGAATTTACATATTATCATTGTAAATTTATGTAAGAATTTGAAAGTAAATTCATTTTCATATATAATATAAATGGCAAATCCACGACATAAATTGCAGAATTCTCGAAAAAAAACTTCTCTGATTATCCATTTCACCAATTTTAAGCTTTCTTGATTACGATTCTCAATTGATAGAAAATTTGGAAAAATGGGTATAATTTTCTATTCTGATTAAATAAATTTAACGATATAAATAGCAATAAATTTAATAATATAAATTTCAAATCAATGACATAAATTGTAGACTTTCCAAAAAGGACTTCTCTGATTATCCAATTCGCCAATTTGAAGCTTTCCTGATTACAATTAACATTTTATACGAAAATTAGGAAAAATGGGTATAATTTTCTTTTCTGATAAAATAATTTTAACAATATAAATAGAAATAAATTTAATAATATAAATTTCAAATCAACTACATAAAATGTAGACTTCCCAAAAAGGACTTCTCTGATTATCCAATTTGCCAATTGCTTTCTTGATTATGATTCTTAATTGAAATAAAAATAAGGAAAAATTAGAATGATTTTTTTCTGATAAAATAAATTAATAAATGAACAAACTAGTTTGAAGTATAAGGCAAATCAAATTTTACCATTATTGCTGCTATATAAAAATATTTGTATAAAAATACTAAATTTAAGCTTTCCGTAGTGCAAGTTATAGTAAGGGGCCAAAAATCGAAATTGAAATTTTTGCTATTCTCGACGATTTGAAGGTTTCTGAACAATTTGGCATACCTCAGAAAAAATGGATGCGTGTGTGTGCTTTGTGTGTCCGAAAATTTTTGTCCACGTTTTCGGAGGCACGGATCAACCGATTTGAATGGTTCAAAAAACATTCGATACCTATTGATAGGGAGAAGTGGTGATTAGTTTTTGGCAAAGGCAGGTCCAGCCATTTCGAAGATACAGAGCTAAATGTACAAAATATAGCAGTTTTTGAGAGAACTATGCATTCGATTTGAATTATTAAAAAAACTTTCTGGTTGTGTTGACAAAACAATTGCTTCTGAAATTTTTTTTATTACAATTTTTTTCCTAATTAATTTCTTTTGTATATCGGAAGTATTTCATATTCTAATTTTATTTCTGGCTAAAAACTCAGTTATATATTTTAAATAAATAATTTTAACTTTGTAATTCAGTTTATATAATTCTCATAAATATTAAACAATGTTACAGTTTTTATAATAATCTATTTGAGAACATTTAATATTTCTCTAACATTTTGTTACGGTACGGAATGTTCCAGCAATTTGCCTTAAGGCACGATGCCATACACCACTAATTTTTTTAGCTCTTGGTAAAAAACTACTTACAAAAAAAATGTATTTTGTCCTATCCAAAATTTTGATAGTTTTTGTAAATTATTCTCAACTATTGAGATTTAATTACTTTACACAACGGTCTTTGCAAAAACGTTTTGGCAATAAGACTCTATAATAAAATAAAATAATTCTTCCTGGGTCAAATGACCCGGCGAGGTAGGTAACGGCATACATATAATTATTTTATAGTATTTCATATAGAATTTCTCAAAATAAACCCAAAAAATTTGAAAAACAAATCAGATAACTATTTTAACAAAAAATTGCAACCGAAAATTATGACGACGAAAGAATTTCCAGTCCAATTCCTATTGAGAAAATAGACTCAAGTGATTTCTATTAAATCAATACATTATTACATCACAGAAGGAGGATATTGAAAGGTAAATTATGAAATATGCTCGACATTCTTAATGCATTTAAATTTTGATGTGAAAAGTTTCTACTATGCTTTCTACAACTCATCCGAAAGTAATTTGATATTACAAGCGTACGATGAAATTATTTCTGTTCAAAACTTAAAGGAGCTTAGTTCTATTTTAAATGAAACATTTTATATATTGTAAAAATAGTCGTATGAAATATAAATCATAGCGATGGAAAATCATAAGTGCCATATTAAAAATATATATTGTGATTAAAGTAATGTGATTAAAATTACTAAATATTTTGTAATTTTTAGGAATATAATTAATAGAAGAGTTCTGATAGCTCTATAAAACGTCACAGGATCATTAATAAATGTTAGGTTTCATTAATATTTTTTTTATATAATAATAATTAGCACTATATTTTTTTATCAATTTTAAAAATAAATAAGATTTAAAAAAACAGAAAAATCATTAAATGTGTGAATATATAAAAATAAATTTGAAGTAAAGTACGCAACTAGGGTGTAAATCCGTACAAATGCAACGGAAGTGCGTTACGGCAGATAAGAGTCGAGTGCCAATGATTCGTCTTCGTTCTTTACAGGTCGATTGTGATTAGTCGTCGCGTATGTGAATAGAGATCTGTCGTCGTATGCGTACCGATATCAAATAGGAAATCGACATAGATAAATAAACATTTTAAAATTATATCGTAGTACCACTCTTGATTTAATGAAAAATGCCTGAATCAGAAGAATAGTTTACCTTGTTCCTTGAAAATAATAAAACAAATTAAACATTTGTGACGTGTACTAAACGTTAGTTTATTGATTAGCAATTATTTCTATATCATTCGTAGTTTCTATAAATCTTTGAAGTCATTAAAATGAAAAATATTTTTTAGGCAAGACAGATATTACAGCTGTTCAAAGAATAAGATTATATCGCCAGCGAAAAAGTAAAAAAATACAAACAGTCAATGAATGTATGTTAATTTTAATTACATGAAGTTCTTCAAACACAAATATTATATGATGATGAGTGAAATTGTGAAAACAATATTTGTTTGGGCGTTTTTCAACATAATCCACTGTGTGAACAAATATTATAGTAGTTATTAATCAGCAATTACTTCATTTTTCTAATGAATTTTCATTTCTAAATGCTAATTCCAATGACAAACCGATCATGTCATATTTGAAGTATAAGGCCATACTTATACACACTATATAAATGTGTATAATGGTTGACACTAATAAATATGTGCATCACGAGTGTTACCATATCACTATTAAACATTATTCAAAATTGTTATATGATGTATTTATTTTTACTTAAATGCAATATTGTACAGTATAAATAAGTTTTACTTCAATCGCGTATGAACCTTACGCGCACTCTTTTTTTAAATAAAAGTACCCAAGATCTGTTACAATACGTTAAAGGACTTATATCTAATTATTACTTATCTAATCATACCGTACGATATCTAAGTTTCTAAATTACCATCAGTTCCTACATTTATATATAAATCTATTACCGCTTCATCATTATTTGCTATTAACCTATTATATATAATATACACCCTACATATCTTTTTACCCCTTACAAGCCTTACATACTACCATTTACACGCTATATTTTACTCTGAACTATTATCTATTATCTCTACCCCATACTACATTTTTTTTACTCTTATCTATTATCTATTGTCTCTACCCTATACTCTATTGTCTATCGCCCGCACCGGGAATCGATCCCGGGACCACCGCGTGGCAGTCCACAGCTTTGACCACTACTCTATTGGGTTCCCCACAAATAATATATTAAGGGACGCATTGTTCTTCCGCGGTATATTTACCTATTAATTAAGTAATTAATACTACTGCGACGAGACGACACGCGAAAAAAGACGTCAAATCGTAGCGGCCACGGTGGTCTAGTGGTTAAGGTCGTTGCCTTCCACGCAGAGGGCTCGGGTTCGATTCTCGGTAGGGTTCGGAAAAATTAGCGTTTAAGAAACATTATAGGTGTAAGATAAGATATAATACTGGGCGTATTATGTGTATAGGGTTGTAGGCGTATTGGTCGTATTACGCGTACTATGTAGTTAGTTAAAAGGTGTACAACATAGAATTTAAGGTTTAGTTAAACGTGAATATGGTATAGGTATCTTATAAGAAATATATGTTATATGATAATCGTGAGCAGAATTTTGATACGGGTAGTGTATAAAATGCACTTGTATCCTTATAACAACTTTTTAAATATTATTTTATTCATGGCAAATAAAAGAAGTACGTGACATACCTCAACATTCAATTTTTGCAGCCACGAGTACAAGGTTTGCAGTTTATTAAATAATTTAAATTCAAAATAGGTATTGTTGAACAAAAATTTTTCTTACTACATTAATATTTAAGGACTTATGTTAGGTATTGTTGAACAAAAATTTTTTTTACTACATTAATATTTAAGGACTTATGTGGGCGTTGAATAAATGGGCATAAACCACTTCATATCAAAGCCGTCTGCACAAACTTTGGAACCATAACCAACCACCAAAATTCCTACACTAGACAAAAGCAAAGCCATATACGCCAGCACCATATCTAAATAGCTGGGGAACAGTTTGTTCCATGATGTAGAAAATGCATAGATTCTCCTTTATACCGTGGACATGAATTCAACTCGATCTGACAGCGTTTAGAGAGAACTCGCAGCATCCCATTCATGCATCCATCATGGACCATGTCAGCGGGTTCGCATTGTGTTCGCCGGATCTTGTCCCATTGTTGGGGCACGCACCATGTCACGCTTATCAAGCATGATATGGCAAAATTTCAGAGCACATGTTGCTCGTGATTCACATCAACGAGAACAGAAAAGAAACATCTAATTAACAGGGTTGTTTAAGAGAAATGCGATATGAGGGGGAAATAATAGCAGAAACGTTAATGATCACGAGAGTGCGAATTATTAAATGAACTCTTGTTGTATAGTATTGTGTTTTAAGACAAATCGCTGCAACTTCACGTTGCATACAACTTTGACTTTTTCTTAGAAAATTCTTTGGTCAAAGATTATTTTGGAAAGTGATTGAGAAAGTTTTGAAGCAATGCCTGTAGAAGTTCGACAGTGGAACCTGCATTTAACAATGGTGCAACCAATTAGAAATTAGAGGTTGTCAAAATAAAAGTTGTTAAAGAACAGAATCAGTAGGAACGAAGTTTATAACCAGATAAAGAATATATAACAGAAATCCAAACATTTTCTGTTAGATTTAAAAAAATTGTGGAATCGTTAATTGAGAAGCATTATCCTACAAAAAGTTTGCTTGCGTATATTTATTCACAGATAATTCTGCATCATACTTTTGAGAAAAACTACAACGTCCACTTTATGCCCAAATGAAGAAGATGTATACCAATCGTTCTCTTATGAGATACAAAAAGAATTAAGTGATTGGTTAATTGTAGTATATAGTTAATTAAATAGCATCATCAAAAGATATTAATAAAGAATGAAGTTTATTCAATGAAAATGTAGTATCGCACTTTCGTCAAATCCTGGAATGTCGACCATGTCCTTATAGTAAAAAACTAGTTTGTATGGCATCGTGCAAATTGCTGGAACATCCCGTACCGTAACGAAATGTTCGAGGAATATTAAATTAATTAGGATGAGGATTATTAAATATTAATTGTCAAATAGATTGTTATAAATAAATACTGTAACACTGTTTAATATTTATAAAAATTATATAATCTGAATTGCAAAGTTAAAATTATTTGTTTAAAGTGAGATTTAGTCAGAATAAAAATTAAAATCTGAATTATTTTCGATATACAAAAAAAAAATGAAAAAAAAAAGAATTTTTTTTCCAAAAGCAATTATTTTGTCAAATCAAGCAGAAAGTTTTTTGAATCATTCAAATCAGATGCTCAGTTTTCTCAAAAACTCGATTTTCATTTTCTGCACTCTTTGCTTCGTATCATCGTAACTGCTGGACCTGCCTTTGCCAAAAACTAATCAGCACATCTCCTCATCAATAGAAATCGAATGTTTTTGAACCATTCAAAGCGGTTGATCCGTGCGCCCGAAAACGTGAACAAAAAAATGCGGAAACATAAAACACACACACACACACATCCATTTTTTCTGAGGTATGCCAAAATGTTCAGAAACCTCTAAAGCGTGAAGACATGCAAATTTTTCATTTTCGAATTTTGTCCCATTACTATAAACTACTCTACTGGAAGTTAGTAATTAAACATTACGTTGCCTGCATTTTTCATTACACTTTCAATTTGATTTATAATATCATCCAGAAATTAGAATAAATACCACTTTAAAATTTGCCGTTATTAAAATTCAAACAATTCGTCAAAATTAGCTTCCAAACGATTAACGATAACAATTTGAAGAGTGTCCTAAATACGTTATCTGTCTCATTCGTGCAAGATAAATAGTACTACAGAAAATAGGGTTTTGAACTTATTTAGTGTTTAACAAAATTAAAAAGAATTTAAATATTTTAAGGAAACGCATTCTAATATAAGCTTGCCTTAAACGGCTGCAAAGTCAAATAATTTTATCATTGATTATTGTTATTTTTGATCATTTTATAAGAGCAGATACTAATTGTTTTTGTGGTATCTGGTGCTTATAATTGATTGTCCTAGGAGTTTTACAAGATCATACAACATATACCAAGTATACACTACTATATATTGAGCATATTGAGCAAATCTGTGGTAGCAAGAAAGACATTTACCTACATTGACCTAGTTTGTAAAGTACGAAGCATGAAGATATTCTAATATGGCACATAGTTATAATATCGGAATCGGCATCCCTTCTTCCTATAGGGAAGAAGGTCTCTATAGCGACCTGTAACCTCTGACCTTTTCGCGCGTCTGCCCCATATACAAAACTACTACACACGGCCGATTCAGACCAATGCCAGGCTGATATAAATATGTATGACTTTCCGGTATATTAAATTTAATATTTTTGGCGTATTTATTTATCGAATCGAATAATAAATAGATTGGCACATATGCCTCGTCGATTTACATACAAGAGATATTATTTATAGCGTGCCAAATATACGACACGTATTCCTCTGTGCGTCATAAATATACGTCATTATTTTTGTATGATATTGAGTATTGAATTTTTTACAAAGTAAACACAGTCTGATATAAATTTGAATATATTTATGTTTGAAAAAAAATTATATTACTTTTACGTTGACTTATATGAATGCAACTAAATACTGTTTTACGATCAGTTTGGCATCTGTGGAATATTACTACTGCACTTTCAATTATTGTCTTTTCATCAATTATTAAATGTCTACAAATTATTAATCAATTTCAAAAATAAACTACAGAAATATAATGGCCTTTTTATATGAATATATAAAAAATTTCAATGCAAGTGATAAGATCAAGACTTATGCTAGCTAGAATTTTGTACCTTTATATTATTTACTTTGTATATAATATTACATTGAAAAATAAATAATTCATGAACAAATATTTCGAGATTTGTATCTTATTTATGATTGATTGCAATAATAATTTGCAAGTTCAATGGAAAAAATACTGATTATTGATGAACTTGGTTGGCATCTGCTGGCAAAGTTTAATGCTTTTCATAAGTTACTTTAGAATTATTCTTTGTTTATTGTCTTCGTTTTCTACTAAATTCATTTTATAAAATTAATTTTTGAAATCAATAAATTCGAGTAATTTCGAGATTTCTGTTATTTTTAATTATTGAAATAACATAAATTTACAAAGTACATGAGAAATATTTTATGATAAAATTTTTATAAATAAAGCAGGTAAACTTTGTTTATTGGTCAGCATGGTTAGTATTTGGTGGCAAAGTTTGATGCTTTTCATTGTTTTTAAAAAATTCACAATTCACCCGATAATGTTTAAGTCATTTTACCTTCTTTATAACGAAAAGTTTACGTACTACCGATTAGTGCAGATAACATTTTTAGGATGTAAAATATTCTACAACGAAAGGAATAAAATCTCTTTACTATGCAATTTCCCATAAAGTTAGATCATCAAATGTTCGTACCAGATTTATCTATTAAACAGCATTTTATTGAATTCTCAGTAAGTGCTGTAGTTTTATTTTTAAATACTTTACTTTATCTAAACGATTTAAGTTCGTACTGATACTTTTAATTACAACATTCTTTGCTGAATACTTTGCAAAGTTTGCACATACTCTCTCTAGAACAGAGCAATTTAGTTTTAACTATACACATATATTATATATATATATTTATATATATATATATATATATATATATATATATATATATTTGATACATTCTATTAAATATGAATTTTCAAAATTATTTAATATTTGTGCATAGCAGATACACAAGTTTCTAATACCCAGACCATTTTATATATCCATGAAAATATGAGTTTTAAGAGAAAACTTAATTTTAGAAGGTTGCTTGCGAGTAGGAATGAATTTTGCAAGCTTTTTACTTTTCTAGGTCTACTTACAATATATAGTATTGATATGTATAATACTGAATCATCCGAAGATCAAAATTTATTTTGAGCTTTAAAATATGATATTGAAAATAGTATGTTGAGAATGAAAAGCTCTCTCAAAGTTCCAAATAAAAGACTACTCTGCAAAGAGTGGTAAGATTTTCATATATAAACTAAATTAAATTAAACTCAAACTGTGAAAATCTTGTTAGAGTTTTAACGCATATTAAGAATAATGAAAAAAATATATATATTTGAAATTAAGTGATACTCTCATATTCTTGAATGACTTACACAATAATCAATAAATAATAATATATGTAAATACTTATATATACATAAGTTTATTTGTGAATTACTTTATCACAAATATTTCAAATTTTATTATTTATTTTTTAGGAAAATCCCTAATGATTTTTATTACTATCCATCGATTTAAAAACGAATTTGACGGATTTTTAGAATAAATAATTTGACGATATTATTGAGTTTTTCTTTCAATTTTCCAAATACTATCATCTGCATTTGTTCATAAAAATGCATCAGATAGAATTCAATAAAATTTATGAATTGAAATTATTATTAAATTTCACGACAAGCACAATGTTCACAATTTGTGATATGAAGACTTCATGGTCTATAATAATATAGAATATATAATGTACCGAATTTCATTAATTAAAGTGATAAGATTTTTAAAATTATGTTTGTGACTTATTTCATCCCATTATTACAAACAAAACTGCTTCTACCAGGAGAAAATGTCACTGATTACACCAGAAACTTTATCGTATTAGTGTTCTGGTTTCTGTGTAACATAGTTATGCTTTAGGTAAGTAATTTTGGCAGAACTCTCAGATTACGTATTAAATTAACCTACTTTGGGAACTTTTGTTTTATATACAAAATCTAGTGGAGATGCTGGCAGATGATTTATTATATGAAAATATGTCATATAAACTGAGAATGCTGAGGCTCTGAAAACTTTGGACTCAGAAATATAGAAATATGATGCTTTTGAATCAAAATTTATACATGAATTTTGCAGAAAAATGGAAAAATAGCTGAATATGGTATTTTATAGATTGGAAGGTAAAAGTTATAAACATGCAACTATTGTGAAACCATAAATCATTCTAATTTAACATAATATTAATTAAAATAAAAATTTATTCATTCTAAATTATGTAAAAATACTATTACTATGAAAAAAAAATAAACTAGTTGAAAGTGGCATTTAGCCTTAAGGCAAGTTGCATGAACTTCCCGAAATGTGTAATAATTGACTTAATCAATGACAATAGATTTAGATTTTTACCTAATCAGTATCATTCCCATCCAATATCTTTCGAACAGATTTTGATTTGTTTAAATCGATTCAGAATTGAGTGAAAATTATTTGTAACTTTTCCATGTGAAAGTGTTTGTCATTGTACGTAAAACTATTTCTAGGAGTTTTACACTTTACTAAATTGTTATAATCTTTATTTTATTATTATCTAAGTTCGATATATCAAATATTATAGTTAAATACTATAATTTAGTGCAAAACCAGCTACTCTTCAAAATTAAATTTAAAAACAAACTAGTCGTGAATGGCATCGCGCCTTGAGGCAAATTTGCGGAACCCTAAGAACCGAATTTTGAGATTTCAAGAAACTTTGATTTTTTTTTAATTTTGAATTTTATTAAAATTTTTGATAGTCAGTCTCCAAAGTGAACCAAATTTGTACACAATATTAAATTCTTTATTAAATATTTAATAATCTTATGTGAATGTGTATAATTATCATTTTTGACCGACAAGTGGCATATCTCCGAAACCGCTGGGCCTGTCTTTTCAAAAATTCAAACAGTTTTTCTTTTTGCCAATGCTTTTTACTAATAATAATAATCACTACTAATAATAATTATTATAATAATATAGATCCGATATAAAACTAATCGCCCGGATATCTCCTCCTTATAGTTTAAGTTTAAACCAGGATGAATTTAAAAACCGCCACAAAAATTAGTGAAATACTATTAGTAAGTGTTTAAAATTACATCCTAATAACGTAAGTTTTATATATATATATATATATATATATATATATATATTTAACTAATGACGTCGTAATGTTTATAATAATATTTTCCCGCATGTGCAATAAACAAAAACAAATATTGCAACTTCTTGTTTTCGCGTGCTTTCGGTACCAATAAATATATAGTTGGCACCTCACCAAGTACTAGAGTTGCTAATTTCTTAGTAAATCTGGTTATTAAACGGATAAGTACTAATAACAATGAATTTCTACGTGATGTAATGTATCCGACATCCAATTATTGCTAATTTTGAGAACGTAGCTCTTGAGAAGTTAATTTAAATAGTTGCTCTCATTAGGCAGAATGGTTCAAGTAATTTTGAGTAGATGTTTAATGCTAATATAGCCGGTGCAGATAGCCGAATTGAATTTGCACAAAACTAACAATTTCTAATTAAAGATGGTTATTGAACATTAACTTAATTTATAAAAAAATTGTAAAAAGAGATGTTAGTAGAAAACAAAATTTCACCATCATCCTAAGAATAATTTGATAAAACATAGGGTATACATGAATTGTTCAATTTGCACAAATATTGCTCCTAAATTATGCTTTCATATATTTCATGTGTTTCTACAATTTATTCACTTTTTACAACATTTTCCAAATTTCTAATGTTTCACGATCGATTCACATAATTCGCTATGATACTAATTGAGATTTCCACTGATTTTTTTTACAATAATTAAATTGCAATCATAACGTAAAAAAACTGCCTATAGACTTAATATAAAAAAAAATTGTTTTCCATTTGCTTATTGGGGCAATTACTACAATTCGCTTTTTTATTTTTTTTTATTTATTTTTCTTTATTTGTATTAATTCATTTTCATTTATTTATTTTATTATTATTTTTCTTTTGTTTATTTCTTTCTGTGATGATTATTATTTTTTTATTATTATGTGTAATTTAGCCATGTAACTTATAGAGTTTTATCAATAACCTTGATTGTTATATAATATTGAATGAATAAAGAAAAGAATATATAAAATGATTTTATTTTTATGACAATATTTCAGTGAATATTTGATAATTTGCATTAATAGGTTAGATTCATTGTTCACATTTTTAATAGAATAAATCAACAAAAAAATTAAAATTTATGAGCTGTTCAGTATTAGGTAATAATCGATTGTCATTTTTCCTCATACAAACAACAATTGGAGAGAGACTTTTTAATGAACAATTTCCCAAAAAAGTTTGATATAATAGTAGTAAGATTATTTATAAGTAAATATGCTACATTTATATGAGTATTTCATAAAATTTTGTCAACCAGTATAAAGTTAAAATTAAAGCAACATTTGGAAAACAATGGAATCGATAAAAATAAATCACACTCATTACATTTTCTTCATTTAAAACTTCTGAAGACTAGTATTTCAGACATGAATTAAATAATAATTTTTCGACTTTCTTGAAATAATTTTTTGGTCTTGAAATACTACCGAATCATTTTGATATTTCATTTCAAACTGTTATTTGCTTTATTGATTGCAATAATTAATCCTATTTAGTCACGAATACCCAGAAAATAATCGAAAAAGTTATGTGCAAATACTGATATCGAATATCAATAACAAATATTTTACTCAAAGCAATTTAAACAAATATCAAAACTTATTTAAATATGACACATCATACAGATATTATCTGTTTATTTACACAGATAAATATTTTTAATAAAATTTTTGCAATATAAGTTCAATGAATATATTTTGCATACTAACAGGCAATCAGGATTTCCAATAATTCACTTCAAATATCATTAACACAATGCTATTAATTTATAATTCTGCGTACGTATAACATTGATATTTGTATTTGTTAATCCTATTGAAAACCTGACCATTCAAAATTTTGCTAATTATAATGCTATTGAAAATCGTCCACGCCGAAGGCAATTTAATCATTCGCTCTAGAGAACTGCGGAATTAAAATATAGATTGATTATGTCTATGATAATTAACTTAATTAGAAAATCAAGTCAAATAATATAATTAGATAAAAACAATACTGATGATAATAGAATTGTCAAATCTATATGATCTATATATATGAGTTTTCCAACACATATATTAATATATAACCCAATTTCTCAAAACTTGCTATAATCAAATCAAAATGTAATTTGTTCTGCAAATTTTAACCCAGTTGAAATGTTTCCCTTTACGTGAACTGCTCGAACAAACATTTTAAATCGTTGTTTCACTTTCATCAGAATGAAAACGCTATAAAATCCTGAAAACCAGTTATAAATTGTAACTATCTGATTCGAAATTTGTCACGTTCGGTAAACCGTGATGCATTGGGTTATGTCAACTTGTCGAGATGGATTTGTTCTTTACCAAAATTGAATGCGTTGCCTGAATAATAACCGAAAACATGTAAAACTATTAAAATTAAATATATATATATATATATATATAATAAACAACGCCTAGTAATCAAGCAAAACATCGATAAAAAACATGATTTTTTTTCAAAAGTTTCAGAGACTTCCTCTGGTGTAATATGTCTGTCATACATTAAAGAACTATATGTTTATTTTTTATAAATCTGGACTTCGACTTGTAAGCAACTTAAGTACAATGACTAGCACAATTTTTACCAAAACCAAAACCTCTTTTAACATCGAACAATTGTAATTTAATTTACATAGGTAAAACAAGCCAGAACTTGATTACGTTTACGATAATTTAAAAAATCCCAGACAATTGAAAACTATGTTTGCGGACCACATTATTAATTTAAAACACAATATAGACTTTTATAACCCGACTGTACTACAATTCAAACAAAATTTATTTAAACGAAGAATTATAGAAGGATCTTTTTTACTATTTATAACAATAGAATAATAAATAAATAAAATAAACTCAACACGCTGTGCCACTCAAATCTCTTTTATTCAGATAGCATTTCCAAATTTCTCACAAAACAATAAAAATGTCGCGCAAAGGATTCGCAATTACTTCCACACATGTGTAGAATCTTGGTAAAACTATTTGAAAAAAAAAAATCTTTTCTTCATTATGTCTTCAACCAGTTTACGGACAACACATATATTACACACTAGTGTAAATAATGATAAAAATTAATAAAAGAAGCAAGCAAGATCAAATAGAATAAAAAATTCAAGGAATTTTTTAAGCATATTTTTTTTTAAAATTTTATTATTATTCTAGGCATCTATTTTTTCAACTATAATAGGAAATGAAAATAAAAAACAACATCATCGTTATGCGTGCTTGAAAACTTGTCTCCGGGATGTGTGACGCAAAACACAGCAAACTACAAAACTTTTCATCACGTTGGACTTTTGCAGCAAAACAGCGAGATGGCCCAAGAAGAAAAAATGTACGAAACACGGGACGGCACGGAAACGCGTTTCAAAGTAAATATGTGCTTGTTTCTGTTTAAAAAAATGTTTGAAACTCATACGCCATTGCTGTTACATTCCTTTTTAGTGTACAGAAAACAACAACATCCGCATCACGAAATATATCCTTGAACAAGCAGACATAGAACTTGGCATAAATTTAAGCAAAAAAGTTAGTAGAAATAATTAGAGATAGAATATTTTTTGATATGTGTAAATGATCTATTTAATCAATAAATATTTGATTTGATTTGAATTTGATTACTTGTTACTATGATGTATGTATTAACTCATGAACTTCAGCTGATAATTTTCATTTCAAATAAATCGCATACGAAGTAATATGCTTAGAAATAGACAATTATTATTTGGAAGAATAAATTAATGTTACTTCAATATTGAGTAGAGACTTTAATAACTCTTTCGATAATGATAAAGTTGCTAGTTTAAACGCACTTCATGAACAATTAATTATATGCATATAATAGTGGCTTGGTTATGAAAATTAATTAAATACAAAAAAGTAAGGTACCGTCTACCCTTTATAGCATAATTTATTTTCTGCAGTTTAGTAGTATTCTCGCAATTAATGTCGTAGTCTCTTATTTGTGCGAATTAAATCTCGTTAGTATATCTAAATAGATAAATATTATATAAACCATGTAGGATTATTAATTATCAATATTCAACTTGTGCAAAAATTAACCCTTTCACCCAGTAGTGTTGTGCTAATATTTTTTTTGCCGGAACGCTAAAATTTAAAATCCGGTTCAAAAAAATTGATATATTTCGATAAGAACTCACAAATCTAATATATTGACTTTTTATATAATTAACTCTATTATACACAGCTAGTTTATACATTAAATTGTACAAGTATGAGGGAATCATTGAGTACATAATTCATATTCTTCAATGACATTAATCATATTTATTCTGGTATTATTTGTATTCATTAATACCTACAGGTATTTATTATGATATAAAAGTACTCAAGATTTATTACAATACTTTATAAGACTTAACCTAATAATATGATAGATAACCTATTACCTATCATACTATATTATATTATTGTATATCATCGATAAATATCTATTATCTATCACACCGTGAGATATCTATACCGTCATTAACTTATTATATACCCTACATACCTTTTACTTCTTATAAATACTACTGCCTAATTTATATATTCTATTAATAATATGATAGATAACCTATTACCTATTATACTATACTATATTATTGTATATCATATATAGATATCTATTATCTATCATACCGTAAGATATCTATACCGTCATTAACTTATTATATACCCTACATACCTTTTACTTATAAATACTACTGTCTAATTTATAGATTCTATTAATAATATGATAGATAACCTATTACCTATCATACTATACTATATTATTGTATATCATATATAGATATCTATTATCTATCATACCGTGAGATATCTATACCGTCATTAACTTATTATATACCTACAGACCTTTTACTTCTTATAAATACTACTGTCTAATTTATATATTCACCTATATTATATAGGTTTACCTTACGCTCTATGTATTATCTCTACCTACTTATTGTCTATACCGGGAATTGAACCCGGGACCTCCGCGTAGAAGTCGCGCACTTTAACCACTACCCTATCGGATACCCCCACTAATAATATAATATGGGACGCACTGTTGTTTCCGCAGGTCATTTTCTAATTAATTAGGTAATTAATACTAAGGTGGCGCGACGACACGCGAAAAAAGACGGTTTATTGTAGCGTTACGGTGGTGTAGTGGATAAGGTCGTCGCGTGCCACGCGGCGGACCCGGGTTCGAATCTCGGTAGGGTTAATGTAGCGTGTAAGGGAAATTATAGGTAATAGGATATATAGTAGATATAGGTTAGGTGTATTCGATACACAATGTAGGGATTTGAGAGTATATAATGAAATATAGTGTATGGTACATATGTAAGGCGTGTAGTATAGAATGCAACGTATAGGCACACGTAAGGCTATAAAAATACATGAATAGGAACCTATGATGTAGATGTTAGCGTATAAGAAATGCGAATGAATGTAAGATTTGATTTATAAATATTATTTTTTCTATAAGAAGTTCATACATCTCAATTTGTTACTAAATTAAAAACGACTTTGATAAAACCAGTGGTTTTGTGCTAATATTTTTTTGCCGGAACGCTAAAATTTAAAAACCGGTTCTAAAACCGGTTTTCATGTTTTTCCAGTTCCGTTCAAAAAGGAAAGAAACAAAAATTATTACAAAACTCATTTTGTGCACATATATGTATGTTTATTACAATAATAACATTTAATAAAAATTAGTTGAATAATAACTTATAAAATTTACTTATTAAATCATTTTCTGTATGTAGCGATGTTTTTATATTTTTTCTTGCCGGAACGCGTTCCGGCTCAAAAATGATTTGCCGGAACGACGTTCCGGCGCGTTCCGGCTCGACAACACCACTGCTTTCACCACAAAAGTGGTTTTCGCAGGAGTGTCGCTGCTATACGGGAACAGCATGCCGATAACGATATATTGTAAGATTGTTTCATCATTCATTAATGCGCTTCTATACTGAATTAATAATCACAATAACTGGTGGTGTATGGCATATCGTGCCTGTAACATTGTCTGATATTTATAAGAATTATATAAATTGAATTTCAAAGTTGAAATTATTTGTTTAAAATATATAAGTGAGCTTTAGAACTTCAGTCAGAACTAAAATTAAAATCTGAATTATTTTCCATATACAAAAAAAATTCGAAACATTTTTTTTCCAAAAGCAATTATTTTGTTCTAGTTCTCTCAAAAACTGCTTGTTTTGCACATTTAACCTCGTATCTTCGAAATGGCTCGTCCTGCTCTTGCCAAAAACTGATCACCTTTTCTCCCAATGATTACAAATAGTATGTTTTTTTAGATCATTCAAATCGTATACTCTGATCTCTCAAAAGCTCGATTTGCATTTTCTGTAATCTTTGCTCCGTATCTCCGTAACGGCTGGATCTGCCTTTGCCAAAAACTAATCAACACAACTCTCTATAAATAGGGATCGAATGCTGTTTGAACCAGTCAAATCGGTTTTGTATATCCGAAAAAATGCGGACATACAAATCACACACACACATCCATTTTATAACCTTCAAAACGTGCTAGATATGCTAAAAATTTCATTTTCGATTTTCGGCCCATTACTATAACTACCCTACGCGAAGTTAAAAATTAGTATTACCAATATTTTAAAGCAGCATGAGCACGTCATGTCACACACTACGAAAGATAAATGTAGAACTTGAGATTTATTAAGAGTAGTATTTTAAAATTATTGCACATAGTATAGTAAGAATCAAACAGCGTGATATTAGGAGTATTATTAAATAAAGATTACTTTAAATCCGTTATCCCTTATTAAATGCAAACAACTACTAACTCAATAAAATTAAATTCGATCACAAATTTAATCCGCATTACTTTTAGTGAGTATATCATCTACAAACTCCTACGCCAGAGAGTATCTCCGATCCGAGTTCGCAATCGGATTTATCTTTGACTCTTTCTCGCTGTTACTGGGAAGCTACAGGCTTTCGATATTTCAGGTTGCGCGCGTCGAGAGCACGCGATTCGCGGTGCTATTGACCCACATAGCACGTGAGCAACGGTGACGTCATTTCGGTACGCCATATTGGTGACGTCATGTGCGGGATGCGCGGCGGGGAGGCGCACTCGCTGAAATGGGTCGAGCGAGAATAGAGACGTAGTAAAATAGAGCAAAATTCAGGCGAGGTACGCTAAAACGATGCGATTTTATAGAGATAGATAGGATACATTGATGGTATAAATAGTGTTGCTAGCGGATTTCGAGAAAATTCTTATTCAAAACAAACAAATGGGCATGTCGTGCTAAAACCTCTACTTATCTTCATGGGGGGGAGGCTATAGAATTCTATAAATCTCACTCTGAATTAATTTTTTGTCCTAATTGGTTCTATCGCTCTTCTTCTTTCCGAAGATGATAAGACTTGAAAATAACAATAAAATAGACATACAAATAAAAAAATATGCATGTTAACAATCAGTTATTGGCATAACATGTTCATATCTCATTCAGGCAGGAGTTACAATTTTATGCAAAAATACATATAGAATATAACAAAAAAAAGAGTGCGCGATTGAAGTAAAACTTATTTGCTACTGTACAAGATGGCATTTAAGTAAAAATAAATACATCATATAACAATTTTGAATAATGTTTATTAGTATTATGGTAACACTCGTTATGCACACATTTATTAGTGTCGACCATTATATACATTTATGTATTAATAAATTATAAATTATATATTTATAATAGCATTAAAAATTTACATGGTTCTTATAATGTTCATTTCATAAATTTATGAAAAAAAAAACTTGACGAACAGACATAAAGACGAACATGATGGTTGAGTTCTGGGACAATCCAACACATGTATACTCGTATTGGTAGATACTTTCAAATTGGTAAAAAAATATAAATTGTATTTTAAGGAAAATTTATTTTTGTTTTCTTAGTTCAACAATACCTATTTTGAATTTTAAATATTTAATAAACTGCAAAACTTGTACTCGTGGCTGCAAAAATTAAATGTTGAGGTTTTTCATTTGCCATGAATAAAATAATATTTAAAGAGTTGTTATAAGGATAAAAATGCATTTTATACAGTGCCCGTATCAAAATTGTGTTAACGATTATCATATATGTATTTCTTAGAGACTGATAAGATACCTATATCATATTCACGAATGCCTAAACCTTAAATTCTATGTTGTATGCCTTGTAACTGACTACATAGTACGCCTAATACGCCTACAACTCTATATATAATACGCCCAATATTATTTCTTATTTTACACCTATAATGTTTCTTAAACGCTAAATAGAGCAAAATTCAGACGAGCTACACTAAAACGACGCGATTTGATAGAGATAATAAACGATACATTGATGGTAGATATAGTGTTGCTAGTGGATTTCGAGAAATTTATTTTCGATGTATGCTAAAAACTTTAATACGATTTTAAAATGACCGATACTATTTTAAGAAAATCCGTAAAATACAGCAAAATTCAGACGAGCTACACTAAAACGATGCGATTTTATAGAGATAGATACGATACATTGATGGTAGATATATAGTGTTACTAGTGGATTTCGAGAAAATTCTTATTCCAAACTGTAAGGATGTATGCTAAAAACTTTAATACGATTTTAAAATGACCGATACTATTTAAGAAAATCCGTAAAATAGAGCAAAATTCAGACGAGCTACACTAAAACGATGCGATTTTATAGAGATAGATACGATACATTGATGGTAGAAATAGTGTTGCTAGTGGATTTCGAGAAAATTCTTGTTCAAAACTGTAAGGATGTATGCTAAAGACTTTAATATTGTTTTAAAATGACCGATACTATTTAAGAAAATCCGTAAAATAGAGCAAAATTCAGACAAGCTACACTAAAACGATGCGATTTGATAGAGATAATAAACGATACATCGATGGTATATATAGTGTTGCTAGTGGATTTCGAGTAAATTCTAATTCAAAACTGTAATGATGTATGCTAAAAACTTTAATACGATTTTAAACTGACCGATACTATTTAAGAAAATCCGTAAAATAGAGCAAAATTCAGACGAGGTACACTAAAACAATGCGATATTATAGAGATGGATACGATACATTAGATGGTAGATATAGTGTTGCTAGTGAATTTCGAGAAAATTCTTATTCAAAACTGTAATGATGTATACTAAACACTTTAATACGATTTTAAAATGACCGATACTATTTAAGAAAATCCGTAAAATAGAGCAAAATTCAGACGAGCTACACTAAAACGATGCGATTTTATAGAGATAGATACGATACATTGATGGTAGAAATAGTGTTGCTAGTGGATTTCGAGAAATTAATTCAAAACTGTAAGGATGTATGCTAAAAACTTTAATATGATTTTAAAATGACCGATACTATTTAAGAAAATCCGTAAAATAGAGAAAAATTCAGACGAGGTACACTAAAACGATGCGATTTTATAGAGGTACGATACATTGATGGTAGAAATAGTGTTACTAGTGGATTTCGAGAAAATTCTTATTCAAAACTGTAAGGAAGTATGCTAAAAACTTTTAAAATGGCCGATACTATTTAAGAAAATGCGTTTTTTTAAATGATTATTTTTTTTAAATCAGAATTACTGACTAAGAACTTCATTATTCGATTATATAACATATTTAATCTTATATTTTTGGATCTATATGTTCTTTCAGATTTCAAACAAATAAAATTTTCTTCAATTTTCTGCATAATTATTCAAAAATAATCAACACTTATTCCAGGCATTCTAAAGTTCACTTTTATAATTTTTGTTAATTTTCGTAAAATTGAAAATAAAAGTTCAAAATTATGAATGTGAGAGGCTATTTAACCCGGCTTTATCACATAAGCATAAGTTTATACCATTTTCAGATATTTGATGGGTAATTGTGATTTTATTAAGTAAGTGCGAAGATTCAATTTATATATATATACTTTTCAAAAATCAGAGACAATCCGGGACAAAAGAACTAAATACGTCTCGGCCAAACCGGGACGTATAGTTACCTTAATACAACCGATATTGAATGAGAAATCCAAAATACATTTATTTTGCTTTCAATTGGATCTTAATTAACAAGAACACTGAACCAAATTTTTGATAATCAATTTAATGGCTGTTCTATTAACTGGATACACTTTACATGTGATGACAACCCAATAGTTGTCCTGTTTTGTTAGTAATAATTTATTTTAACTAATTGCCGGAATTCTTGTTGGAAATACACTTTGATCTATATTTCCAAGTGAAATAATAGGATATCATTACTGCTTGATACGATATTTAAATTAGTTTGTTATTATAGTACTGTAACTTTAACCTTTAATTTAGCTTAAATCCAAAAATTGTGCTTTCTATTTTGATATATCTCATGTGATTGTCTAGTGATGATAAATTATTGCATCATTGCCAGAGAGGGCTATTTTTCTTTGAAAACATGCTTTGATCTATATTTCCAAGTGAAATAATAGGATATCATTACTGCTTAATAGAAGCGTTAATTAATTTGTTATCATAGTACAGTAAGAAATCCCTTAACACTTAGTTCAGCAAAAAAATTCAAATTATGGATGATATATTTTAACTTATTGTATCAACGCCAGAAACAGCTATTTTCACTTGGAAATATGTTTTGATATATAGTTAAGAATAAAAATTATCACTACTGCTTGATACAAAGTTTAATTTATTTGATATTATCAAATTTATATTTCAGCTCGGACTTTTTTAAAAATATCGTTGAGTTAGTAAGGACAATAGTGGTTTAAGTGAAACAAACCTGCTCAGATGAAATAAATGTGGAAGATGTGAGAGAAATAGTTATAAAAATAGCTAATCTAGAAGATACTAGTTATACATAACATTTTCAGTTGTTTGATGGGTGGTTGTGATTTTAGGTCTAGAAAAATAGTCTTTTAATCTCCTAATTAATAATAATATGCAAGCACTTTGTTAAAATTAATGGTATGATTATCCTATCTGACATATTTCATATTTAGAGGCACCTAGTAGTTGTATTGTAAGTAGTTGCGCTATTTTAATAGCTATGATATACCTACTTTAACCTAATACATAAATGCCAAAAAGAGCTATTTCCACTTAAATCTATATTTCCAACTATAAAATGATATCACTAGTGCTTGATGTGAAATTTAAATTTTTTGTTATTATAGCACAGTAGAATTAATGGTTTTATTTCAATCCGGAAGTTTTTCAAAATGATGGAAGAAATAGTATATTCAGCTAATCATACTTGTTCAGATGAGATAAATATGGAAGATGTTAGAGGAATATTTAAAAATTATCTAATCTTGAGATATAGTCTTTTGGAAACAAATAACTGGGTAGGAAGAGAAAATATTGATAGTTGTGTTAACTTCGTTTATTATCGAAGTAGAAAAGGCTAAAAGTAACAAATAATTGAGGCAAAAAAATCTGGCGCGAATCCAGCCAAATCAACACTTATCATTATTATCAATACTGACATCTGTGAAAAGGTTCGATAACTCCAATTCCTATACTATAAAATCGTTGAACGTTTCAAACATCAAATGGCAAACAAGTTTATAGAAACGAGCATGTCCTAACCGAGTACACAAAACCATGCACAGCCACCGAGCATGTCGAATTGGGGAAACCAAACCTGGACAACCCGAGAGTATAACAGGCAGAAACAAACCGCTAACCACTAGGCCTATATAGCAGCCAATCACACCAAACTTAGTTATTTAGTCAAAGTAATAGAGATTTTTGCCAGAAGTAATATTTATTATTAAATGAAATAATATTATTACTCAAAATTCAAATTAACCTATTTTACATTACAGTAATGAATAATTTTATAACCATATTAGACCATTTGAAGTAATTTTACAACCACCATCATATAAGTTATCTTCCATCAACAAGCATATTTATTATAAATACAATATATAAGCAATATATATCATTTCGATTTATCAATATTTAAAGATCTGACAAATCCTGATTAGGTTAATAATGATATCTGATTCTTCAAACAAGAAACGTTTCTGTATTCAGTATAATAATTAGACATAGTTAACACTTTAGTATGCCATTGTGAAATAAATACACAACGTTTACAATTATAGATTTATATTTTATAATAGCTGATGATTTTTGGCTCAGAATTAGAATGATATCACTAGTGCTTGTTTTTCTTATTTCTTCAATTTTCTTTAATTTCTTTAATTCAGAATTATAATGCTTTTCTGTGTATAATGGCTTATATTATATTTTGTGATGTATAATACCAAATCTACTAGTGACGTCATATCAAGGCTGGGGGGTCGGAAAAGCAAATGCCCTGCAGAAATGGGTCAAACTCGAGGGAATTGTATAATAAAGCAAAACCGAGTAGTATTATAACGATTGTTTACACTGTTTTTACACATAAAACACTTCTATGCCTCCAAATATGAAGTTGCAGTCTAAACTGTCCTTATGATTCATTAAGAAAATTTGTAATAAACTGCCCTCCAGTTGGAAGAACATTATTAATTTTAATGACATTTTTTATATGACAATAGTTTTCTCCATTGTAAACATTTCAAATATGCGCGATAAAAAAAATTAAATTACGGTAAATGCAGATGTTACATTATGTAAAATCAAAAAACCTTTCTTTAATTACAAGCTTTCTTGTTGTTTTTTAACAATAATTTTAAGTTAATTTTAGTGAAATTGCTTCACTATCTGGTTTTGAGTGAATTCCTTTCAAGTAGTACAAATATTAACTCCAAGAATGCGCTTAACGTTAGCATAGTTTTGTAAAAAAATAAATAATTTTAATGTTTTTCATAACATACTTCATATTGTTAACTTCGTTCGTCATTAATCACTCGTTTATTGTCTCTTAATACACTCTCTACAATATACATCTCTATATGCCACTATTTACCTCTCAAAATATATAATCTACTTAGAGATAAATAGTGATATATGGAGATTAATATTGTATAGAGTGTATTTAGAGACAATAAACAAGTGATTAAAGGCAAACGAAATTAACAATATAATTCATATAAATGTTAACTAAATTAATAGTTAAATTAATAATGTTAATGTTTACCAAGAAGTATTTAGATATAATAATAATAATCAATAACTCAACAAAGTTGCTGAACTAGTATTAAAATTGTATCCTCACAGAGACAACAAAGAAAAGTCATCATTATTGTTTGGCATATAAATGAGTAACCTTGTTTATTTAATAAATACAACAGTGACAAAAGTTCTCTAGAATATCGGGCAAAATAACATTAAAATAGCTCAAATGAATTCGATAATGAGGCCTTATATAAATATAGCAAACTTTGCTGTCGTTATTTTGAGAACAAAGCATCATTTTCAAGTTCTTTAGCTATTTTACAACTGTTTCGTCTACGCATAAACGATCAAATATGCACATAAATACCATATAATATTTATTGCACTGCAATATTAAACTGTCAACGAAATATGATTTCAGTCCATAAACAATAAATTGGCCAAAGCTAAATATTTCATCATATAGTACACCGTAAAGTTATTAAATTGCATATAAATTTTATTAATGCATAACAACAACGCTAATGGTTTATAAATAAAGAGTTATTTATAAGCAAAACCAAATGATATTAACAATGATAATTGTTATTGAAAATATTGATACCATTTTTTATGTGTAATTAAAAAATACATATAGCCCTATTTTCACTCTTTTATTAAAAATCAATCGGCTTGATTTACTATATTATATGAAATATCTTCAAAAAAGAAGATTTCATTTAAACTTTCGATATTAAAATCTACATACTAAAATATTTACCAGAATTCATTTCAACACACAAAATATACAATTTACATAAAACTACTATCTTCTTTCCATCTCAAGTCTCTTTTACCATGAGTAACTTCTCATGTCCTAGACAAAGTATGTCATACTTCGCAAATAGCAATATTTTCCCTTGTATGCATAAACCTACCCTGCCCGTTTCCAACCCCTGCATGGGCGTCTATATAAAATGCTGAATCCCTTGAATTATTTACGTGAGAGCACACATCCCAGAAGGACCGTCGCCTTCGCAAACGTGTCCTGGTCCCACGCGACATCATTCTGGAGCAAATATGGCGAATTCTGTTGGGAGAATATGAGGGTAGGGCTCATAGAGCTTTTGTTCCGTGACCGAGCTTTACTTTATATTCCACTCCGGCTCTGTTATTTATTATTGAGAATTTCCGAAAACAATTTACCTTTGCGCACTTGTATGCGAAAGGCGCGCGATAAACGATCTACGATAGGAACGTGGTGAATGAAAAATTATTATGTGGATTGACTAGATTTATATCTAGGTTTGTAACTAATTTGGTTCATATAAGCCCCATATACAGAAAATCGTATCAAAATTTCACAGAAACCGTGTAAGGCAGAGCTTATTTGTGACCCAGTGGTAAAAGCTTAACCACAATGGCGTGTGCTCTTTTATTGTCTCGACAACTTGATTTCAAGCAGTAGTAAATAAATTTGCAGCTGGAAATATAGACATGAATATGATTTCACGTGAAAAATATTCGGGTCATTGCTGCAATATATGTTAAACCAGCAATAGGCATATCTAATAGCAAAAGAATTTATGAGTGATTAAAAGTATTCCGAGTGAATTTATTACACATAATGAAAATCAATAATTTTTATAATTGAACCAGTTTCCGTAGGACTTTAATGATTTAGTATGTTCATTAAGACCAAGTACTCTATCGTTATACCAAGTAAATCGTCTAATTTTAATTTTAACAAAGTACCCATTTTGATGAATTTTTAAAATTAAACTACTTGTGTTAAGGCCTTAATATTTTAATAAGTTCTATAAGACCATGATATATATGGCCAAAGAAAGTTCCAAAAAAATCGTCTTATATTTTTTTTCAACAGTTAATTACAAGAAAACGGCTCGATAGATTTTCACCTAAACGTAATCAGTGTCATTCCCAATTAACATCTTTCGAACTGTTTTTGTTTTTTTTTTTAATCGATTCGGTAGTATGAGCTTAAATGTCGACGAAAAGTTTAACACTTTTTCCAAATTACAAAGAAACGGCTCGGCAGATCGTTGCACAAAACTGACAAACAATAGTCCTCATTGAGATACATCGAATGGCTTTTAAATTTCTGAAAGCGGTTCAAATGTTTTTGAGAAAACGTCGATCAAAGGTATAATTATGCCAAAAAAACTATACTAATTTTTGCAATCTTTGACAATTTTTTAAAGTTAAACGAGTTGTTGTAGGGCCGTAATATTTTAGTATGATCTATAAGACTATGGTATTTTATCTACCGTCAAAAAAAAATCATAAAAATCGTCGAAAAAAATTTTTTTAACAATTAACCCAACCAATGTATTTTGAACTGTTTTTGAATTTTCAAAATCTATTCAGAATTGCGGGCTAAAACGTGGACGAATTTTTTTTTACTTTTCTGCGATTTACAAAGAAATGGCTTGGCCGACTGTCGCACAAAACTGAGAAACGATAGTCCTCATCGAGATACATCGAATGGCTTTTAAATTTTTGAGAATACGTCGATTTACGGCAAAAAATCTTTTTACATACACATACACACACTTTTTCCAAATTTGGTCTCATTCGATTCAGAATGGCTTGAAACGTCCAGAAAACAAAAAAATTAGCGAACCGGATTTTTTGATGAAAACATAAACTTCTCCTTTAGGAAATTAATTAGTACACCATTAGTTTAATTTTTGTAAAGCTTTTACGTATACAGTTATCGTAACTATTTATTTATTCGTTGAAGCACCTTCTTCATCTACAACATTGCTTTCTATTAAGGGGAAAAGAAAATTAAATAGATCAGCCAACTGATAGCAATAAGATTTCGCTCAACTTATTAGGATATTGAATAGATACTTACTAGTAAAAGTAAATGTATACAGAAAAAATAAAATGCTTAAACATTTGAATGAAATTTATAAAAAGTTTAAACTTCAAAAATTTAAGATGTATGAAGTGCAAACAAAAATTATAAGATCCACAATCGATTTCATAATATACAAAAATCTTTATGTAGGAGTATGAATATATTGAATAAGTGTATGAAAAAATACAGAAGCCACATTTTCATTCTCGTATATATAGTGAATTTACAAAAACCATATCAAGTTGTAATACATGGCATCCCATATGAACGTTCCAAAATATTACGTATACATCCCTCACTGTTGATATTGCGGAGATATAAACTTTGGTATAAGTAATCCGATCTAATACCATACAATAAACATCAGCTCTGCGATGTAGTTGCTGCCAAAGCAGCATATTTGTAAGGAAACTTAGTATACATAGAATTATAGATAAACATACCAATATTTAGGTCATGCTTTGACGATATTTCAGATATTGCGCAATCTTATTGAGGAAAATAAGATAAAACATTTATTTCAACTTATTTAAAGATGTTTCTCGAATAAAAATCTCCAGGGGCAGATTGTACTACAGAAACTTATACCATTGAAGCGGCTTGGATGCATCAATTATTTTCCTGAACATGAATGAATTTTGGCTCTAGTATTCGATTTATGCAAAAATACAATTATTTGCTAAAATTTATTTAGGCGCAACTAGGGTGTAAATCCGTACAAATGCAACGGAAGTGCGTTACGGCAGATAAGATAAGTGTCGAGTGCCAATGATTCGTCATTCGCTCTCGATAATATCATTTCTATAAGGGTCGATTGTGATTAGTCGTCGCGTATGTGAATAGAGATCTGACGTTGTATTTGTAGCGGCATCAACGTTGTATTCGTACCGGCGTCAACGTTGTATGCGTACCGATATCAACAAGGAAATCGACATAGATAGCTAAATAAACAATTTGAAATTACATCGTAGTACAAATCTTGATTTAATGAAAAATGCCTGAATCAGAAAAATATTTTACCCTGTTCCTTGAAAATAATAGAACAAATTAAACATTGAATTTTTTCTATACTATTCGTAGTTTCTATAAATCTTTGAAATCATCAAAATGGAAAATATTTTGTAGAAAAAGCAGATATTACAGCTGTTCAAAGTATGACATTATATCGCCAGCAAAAAAGTAAAAAAAATACAAGCAGCCAATGAATGTTCAGGAGTTGTTTAACATAATCCACTGTGTGAACGAATATTATAGAGGTTATTAATCAGCAATTACTTCATTTCTCTAATGAAGGTTCATTTCTAAATGCTAATTACAATGATAATCCGATCATGTCATATTTTAAGTAAAAGGCCATACTTATACACATTATGTAATGTGTATAATGGTTGACACTAATAAATATGTGCATCACTAGTGTTACCATATTATTGAGAAACATTATTCAAAATTGTTATATGATGTATTTATTTTTACTTAAATGCCATCTTGTACAGTAGCAAAAAAGTTTTACTTCAATCGCGTATGAACCTTATGCACACTATTTTTATATAAAAGTAGCGAAGATCTATTACAATATGTTAAAGGACTTAAATCTAATTATTACCACCTATCTAATCATACCGTACTATACCTAAGACCATCAGTTCCTACATTTATATATAAGTCTATGACCGCTTCATCATTATTTGCTATTAACCTATTATATATAATATACACCCTACATATATTTTTACCCCTTACAAACCTTACATTCTAAAGGACTTAAATCCAATTATTACCTATTTAATTATACCTTACGATACCTAAGACCATCAGTTCCTACATTTATATATAAATCTATTACCGCTTCATCATTATTTGCTATTAACCTATTATATATAATATACACCCTACATATCTTTTTACCCCTTACAAACCTTACATTCTACCATTTACACGCTATATTTTACGCTTATCTATTATCTATTGTCTCTACCGTATACTCTATTATCTATCGCCCACACCGGGAATTGAACCCGGGGCCACCGCGTGGCAGTCGAGCGCCTTGACCACTACTCTATTGGGTTCCCCACAAATAATATATTAAGGGACGCATTGTTCTTCCGCGGTACCTTTACCTATTAATTAATACTAAGGTGACGCGACGACACGCGGAAAAAGACGACCAATCATAGCGCTACAGTGGTCTAGTGGTTAAGGTCGTTGTCTGTCACGCAGAGGGCTCGGGTTCGATTCTCGGTAGGGTTCGGAAAAAATAGCGTTTAAGAAACGTTATAGGTGTTAGTTAAGAAATAATATTGGGCGTATTATATATAGAGTTGTAGACGTATTAGGCGTACTATATAGTTAGTTACAAGGCGTACAACATAGAATTTAAGGTTTAGGAATACGTGAATATGATATAGGTATCTTATAAGAAATACATATATGATAATCGTTAGCACAATTTTGATACGGGCACTATATAAAATGCATTTTTATCCTTATAACAACTCTTTAAATATTATTTTGTTCATGGAAAATAAAAAACCACAACATTTAATTTTTGCAGCCACGAGTACAAGTTTTGCAGTTTATTAAATAATTAAAATTCAAAATAGGTATTGTTGAATTAAGAAAACAAAAATAAATTTTCCTTAAAAATACAATTTATATTTTTTTTTACCAATTTAAAAGTATCTACCAATATACATGTGAAGGATTGTCCCAGAACTCAAATAGTATGTTCATCTTTATGTCTGTTCGTCACGTTTTTTTTTCATAAATTTATGAAATAAACATTATAAGAACCATGTAAATTTTTAATGCTATTATAAATATATTATTTATAATTTATTATCTTATATATAAAAATGGATCGCAAAATGTGTTGGTAAGCGCATAACTCAACAACGCCTGGACCAATTTGGCCAATTCTTTTTTTAAAATGTTCGTTGAAGTCCAAGGATGGTTGTTACGGAGAGAAAAAAACGAATAATTGCCGGGAAAACCCTAAAAACAGCCCTTTTCTTCTTTAATCGAGTAGGCAACGCAATTTGTAAAAAAAACAATGATCTATGTCATGACATTTTGTGTAGTTTTTGACAATCTAATTTTGAATATATTTATATAAACATAGAAATATCTTTCTATTGATCAAGCTATATTGCCAGCCAAAAACTTTGATGTAAATTAATTAAATTTCAAAATTCAAGAACAAATTACAGGCGAATCAGTTGATTCGGCAACTAACCAAGACGATCCACCGGAGTTTTTAAACTCGCTGGATTTGCTAGGATTGTCACCTCACAATCTCCAATTAAAGGTTGGATCGGCAATTATAATGATGCGAAATATCGACCAACTATATTCAAAGTATAGTATAAAGCAGAAGATGTTCTCGCACTATGCATCCCAATGCGTTTCCAGTGCGTTTATGGTATCATTAAGTGTTTGTGGTATTAATTTAGAAAACCCATGTTTCTCACATGGAAAATTTTATGTTGTTTGCTCCCGTATTGGTAAACCATCAGATTTGTTTGTCTATGCGTCAGGTAATCAAACAAAAAGCACTACAATGAAAATTGAACTAATTTTTGAATTATGATTTACATTATTAAAATTACTTACTTTTAAATGCTTATAGTGTTTTATTTAATTATTTTTAATTCACACCGAATTATTACCAGGGTGACGGTTCTGTTCAGAATAATTTTTTGCAAAGAATAGAAAAAAGGTAGGCACAAAACACCGCCACATTACAATTTTTTTTGACAGGACGAAGTCTGTCGGGCAGGCTAGTTACATATAAATGTATATAATGGTCGACACTAATAAATGTGTGCATCACGAGTGTTACCATAATACTAATAAACATTATTCAAAATTGTTATATGATGTATCTATTTTTTATGCCATCTTGTACAGTAGCAAATAAGTTTTACTTCAATCGCGTGTGAACCTTACGCACACTTTTTTTGTTATATTCTATATATATTTTTGCATAAAATTGTAACTCCTGCCTGACTGAGATATGAAAATATTATGCCAATAACTGATTGTTAACATACATATTTTTTTATATGTATGTCTATTTTATTGTTATTTTCAAGTCTTACCATCTTCGGATAGAAGAAGAGCGATGGAACCAATTAGGACAAAAAATTAATTGAGAGTGAGATTTATAGAATTCTATAGCCTCCGCCAATGAAGTAGAAGTTTTAGGCCTAGCTTGATATGCGTAAACAAATCCATGGCAAAAAATATATTTTTTATTTAGCATTGATCTGGTAATAGTTTTACTTGAAATATTCTGGATTTAAATTGATGAAAAAAAATAGATACCTCTACTGCTTGATAAATAAAATATAAAAATATATTTCAGTTACAGACACAATCTTTGAATAACTGTAATATTTTTGTTTATATGTGTAAAAATATTTCTGTAACAAATTCCAGTGGAAAAAGTGAAGATATATAGAAGTTATAAACTTCTTGATACATAAGAAACCACAAGTATAAAAATGTATCATACTCGTTAAATTCTACGGATGAACAAACTTTCAAAGCTTTATTGTAAGCTCTATGCTTTAACTGGATATATTTTTAAAATATTTTTATGGTGAAATAAGAACTGTATATTGTAATGTAACAATCTGAATTTCAATTATCTAAATACAATAAGCCATTTATATACAGAATAAAATATTCTAGAGAAAAATTAAAAGTTCCATATACATAATTATTAAAATTAAACAATGATTTTTATACTACCCATACATACCAACTCCTACTAAAACTTTAATATTTTATACTCTTTTCACATGTAATTGCCAATTAGTAAAACAAAAATCATTAAAATTATTTCAATGGTGTTATAGCCCATATAAAACAATTTAAATCACGTCAAAAGTTATAAAACGTTGGGCTTCAAATTATAATCCTAGAGCACACTTTATAATTTTCAGCACGATAACTTTGCAAAATAAATGATTGAAATTGCATATATTGAATTATTAAAAAAAACGTATATATAATAAATAAAATATATAGATAGTACTGCCCTAAGGCAGGTGCGTGAACTGAGTTAAAAGCCAACTCGATTTAGGGAAAAGTAGTGTAAAAGATTTCTCATTACCATTTCACACCGCAGTGCCGGAAGGAAATAAGCTATTTTTAATTGGAAATAGCTTTTTTCTCTATATTTCAATTCAAAATTATTTATTATATCTCTATATTTCTCTGTACTTCAATTCACAATGAACATCGCTGCTGCACGATGTCAGGCTGTCCGGAGCGGGATTCGAACGAGTTGAATTTACATGACAAAAATTGGAATAATAAAATTTATCACATACGGATCAAACAATTGCTTGGGTTGTCATTCATAAAAATCATTGTAGTTAAGTGAATCATCATAATAGTTCAGAAAAACTTCAAGATCTGATCTCTAATCAGTTGGTATATCTCAAAAATCATCATCCCGAAACTATGCCAAAATTCAATTGCCAATAGCCAATCAGAATTAAGATCTTAGTATATAATTTAGTAGCTAACAGTTTCCTAAGGTTTAACTTTATACAGAAAATAACATCAAAATTCCACAGATAACCTCTGTGTAAAGCAGGAATTATTTGCTTATTCGCAATCGTAAGAGTTTTAGTTCGCAATCACAAAGTTCTATGTTCTATCATCGTCTCGAACAACTTTATATCAAGCAGTTTCAACAGGATATTCCTAAAACACAACGTCAAAAGAGGTGATTGTGTTGATACTGCCAGGAATGAAATTAAGAAAAAGTGTATTCTGTGTATGAGCGTGAGAGGTGCCAATAGCCAATCAAAATACCCACATTTTGTCACTTAAAATTTACAAAATACTTCGTCAATTCAAAAATCGTTTCGTACTTTAGTTGTCCTCGTCCATTGATATCGCTGGAAGATCTGACCAGAATGCCTGAATCATTAATTGCGACCTTTTCGGCGTTTTAGGACCAGGCGTACGTCGCGTTTCGTTCACGTTATGAATAATTGAATTTGTTCTGGTCAATATATTGGCTCGGGGAGTTGTTAACCCCTCTCGACGACGACCTTGTCAAGCATGTTACGAAACAAAAAACAATATTTTTCCCATTAGAAGTATATCAGTTCGAAACCAACTGCCGTACAGGTAGCATCGGATCAATAAATATTCAATATTTCTTATCAGTTGACCTCAGTTCGCTTCGAACCTTCGGCCAGGTATACTGTGCCTCACGTGAGTGTAAACAAACATTGTTATCATCCAAAGTGACATACAAATTGAATTTATTAGTGAAGTGTTATATAATAATCAAATAAATGTACCCGTAAGGGTACATTTATTTTCGTTCATTGAATATATAATTTAAAAAACTGTTAATTAAGGCATAATTAATAATTATGCAAAATGAACCATATAATCCACCAATTCCGTTAGTTGAAGTTGATAAAGTGCTTAACTGCAGTCCCGAAAGTGAACATCTTTTACATAAGTCACAGCCAGCAATTAATTTCGTAAATCCTACAATATGCAATAACAACATGAATGAAGAACAAATGGAATCCTGCAACGAGCCCTCAACTTATAATTCCATTCCTTGGCAAGTTGTTGATAGTCCTAAAAGGAAACGTCCAAACCGACAAGTAGATCAGCCAATTCAATTAACAAATAGATTTAACGTATTAACAAACAAAGAGCCTATTGCTGTTTCAGAAATATCAAAAAAAAATTTGCCACCGCCAGTTTTTATTTACGGTGTGGTTGATTTCCGAGGTATGGTTGATGAAATCAGAACTATTCTAAATATCAAAAATTTTACCACTAAAACATTTCCTAATGATATAATCAAATTTATTGTTTCTTCTGTTGATGATTATAAAAACCTCGTTAAATATCTCCGAGGTCGTAGAGCAGTTTTTCATACCTATCAGATTAGCAGCGAAAGAGCATACAGAGTGGTCATGAAATATATGCATTATTCAACCGATATTACAGAGCTAAAAACAGCAATTGAAACTTTTGGGCATAAAGTTAGGAATATAACAAATGTTATTCACTTTAGAAGTAAATTACCACTCAACATGTTTTATGTTGATTTAGAGCCAAGCAGCAATAACTCCGATATCTTCAAATTAAATAAAATCCTAAATCAAATTGTGCATTTTGAACCTCCAATGAGATCATCAGAAATAGCACAGTGCAGTAGATGCCAAATGTATGGTCATACAAAATCTTACTGCAACCGGCCATTTAGGTGTGTAAAATGTGGTGATCAACATGAGAGTAAAAAATGTACAAAATCAAAAGAATTACCTGCATTTTGCACTAATTGTGAAGAGTCCCATACCGCAAATTATAGGGGTTGCCTAACTTATAGAAACCTCTTGAACAGTAAACCTAAAATAAATACCAATAGCAATAGTGCGACTAATCAAAATTATTCGAATAATCATCCAAATTATGCAAAGCATTCTACTTTTGATCATCGTAATGAAAATCTTTTTAATTCAGAACATATGTCATATGCTCAAGCAATCAAATCTAGTAAATCAGAAATTTCAGAAAGTATTAATTCAAGTCTCTTCCATTTTTTGAATGAGTTTAAAAGTATGTTCAATCAGCTCATGCAGCAAAATACAATGATGATAAGCATGTTAACCACGCTTATAAATAAACCTAAATAATGTTCAAATTTCTAAGAGTAGGATTATGGAATGCAAATGGGCTTTTACAGCATAAAAATGAATTGATAGTGTTCCTTAATGAAAATAAAATTGATATATTACTAGTAAGTGAAACCCACTTCACTAAATACTCCAACTTGTTTATTCCTCAGTACTATATTTATCATACATGTCATCCAGATGGTACAGCACACGGTGGCTCAGCCGTATTGATCAAGTCCAACATTTCTCATTATGAACTCCAAAAGTATGACAAAGAATTCCTTCAAGCAACAACAATCCAAGTTCAACTTTCTTCTTTTCCATTAACTATTTCTGCAGTATATTGTCCTCCCCGGCATAAGATTAGCGCTTCACAATTCTCTGATTTTTTTGGGTCGCTTGGAAGTAAATTTATTGTCGGCGGAGACTTTAATAGCAAGCACACGTTTTGGGGATCAAGACTGATCAATCCAAAGGGAAGAACACTTTATGAAGTTCTTGATCAACAATGCTATTCTACTCTTTCCACAGGAACTCCAACCTACTGGCCTACTGACATAAGAAAGAAGCCGGATTTACTGGATTTTTTTATAATAAAAGGTTTAAATTCCAAGTATACTGATGTTAATCCAAGCTATGATCTTTCATCAGATCACTCCCCGATTATTGCCACTATTTCTTCTTCTATTATGAACGTCTGTAATCCTGTTAGACTTCATTCAACAAAAACTAACTGGGAGCTATACCGTTGTAAAATAGAAGAGAAGATAAATCTCAAAATTAGTCTAAAAAATCCAGCAGAGATTGACCACGCTGTTGACAAGTTTAACGAAATTCTTCATGCAGCAGCTGTAATAGCTACTCCAAAAACAACCGTCAAGCAGGAGCAATCGCTGTCCTTGGAAATTAAAAATTTATTAGCAGATAAAAGGAGAGCAAGACGCAAATGGCAATCAAGTCATTTACCTTCGGATAGAAATATTTTTAATAATTTAAGCAACAGGCTTAAATTGAGGCTCAGAGAGATTTCCAACCAGAACTTTAACAAGTATGTATCAAATCTTAATAGATTTGATAATTCAATCTGGAATCCTATTAAACACAAACAAAAACCTCAAATTAGAAATCCACCTATTCGATGGGATGAGCGCAATCACCTACACTGGGCAAGAAGTGACGCAGAAAAAGCTGATCTATTTGCTGAATATCTGAGTTCAGTTTTTCAACCTAATCCAGATCTCTCAAATACAGCGGACACCAGTTTGACTTCATTTACCTTAGTGAACTCTGAAAACAGTATAAACTTCTTCTCTTTAAAAATGATAGTTAAAGAAATTGCTAAACTGAAGAATAGGAAATCTCCTGGATTTGACTTGGTGACTTCAAGAATGCTTAAAGAAATGCCAAAGAAGGGATTTATTTTATTAACTTATATATACAATTCGATAATAAGATTAAACTACTGGCCAACCTTCTATAAAACATCCATAGTAAAAATGATACATAAAAGTGGGAAAGATCCAAACATGGTTTCTTCATATAGACCGATCAGCCTTTTGCCTATTGTCTCGAAAGTGCTTGAAAAACTGCTACTCCAAAACATCTTAGCTAATACAAATATTTTTCCAGACCATCAATTCGGCTTTCGGAACCAACATTCTACAGTTCAACAGTGCCATAGAATTGTAAGCGTTATCAATAATACCTTTGAGGCTAAGAAATTCTGTTCCGCGATTTTTCTAGATGTGAGCCAAGCTTTCGACAAGGTGTGGCATAAAGGCCTTTTATTCAAGATTGGCTCTCAACTTCCAAGTAGGTATTACAATATTCTAGAATCCTACCTTGATGGTAGGAAATTTAGAGTCCGTGTTAACTCAAATACTTCAGCATCTCATCAAATAGAAGCAGGTGTTCCACAGGGAAGTGTTTTGGGCCCTTTACTGTATATTCTATTTACAAGTGACTTTCCGACATTACAATCGACCATAACAGCAACTTTCGCTGATGATATTGCAGTACTTTCAACACACATCGATGCATCTGTTGCATCAAGCAATCTGCAAAGCCATCTTAATATTATTGAGGAATGGACAAGGAAATGGCGAATAAAAATTAACGAAAGTAAATCGAGTCATATTTCGTTTACTCTCAACAAGTCAACATGCCCAAGTGTTTACTTTTATGGACGAAAAATACCAAGTAATAATTGTGTCAAATACTTGGGTATGCATCTTGATCGTAGACTGACCTGGAGAGATCACATTTGCTCAAAAGTAAAAGCGATAAAAATTAGAACTGCAGAAATATATTGGCTATTAGGACGCAAGTCAAAATTATCCCTTGAAAATAAAATATTAATTTATAAAACAGTGATAAAACCTATATGGACTTACGGTATTGAATTATGGGGATGTGCCAGCAAGTCGCATATAGCATTAATGCAGCGTGCCCAATCAAAAATACTCAGACAGATAGTTGATGCCCCTTGGTTCGTCAGTAACAAGACCATACATGACGATCTGAATATTTTATATATCGAGGAAGTAATAAGAAACTTCAGTGTCCACCACTTTCAAAAACTAGAAGCCCATCCAAATAAAATAGTTGCACAACTGCTTGAGATGCCACATTCCAGGAGGCTCAAGCGTAAATCACCAATGGATAATATCCTAATCTAGCAAATTGTTTAATGGAACAATTTCTATATTTTTTAGAGTAATCATCGAAATATGTTAGTTAAGTTAATTTAAATTTTTTTTTTTTTTGTAGTATTATTATATTATTTTATTATTTACTATTATTACATATTACTATTATTATTAGTTACTATTCTTATGTTATTATTTTTATTTATTCTTATTTAGTTTATTCTTTTTAGTTCATATATATATAAGCAATGCAGCTCATAGAATATAAGTACTGTTCTGATTGCTGTAAAATAATAAATGAATAAAAAAAAAAAAAAAAAAAAAGAAGTATATACCAAGAAACAATTTATGCTTTCGATAAATATTTCACATGGAATTGGTAGTTCAACAGTATTATTTCTATTTGCCAATATGCCGCATTGATTTAGTAAACTCTGTATTCCTATGAATAAATAAAAGTTTTATGTTTCTGAATTAGTCATTATTATTTGTGTTGAAGATGTAGTAGTAATACTTGAGAAAGGATTTGTGAAACGTATTAATTATTTTAAGAATTTAAAAAAAAAAAACTAATGTGTATTTGTGAAATGCAGATTTTTGGACCGAAAATGGGTGTTTCTACTGTTTCTAGAACTTTTTCCGCAATGACTCCGAAAACGACTGAACTGTCTTCTACCAATAACAAATAGGTTCTGCACATTAAACATACGAATCGATAGGATAATAAAACCATTTAAATCGGTTCTATTATCTTTCTGAAAACGAGGAAGATTCTAATACACAGAAGCAAGGTGTTTTGAAACGATTTCATATCTAAAAATTTGTCTAAAAATCAAAACAATTGATATAAGTTGTAATAATTGTAAAGCTCAATTAAAGCATACTAAATGACAAAAAAAAGAAGATTATGATAGAAATTATTCTAAAAGCAATTGTCGAAATATTATGTTATTGTAATAGTTGGCTTTCCACCCTTTATATTTTTGACATGTATTCAAATAGCTTGTATATATACTAGCTGACCCGGCAAACATTGTTTTTGTTTTACTATGTAAGATACTTCTAACCAATTCGTAGAGAATCAAATAAAAAGCAATTTATTATAAGTGTGTAATAAATAAGAATTCTTATGTATCAAGGAAAATAAATTATGAAAAAAACATTGAGAAAATTTCTGGAGTTTTTTTTATGTCACAATTATGACTGACATGGTCCTATATTCAACATTTGTTCCTTGTAGTAAGCCAAAAAAATTTCAGGATTTTTTCGTGATAGGCTACGCTTTTGAAAAATATTGCAAATGTATTTTTTGTGTCAGACATCTATGATTGACGAGACCTTCCACCAAATCAAGTATGTCAGACAGAATTTTTTGAGCCTCATCCACATAAAATTAATGTGTTGATTAACCCAGCGACAAAAATTTAAGTGCATAATTTACAATCATAAAATGAATTTTGTAATAATATCTGACATTATTTGTGATTATCTGAACCGTATAAATATGGGTGGCTTAAAATGCAAGGTATTAACTTTAGAAACTAGACATTTAAAGACTAAATTTAATTATTTATGAAAAAAAATCACAGATTTCCTATACATATAAACTAAGAAATATATGGACTAAGAGTGTATATAAAAATCCAGCATGATTGAAAAATACTATATATTATGTTTATTCTGCCATTTAACTTTTGTGTGCGTCTGTATATATGGATACAATTTTTCGTTCACGTTTTTTGGCGCAAGGATCAACCGATTTGAATAGTTTAAAAAACTACATAGATAGATAAAAGCATTTGATTCTTATTGATAGTGCTGATTAGTTTTTGGCAAAGACAGGCCCAGTTATTTCGGAGTCCGCAAAAAGTGCAGAGAATAGAATTTGAGATTTTGAGAGAACGGAGCATCCGATTTGAATGATCTAAAAAACATTCAATTTGTAATGATATGGAGAAGTTGTGATTCGTTTTTGGCAGAGGCAGGTCCAGCCGTTTCGAAGATAGAGAGCTAAATGTACAAAAAATGGCAGTTTTTGAGAGAACTAAGCATGCGATTTGAATGATTTAAATAACTTTCTGCTTGTGTTGACAAAACCATTGATGTTTGAAAAAAATATTATATTTTTTTTTTCTGAAATCAGATTTTAATTTTACTTTATATACTTTAAATAAGTAATTTTTCCTTTGCAATTCAGTTTATATAATTCTTACAAATATTAGACAATGATTTTCATTTTAAATCCGAATTATTGAGTTTTATTAATTTGCTTTTTATAAAATAAAAATTATTAAAAATTACAGTTTTATAAGAATTTATTTGAAAACATTTAATATTCCTCGAACATTTCGATACGCGACGGGAATTTGCCATAAGGCCATACACCACTAGTTTTTTAGCAATTCATTATTCGTTGTATAAGTAGAATTTTTGAAATCGGTTCATCCATTCGCCCGAAATCGTCGACTAAAAATTTTCTTAAACACACACATCAATTTTTTCTGAGATATGCCAAAATGTTCGGAAATCTCTGAAACGTAAAGATAAGCAAAACTGTTCATTTTCGATTTTCGTTTATATACTTAGTTTTTACACATAAGGATGTAAATGTTTTCATAATAGTAAAACAGAGAACGGCTATGATTATACACCAATGATTTCAGCAATCTTGTATATCTAGCTACATTTGTTATTTCTATTTTTTAAATGTTATGCATCCATCTATTTTTTTAAATGTTTCATAATTCTCCCCTAGGAACTGGTTTTTAATCAGCGACAAACCGACCGGTATTGATCTTATATTAGATAAGTTCTTTTTATACAAGATAGCGAATCATTAATCTTTGCTACCACTAAAATAGTATCCGTTTTTAATAAAATCTATTTGAAAACATTTAATATTTCTCGAACATTTCGTTACGGGACGGGAAATTCCAGAAATTTGCCTTGAGGCACGATGTCATACACCACTAGTTTTTTTTTCATATAATTTAGTAGAACAAAAAAATAATAATCGCGACCAGGATCATAAAACCTTAGAAGCAATTCATTATTTGTTGTTTACACATAGTTTTCACATATAAGGGTGTAAACATTTTCATAATATTGAAACAGGCTATGATTTTACATAAATGTTTGCATCAATTCAGTACATCTGGCTGCCATTCCATTTTTTTAAATGTTATTCATGCATTGAAAACCGATGTTCCATAATTTTCTCCTGGTTTTTAAATGGCGACAAACCGACTGGTATTGATCTTATGTTAGATAAGTCCTTTTTATACAAGATATTTGTTGTTCTCCTTTCGTGCATTTAAGTGTAATAAATAAAGCATAAACAGCAAATATAACACCAAGAGAATCAGTAATCTTTGATTCCACTAAAATAGTATCCGTTTTTAATAAAATCTATTTGAAAAAATTTAATATTCCTCAAATATTTCGTTACTGGACGGGAAGTTCCAGCAATTTGCCTTAAGGCACGATGCCATACACCACTAGTTTTTTTTTTACCAACCTTAGAAGCAATTCATTATTCGTTGTTTAAACATAGTTTTCACATATAAGGGTGTAAATATTTTCATAATATTGAAACATGCTATGATTTTACATAAATGTTTGCATCAATTTAGTACATCTGGCTGAAATTGTCAGTTCCATAATTTTCTTCTGGTATTGATCTTAAGTTAGACAAGTCCTTTTTATACAAGATATTTGTTCTCCTCTTCTCGAGCATTTAAGTGTAATAAATAAAGCATAAACAGCAAATAAACACCAAGAGAATCATTAATCTTTGATTCCACTAAAATAGTATCTCGAAACGTCCAAGTCATTTCCTACTCGGACGCCCCCTTAACATGGGTTGCATTAACAAACGCCGTTCCCGAGAAAGTATTATACGACTGAAAAAGATCCGTCATAAAGCAGACAGCAGGGCAATAGACGGTGGAAATGAAACAGTTTGTACCGCACCGAGGAATATTACGAGAAAAAAGGTTTCTGCCTTTTCTTGTTTTATATTTTATTACCCTTGTACAGATCCGAAATCAAACATGCAAATAGAAGGAGGAAAACCTGAGAAACAAAACTTATTTGAAAGAAGTAGAACGGAAATAGAGATTTTATTCAGCAGGAAAGTATTGTAAAATTCAACGCTGGGGCTTCAGATTGTGGAGAAAAGTTTTATCTCCTGTAAATTTTTGTGACAATCAAATTCAATTTTCACAATAACTTGAGTTTTCTTTTTATTAAACAAAATTAAACTAGTGGTGCATGCTATCGTGCCTTGAGACAAATTTCCGGAACTTATCCTTTTTTTATTCTCTATTTTATTTACAACTGCCCAGTTAAGGGCATTTAGTAAATTTAGAGTATTTACAATAGTCAGCCGTGAAGGGACATTGTATGCTGGAAAAACAACGCAATAGTTGTGTTTCTTTTCGTTATAATATTAATAATATTTTATTGACAATGATATAATCTTAACTATTCACCTGTAAATAAATTCTTATAAATAATAACTAAGTTATTTCATCCCTTTTTTCTCTTCAATCTACGTCGACAGTCCTTTGCTAGTGAACTTACCCTTAAAAAACCTTATAAATTTTTTAAAATGTTTTTTTAAAAAAATGAAATTTTTGAGAATTTTGAAATTTAAAAAAAAATACTTTTTTAAAAAATAAGTTTTTTTTTATATTTCGAAAATTTTTCTATACTTTGTATTTTTCTGAAAATTTTGAACTTTTTCTCAAAGTAATCATGCTGGGTGGCTGTTTTAGAGAAGAAATATCAGCATCTGTCTAACGGATAAACATTGGTACGGGACCCATAGAAATGTGAACAAAATTAATACTTATTATTAAAATATCTATAAAGTATCTTCTTATTTAATGTGCATATGTCTAATGATCATTTTTGACCGCTAAATGACATATTTTTTTACTTTTTTCACTCGATTTTTGAAACCGCTAGACCCGCCTTCGCAAAAATTCAAACAGTACTTCATTTTGTTATTACAAATAAAATGTTTTTTATCCGTTCTCTCAAAAATTGAATATTCTTTTTTCTTTTTGCTCCGTATCTTCTAAACGGCTAGACCTGCCTTGTCCAAAAACTAATCAGCATGTCTCCTTATCAATAGAAATCGAATGTTTTTTGAATCATTCAAATCGATTGAATTATCGTGTTTCCGAAATCGTCGACAAAAATTTGTATCCGAACATACATACACATACAGTTTTTCTAAGGTATACCAAAATGTTCAGAAACCTCTGAAACGTAAAGATATATAAAAATTTTCATTTTCGATTTTTTTGCAATTACTATAACTTGCCCTACGGGAAGTTAATAAAAGACTCAAGAGCCCTTCATTTTAGATGATATTTGCAACATTGATTAATTAATAAAAAATTTAACTTATTTAAGGATGTTTGTGGACCAATGACGGCCCTATTAAACAAAGGCTACATTTTGAAAAATGTATTCAATTTAATTTATATTTTATTAATCTATTTTATAATTTATATTTTATTAACTAAATCGTTAGATAATCGTAATAGGGTTTCTTTCCAAAAAGTTCGTTTGAAGCAGAGCTTTTCGAAGTGGTTTATATGGACCCCCAAAGGTCTAAGACAACTTTCAAAATCCAAATCAGGGAAAAAGAACTTCAAAATTTATGAAATGGATGCTAATGCTAGTATATATGTATTTAAGTATACTATACTATCTATAATAAAGTCAATACGATATTTACACATGGACTAAGAAAGTAAAAAATATTGCATATTTCAATAGAGTCATAAAAAAATCGATAAATGAGAGTTCCATGGCGAAGCCTAAGAGATCCAAAAATAGTTTGGAAACTTATGGTATGAAGGATTAAAATTTTGATTTAAGCGACTCAAACGTACAAAAACTAAAATTTCATTGATTATCCTCCTATTTCTTAAATTGTTTATGCAATTTAAGTAGTGGTTACAATACAGATTAATTACAATATACTTCAATTTCAAAACTACATTAAATGTTGCATCACATTTGGCAAAATGTAAAATTGTGGTGGTAATGATTCAAATCGGACAAAGAATGTGTATTTTAGAAAAGTATTTATTTATTCAGGTTTTCATATTCATCACACTTTGTTGTGCTCCAATGTTATAAAATCGACGTAAACGATCATTTGAACCAAATATTGCTAAATTAAAATATATAGAGTTTTCGGTTTAATGTGAATCTATAAAAAGAACACTTAACTAGCGAAACCAGATTAAATTAAAGAGCAATGATCAAATTTCAAATTTAATTATTAAAACAATATTGCACCAGCTCATATTTACAGCGAAATCAATCACCTAAATAGCTAAAGGTAATAATTCTCAGTTATACAAACCCTGTATTTCTCAAATATCTTTCGAAATTAAATCTAATAAAATAAGAATGTAGAATTCACAAAAAATATCGATTTCTAATGAGGTTTGCCTAAAAAAAATTCATAATCATCCATGTACTAAAAATGTGTTTTTTCCGATCCCCTATTCTGTTTAATAAAATTCAAACCGAAGTCAATAATCGCGCTATAAATTTTACAGTGCCTCTGAAAAATAAATGAAGTTGCTGTTCATAAACGGTTCTCGTAATATCTTCTTTAGAAACAGTAATATAAATAAAAATTAAATTGGTTTTGATACCGCTTTTTACTGCGTGTGTTTTTATAGAATTCTGAACAATAGTTGCAAGAAATAAATATTTAAAATGATATTGTACAATGGTGTAAAAAATCGATGATCTTTATTATTACTGACGAGTAAAACTGTCAATATCGACTATATAATTGATTAAAATTTCAACATAGTATAGTTTTTGATACTATCTGTATTTTTAAACTTCAACTAAAATTAAAAGATGTAATTTAAGCTACCGTTATTAATAATTATTTTAGTAAATATACTTGAGGCTGATTAATAATCAAATTTCCCCAAAAAACTTGCACCTTTTGTTTCCCATATTTTTGAACTTTTTGTTCTTATAAGACTAAACTAGTGATGCATGGCGTGCCTTAAGGCAAATTGCTAGAACTTTTTATACCGAAATTTAATATTTTTAACTGAGCATTTTTTACTGTTTTTTTATAAGACCTGCCTTCCGAAATATTTAACCACTTCTTGATTCAGTGAATTACACGCGAAATGTTTTTTCTGAATTATTCAAATCGGATGCTCCGTTCACCTAAAAACTAAATCGACATTCCTGCACTTTTTGCCCTGCCTTTGTCAGAAGAAAAAATATTTATGTTATTAAATTTATAAATATTTATATATTTATAAATTAAATCTATTTATATATTCGAATTTCCTATACGATAACCCCTACATTGTTAAGTTTCTTTTCGTGTATGTGCATCACCTACGCCTAATTACATTCTACGTTGTTATACGTCTTATATAACTACTATATCGTACGCTTTATTTCCGAGACACCGTATACGCTCAATCCTTACACTTATATCTAAACCGCCTAATTATCTTACACCTATAATTTTTCTTACATACTAGTATTACCCCTACCGGGAATCGAACCCCGGTCCGCCGCGTGGCAGTCAGCGACCTTAACCACTACGCCACCCTAACGCTACGATCAATCGTCGTATCTCGCATGTCGTCGCGACACCTCAGTATTAATTACTCAAATAATTAGAAAATGAACCGCGGAAACAACAGTAAGTCCCTTATATATTTTTAGTGGAGAGACCCGATAGAGTAGTGGTTAAGGTGCGTGACTTCCACGCGGAGGTCCCGGGTTCAATTCCCGCTATAGACAATAGCATAGATAGAGATAATACATAGAACGTAAAAAGTACCATATAAGTAGGAAATAGGTATGTAGGGTAAAAAACGTAAAAAGTAGCATATAAGTAGGAAATAGGTATGTAGGGTGTGTATTATAATAAGTTAATTGGCAGATAATAATCTAGCAGTAATAGAAGGTAGAGGTATCTGACGGTATGATAGATAATAGTTAAATTATCTATGATATAGTATAGTATAGATAATAGTATGATTATCATATCCCGGATTAAGTCTTATTACGTATTGTAATATATCTTAAGAACTTTTATATTATTATGCAAAATACTTACAATAACTACCTTTATATCTAATAAATACAATTAATATCAAAATAAAATAAAAAAATATATTATAGTTGTTATTATTGACTCTTATATAACAGAACTCAAATCTAAAATGTCTACTAAATTTACTAAATACCTTCCGTTCCATAACATTAATAAAAAACATGAATATTATTATAAATTTAGTTTAAAAGAAATTCAATGGAACTAAAATGAATAAACGCGATGGCCTCAACTTGCTCTGTGAATCAAATATATTATCTGAAAAGTATTACCAAATTTCAACAAAACAATAAAACATGTGCAAGAAATTGGTAAAAATATTTCCGTTGAAAATCTTCTCTACATTATATCTTTAACTAGTTTTTTAATTTAATTTTAGTATTACAGAAGGAATAAGACTATAGACAAAACATATAAATTTTGAGACAAATTTTCAATGAATTGCATATTTTTTATTGATTTTATGCCCTGATGTATATATTAGGGTGGTCCTTAATATGGACATTTTTAAAAACAATCATCTATGAGTTTTACCTCTTAATATTGTCTTTTAGATAGTGTGCAATTCAATCAAAGTTTTGTATGGAAATAGCATGGAAAATTTTCCGAAATTTTTAAAATGTTTTTTAGATATAATTTAGCGAACAAATGAATGAGTTTTATTCAAAATTCGACGCTCTACAAAACAAATTATAAAAAGCCCGTTTTGCAGAGCATCGAATTTTCAATAAAAAATGACACTGATTTTAACTTTTAATTCATTTGTCGCTAAGTTATACCTAAAATAAATCTTTTTTTATTTTCAAAAAAATTCCATGCTTTTTCCATACGAAGTTTGATTGAATTGCGCACTATCTAAAAGTTAATATTAAGAGTTAAAACTATCAGAGAATTGTTTTTGATCAATTTTGAACTCTTTGAGCCCTTGGGAGCAAGAAAATTCGGAAATGTCCATATTGAGGACCACCCTTATATTATATATAATATTATTTATATCCATCGAAATGAACACCTTATTCAGTATCTAAGTAAAACTAAATCCATAACTCATCGAATTTCTCATTAACGTTTCCCTAAGTTCTCGCGTGATCAAACAATTTCCCATCAAATTAACAAGAATATTAAACTCGCTATGAAGCAAAGTTCTAACTAATGTGATAAGTAGATTATTTTCAACCTTCGTGACTGAGACATATGCTTATTGCTTAAATTCATTAAATGATTACAAAACTACGCATTAATTCAGAAACGTATTATGATAGTTGTGATATAAACCGTCGCTTGAAACAGACTTATTTTTGAGCTTTGTGCTAGCGATATTTTATAGCTTTTGATGTAATTGTTGAACTTGGAAGTTTATAGACAAAATTTCCAACAGAAAGCCATATTTATCGTATCATTCTTATTATAATGAAATATATGAACAGAACTAAGGGTACTCACACCTTAATAGGAGTAAAAATGTCTTAACAAGACACGTCCATAATACAGATGATGCATCTTACCTGTAAAGAAAAATGCTATGTTATTATCAAATCAAATTATAACATTTTTATTTTGTATATATATTATATTATATTATATATCTTATATATACTGTATTAATATATCTTATATAAAAAATTCTTCTGCACGGGTGTATGATTTGATACTTCTCCTAAACGGTTATTCGGGTTTTGATAATTCTTTTTAGAGTTTGTCAAAGGAAATTTTTAAGATTTAATGAACAATGAAACTATACTAATATTGTAAAAATAAATGGCAAAAATTACAAAAAACACTTATCATTGTTTGACATTGAAAACATCTGAACTGTCATCTGCTAGAAATGTCAATTCACTTGAAATTTGAATTTAGCTGAAATTATGAGCCTAGAAAATATCAGAATATAATATACAAGAAAAATGTAATTTCTACATTATTATTGCCGAGAAGCAACTGAGATGTGCCAGAAATAAAAATAATATAAGATACAGTCAACAGTATATGTTGGTAAATGAAATTATATAACTCAGATAAATAAATGGCGCAATAAGCCCAAAATTGCATATACATTATTTTTTTTTAACTAATGCATGTTGCATTTTGGTTTACTTTACTTAATTATTGAACAATACACAGTAATATTTATACTTATTTAAAGAATGATATAGAATTTTATTTCATGTGACATAAATTCATTTGGTTGGCATTGGATATAGAATATATAGCAAGTTGATCTTAGATTGAAGAGTGCTGTGATTTTACAAATTAATTCACCTAAGATTTGAACATAAACAATAATGTTTAGTCAATTATCAGTAAGAAAAATGTACTTTAGAAGTTATAATTGCCAAAAAGCAAGTAATATATCGTATGAGATTATAAAAATTATAGACTAAATTACTGAAGCAATAATGTTGTGTGGTAAAATCAAGTGTGATACTGTTCTTTTACCGCATATACTTTATTATTATTTTCTGATTTTTTTTACTGCTTATGCTAAGACCATAAATGAATCAAAGGCAGGACATCAAGTGAGACATTAAAATGTATAAGATAGGATATTAAAAAAAATTGGAACTTCTGAATTGTAGACGTGGGTACAAGGCAACGTCTGTCGGGTCATCTAGTATATATATATATATATATATATATATACATTTAATACAGAGACCAGGAATGTCAGTAAAGACCTACAAGCCTATTCTTAGCATAAAACAAAATTATTATCGCCGAAACCTAAGCTGCTTGCTCTCAGAATATTAAGTGATATTCATTGCTCACTGATGTACTCTGCCTTCGAAAATACAATCCTATAGAAATATTTGAATTAATCTTTCATTCTTGGAGAGAGCAAAGTTCTCTCTCGCAACCTTCGTTATTTTTATCCAGAATTTGCTCTGAATTACGAGGAACATTTCATCATGAACTTTGCTCGCTTTGGAATAAAAGAAAGTTATTTAATTTAATTGTCGGTGTATGAAGACGAGTTTGGCACGTGAATTAAACAATTAATTTTCCGCTATGTACTTGGATAAGATTTCTGAGTTGGAGTTGGCACGTGGCAAAAATGACAAAAGGCGGTAAAATGATTTACAGCATATTCTTTTTATTTCAAAGCGTTGAATTTTGAATTCAATTGAAAATATCATATTTGTTTTGAGAAATTTGTGATTTTTTAGTGTACAATATGATACAAATATTTAGATTGTAGAGATCATTCGAATGAAAGGTTCGTCTGAAGTCTTTACTATTAGCTGGTAAACTAGATCAGCATTTTGGCGCTGATACCATAACTTTTGCTGCTAAATGCGTATAAATAAGTTTTGAAAAACTTGTGGTGTATGGCATCGTGCCTTAAGGAAAATTGCTGAAACTTCCCGTACCAAAAACTAAATTATTATACAAAACTTTGCAAAACTTTGAAAAAATTACATTTTTGAGAAATTTTGAAATTTTTGAAAAAATTGATATCTGAAAAATTTGATTTTTTTATATTTAGATTTTTTGCATTTTATTTTTTTTCGAATTTTGAACCTTTTTTGAAGCAACCGTGCTGCATAGCTGATTTGAATTAATTATCAAGCGCGTAAGCGTCGCGTAGTAAGTAACTTGTAAACAATGATACGGAACCCATATAAATGTACACACAATTTGTACTCATTATCATAATCTTTATAAAATATCTGATAATACGATATACAAATAATCTAATGTTCTAATATAAATAGTCTAATGTTCACTTTTGATAGCCAAATGGCGTTATTTTTTATATTTTTATGGGATGATTTCCGGTTGTTCGTTTTGTCAATACAAGTGTTGATGTTGGGGGGTTTCTCAACCCCTTTCGAAGTATTTTATACTTCGAGGAAAAATAAAAAAATTAAATGTATTCAGAAAACAAAAACCAATGGTAAACAAATATAAATTAAAAATAAAATTCTTCTTACTCCGTAATCAATAATAAACTAAAATATATTCTATATAAATTTTATATAAATGAAAAAACAAAAATGAACACTAATTAATATTGTATGAAAATGTTATCTGTTTTGGAAGTCCAAGCCGCGGCAGCTATTTGGTTGGATCTGGAAACATCAGCGTAGTCGGTTGGATAGGTTGAAAAGAAATTCGAATACACTGACAAATAAAAATAACTGTTGACTTGACACACAATAGAAATTTAATCCACTGATAATATTGAACTGATAACAAACACTGAAAGGAACTGAATGTATTGATTGCAAGTAACTGAATGAATGAATTAAACCAAAATGAATGAAAGCCACGGAATAAATCGACTCGAACACTGAAAGGAACTGAAAGTAACTGAACGAATGAAAGGCGCGGAAAGAATCGATTTGAACACTGAAAGGAACTGAAAGTACCTGAACGAATGAAAGGCACGGAAAGAATAGACTTGAATCGAAACTATTGCCTGCATCGGCCTTTTTTTATGGGTCAGAATTGCCCGATTGCCTAAATTTGAAACGTGTTGTCCAAGTAGAAAAACAAACCTTTTACAGGTCCGACAACCTACACAGGTGCGGCGCAAACAACAAGTAAAATGCTTTTTGAATTATTAAAATCGAACGCTCCGTTGTCTCAAAAACTGAAATACCATTTTTGGCTTTTTTTGCCCCATATCTCCGAAACGGCTAGACCTGCCTTTGCCAAAAACTAATCAGCACGTCTCCTTATCAGTAGGAATCGAATGCTTTTTGAATTATTCAAATTGGTTGATCTGTATTCGACAAAAATTTGTATCCGCACACACACATACATCCATTTTTTCTAAGGTATGCAAAAATATTCAGAAATCTCTGAAACGTAAAGATATATAAAAATTTTCATTTCAGATTTTTTTGCGATTACTATAGCTTACCCTACGGAAAGTTAATAAATTAACTAATTAAATAAAAATTAACTACAATCTTATCTACGATTACGATTCACTTTTGTCTCATGTTCTAACTTTCAGAATGAACCATTTTATTGTAGATGATCATAGTATTAAATTATTTCGAGTATTATTCATTTTCTTTAACTAGGGTTATTTTTTTAAATCTAAAATATAGTTGTATCAAATTAAAATTGAAATAAACAAATTGAAACTAAAATTAATTTAAACTAAATCGTTGAATTTACTAATTCTGAAGTATAAGATATTTTTATGGTTGTGATAGAGCGAATGATGAGATTTACTTAAGCAAAGCCAAATTTGACATAATTTCGATTAAAATTTATATTATATTATAATAAAAGTTTGAGTTGATGTTATCTAACATATATATGGAATTATTTTCATATGCATTTTTTTATTTTCAAACCCCATGTTTAAGAAGACAAATTAGCAAAAGTCGTACTATGACCTGTTGAAATAAATAAACATTTCCTAAAATAGTGAAAATACACACGATTCCAGTCATCATTCGTTCACCCGCCAAAAAACTTTCATAGTTTATATTTTCTAATTAACTCCGGTAATTCATTAACTAAATTGAGAATGATGTTAGAGTTTATTTCAGTTATTTTGCTATCCATATTTCACAGGTACTCCAAATTCCATAGAGTTTCCCCTAACAAACGGCTCTGAAACTCGTAACTTTCGCGGCGATTGTTCAACCCAAAAGTTCAGTTTGGCTGATAGTGCAATTTATATGCACTTTAATAATCAAACGCGTATTTCTATCAATATCATAAAGCATTTGTTATACTTTGGTAGAAGCAAACAATGCTGGCAGGCGGCCATACGGCCTTTGCCTTTGACAAAGTACCTCAGGATCTTGTCCAAAATATTATATAATGAAAGAGCTAGATTCATCCTGAGATATAAAACTGATATGGTTACATAGTTAGATCGGACTATACAGATCACATAATAATAGGTTTTGATAAATATCAGTAGTTAGAATAGGAGTCATTCATTTTATGAGATTAGATCTGGCTCAGAGTTCGGTTTTATGCAAAAGATTTTAGTTTTCTCTTCAAATGTCTCACATTAACATATTAAACCGTTAAAGTCCTACGGAAACTGATTCAATTATAAAAATTATTGATTTTTGAAAATTTGTTTTTAGAAAATACCCCCGTCATAAATCCACTCGAAATACTTTTATAATCACTCATAAATTAATTTATTTTTTATTGATTATGTCGATTGATTACACATGTCGGCAAGTTCATGTAACTTGCCTCAAGGCAAAATACCAATACCAACTAGTTTTACCTTGTTGTTAAAGTGTTTTTAAAGGAAGACATAGGTTTAGAGAACATAGTTCTGTCTCAAATAATTTATATCATTAATCAAATAATAAACTAGTGATGTATGGCATCGTGCCTTAAGGCAAATTGTTGGAACTTTCCGTACCGCAACGAAATCAGAACTATAAAAAAATCGCATGTCAATCATATTTTGATCATGTTTCAATCACAATGAACTTTTATACCATTATTTGTTTATATATTGAAAATAAGAATAAATATCCCATTTCAATTATTAAATTATAAGTATAAAAAATCACATGCCAATCACATTTTGACCTCTTTTCAATCACAATAAACTTTCAAACCATTATCTGTTTAAAGCTATATTTAGCTACATCCATCTCATGAAAACTCAGTTAACGCATTTAATATTTTTCTTTTCATACCCGAAAGGTAATGAAAATTTATTTATATCCTATCATGAGTAAGCAACCTAAAACATATTCGTCGTTTTTCCTAAAATCCGGCAGCAAAGCATAGTACATTTGAAGCAAATAAGCTTGCCGCTGCCGCTCTCGAGTCGTAAATATTCTAGATGACAAGAAATGGAGTTGTTTACGGTATCTGCACATTGCTGGAGCAAAAACGTAAGGAATTGCCAAAGAATTTGCTGCCAGGATTTGTTGTGATTTATAATCTATTTAACTCAAACCCGATGACGGCACGTGCCAAAATCTCAGATTGAAAACACTGCATAGAAGGCATAAAAAGTAACTGCTACTATGGTAACAAATTTCTTTGCTAACTTTGAATATTCAAAAATGTGAACAGAGTCATATGTATAGGGTGTGCTAAAAGTCAACGTCAAGCCAAAACAGGGTGATAGTGTTTATTGTAATTATCATGAAAAAAATTAGAAAAAAATTATCTCATGCAGTTTGAAAGTATTGAGCTTCTAAGTACAACAGTGGCCAGTTTCCAGATATTATGGTAATTTTTTAATATTTTTGTTTATTTAATCCTTGCATCCTTAGTCTTAAATAATATTTATAGGAACACAGTCGAAAAAATGATAACATTTCTCAAATTTTTCTAAAATTAAGACTATTTGTTGCACTATGAATTTAAAAATCTCGAAATTGAACTACCTTGGTATTTATCGCCAAAAAAAAGGTTCATACCAATGAAAAAAAAATGTTTTTTTCAACAGTTATTTTCAAGAAAATGGCTCGGTAGATTTTCGTCTAATACTAATCAGTATCATTCCGAACTAATATATTTTGAACAGTTTTTGATTTTTTAAAATCGATTCGGTAGAATGAGCTTAAATGTGAACAAAAAGTTTAACACTTTTTTCCAAATTACAAAGAAACGGCTTGGCAGATCATCGCACAAAACTGACAAATGATAGTCCTCATTGAGATACATTTTAAATTTCTGAAATCGGTTTAGGCGTTTTTGAGCAAATGTCGATGAAAATTTTAATTTTGATGAACGCTAAAAAACGATACTAGTTTTTGCAAACTTTGACGAATTTTTAAAATTAAACGACCTCTCGTAGGGCCGTAATATTTCAGTATGATCTATAAGACTATGGTATGTACCGTCAAAAAAGACATATAGTCGAACAAAATTTTTTTTAACGCTTTATATCTTTTGAACGGTTTTCTTTTGCTTCGGGAAGTTAATAAATAAATGAATAAATACGAGTACATCTTGTGTCTTCTACTTTAAGTTAGTACATATAGTTGAAAATTTCTTCATTTTACTTATTTTTTAAATAAATTGTGGTAGATTTCTTCACTTGTGATGAACAAAAAATTTGAGAAAATATTTTTCAATAAAATAGTGTGATTTCTTAGTTCATAAATTGATACATTTTGATAAAAAACGTAATTTTATATATTTCAAATATCATACTAATAACAACTGTTTTTAGTTTTTTTAATTTTCAGAATTCTCCATGAACCAAATCAATAAATCCACATCAGTTCAATAGTTTCTATTCAATAGACGATTGACGTTCTACAATATAAATGCTAATGGGACAGACCGACTCAATTACCGTAAAGGTAGCTAAATCAATAAAAGTCGTTCGACTCCGAATAAACTACTCAGTCGAATCGAAAATACAAACGAACAATAGTCAATGATAATATAAAAAGAAAGAAACGTATCGAATTTGTACAAAAGTCAAAGCTTACAGGATTGATTTGAACTAGAAGGTTCCAAACGTATAAATTCGGAAAATAAAAATTTATTCGGTAGTTTTTAAGACTTTTTCCGAATTAATGCGTGAAAATGTTGATTTTGCAGAAAATTCCTTTTATGATAGTCTGTATCCTAATATACTTAAATTTATGAAGATTTAACCAAACAAGTTTAACCAAACTCATAATTACCTTCTCAGCTATTTAATTCATCAAACAAACAACTATCTGACTATGATCAGTAAAACTTTCAGGTAATACATCATTGTAGAAATGTGTTTTTTTTTGCTGTTTTTTTTTCAACCAATGCACAATATAAATTTTGTGGATACATTTTTGTACAGAGATAATACTGTATATAACCTTGATATGGTACAGAGATATTGGTGGTGGACCTTTTACCAGCAGAACTTTAAACCCCACTCTACCTTATATAATTAATTATTCTATTTTCTACATTGAAATAAATATTTATTATTATATTATACTATAAAAACACAGCGAACAAAGTTTGAAATAATTTTCTGATTAATGAGCAACGGACGTGAAGTAAATAATTGCAATATTCATTGTCATTGTGTTTCTTGTTACTAATGATTTTCAACTAAATTTACAATAAAATTAATCCATAAATCAATTACCAAATGGCTTAAACGTAAACGCTATTATAATACGATATCCGTAAAAAAAACTTAAAAAAAATCAATATCATCAACCCAACTTATAATTACATAACTAGCTACTAATTACATAAAAATTCAATTCAACTACTAATGCATTTTAATGCATTTAATGAATTATACCTACACCAGAAAAGTTTCCATCAGAGTTGTTTATGATGAAGATGCAACAATATTATCGTATTTACTACATGCTAAAATGCACAATTTTATATGAAGTTATATAGAATGTAGAGAAACAAAAGCAATGTTCTCAGCTTATATTATTGCATTTGCGTTTTAATAAGACGAAACAGCTTTATAGAAGTTATTTGTGTCACAATAATTCTATTGAGTTATTTATCATGCAGTGGATTTAGCTCTTTGTTAATTTCTGCACAAACTATACGTGACAAATGCATCATAACAAAATTATTTTCATGACATTATAAATAATCTGAGGTGATCTAAGTATTGAAATATATTTGAAACTCGGCCTTAATTTGATTCATGGCATCTTAAATCGACACAATCGTATATTTGATATAAATGTTTTATTAGTCACGACTATAGGATATAAAGTTTAAATCTAATATTAATACCTCATTATACGAGTACAATTGGTACAATCATGATACAATTCTTTAAAATAGCTTATGAAAATATGATTCTTGATCAACGATATAAGTTGGTAATTTCTAACTTGACGAACAAATTGCTGGAACCTCCTGTACTGTGGTATCAAACTATTAATAGCGATCGAGAATATGACTTTTTAAAGGCTTTAATAATGTTTTGGTGCTAATTAATTATTTTAAGTTGAATATTTTTTGTGACCCACCAAAATACCATGTATTTTCCAAGTTCAATAATACTGAAGAAACCAATCTTGGTCGACACAAAATGCTTCCATGCCGCCCACATTTATAATTTATATCAAATTTATGAAAAATGTATATCAAACTATTATTTGCAATCGGGCATTCGACTTTTTAAAGGCTTTAATAATGTCTTTGGTGCTAATTAATTATTTAAAATTGATTTTTTTTGTGACTCACATAAATACCATATATTTACCAAGTTCGATAATACTAAAAAAACGTCTCTTGACCGCCCACCAAATTTTTCCACCACGCCCTCATTTAAAAATCATGTATAATTTGTGTAAATATAAAATTAGACGTGTAAATCAGATGAGAAACATTATTTTCATTTGTAATAGGCTATATAAAACTGTTCTCCCATGAATTTTCCAAATTCTCCATAATTTTGAAAACAAATATTACGGTCCATCTGAAAACAAGATTTGAATATTGCGCCACAATTTTTTACCCCTCTGATCAACGATTCATTTCTACTGGAGAACATTCGAGAAATAAAAGTAATCACTTAATGAAAACTGATCAATGAATAAAGCAGGACTTTATGGATAAAATGAAAAAACTTATAAATAAGAAGACGTCGATTATGTTTTTAAATTTTATATATAAAAATGGAATTCGATATTATGTTAGATTCGCTAAAACCCAAAAACAGCTGTACCGTTTTGGCCAGTTTTAGTCTTGAAATATTTGTGCGTTTTATCTTGAAAAGTAAGAAATTATTTTAAAACCGCATAGAAACTTCACATTTTTTATTGGAATTTTTTTGTACAAGCCTAATTTAAATTGAAACAATAAAGGGCGGCTCATACGTCATATATCCAATGGTTTTGACAGATTCAACTAAATTTAATAGAATGTTTTAAATGAATATAATTTAAGTGTATTTTTTATAAAAGAAGTAAAAGTATAATTTTATAATAAATAGCTTGATATTAAATCATCTTAAAGATTCTAATACTGCATTGTATTTAACTATATCATTATCAATAAACCAATTCAAATTTTTATATAGAGTTCTTATATAATTTTGTAAAATGTGGTCGCCATATTCGTTTCAATTTTAAGAGAGTATGCTGTATTTTATATAATACGCTTCTAGTTTATTGTACTGGATTATTGATCGTAAAGCAGCAATGGTAGTAAATGTTCTATAAAATATTTATATACAGTATTAGATGATATTCGTATGAATTCGATGGTAAAAATAACCCTATACATATATACATATACAACTATTTATCAGATGTAAAGAAACAGCAAAGTTATAGGAAGAAAAAATTAATTGTGAGAAAAAAGGAAACTGGAGAAGATCTCTATTGGAATAAATGTGCCATATGCACGTCGACATCAGAGGAAAATGTAAAAATAAAACAAATGATAACAAAGAAAAATAGAATACTATACAGAAATTTAATAAAAGTGATATATAAACAAATAAGGAAAGAGGTCCAGTAAGACCAGAAACTTGCCTTGAGGCGGAGCACCGATCATAAGTAATGTGTAATTCTTTTCTTTGTAACTGCTATTTTTTTTCAAATAGTTTTCGAATATCCTCCCAATAATTTTAATTTGCGCACATATTTTTTTTTTTCTAACACTAGTTACTAATAATTAATTATTATGAAGGCCAATAATTAAAGCATTTAGGTTTGTTCTGTGGGAACCAATTGACCTGGGAGTGAATTTGAGTGAAACAATTGGTCATGACATTTTGTAAAGTTTTATAAATTTAATAAATATTCATATACATGGAAATATCTTTATATATATTTAATTATTTCTATAGTTCCATCAAAATTAAATAAAGTTAAGAAACAACAAGAAAAAAATTATCACTTGAAGATGCATTTAGTAGAATGATTCGGAACTGTTTCTCTCCATTTATCTAATATATTTTATGATTACATAAAATAATTTGGAGCCTATTCAGAGGTATGGTATATAACTCTGTACATGTGCCAGAAGAAATGAAAACATTCTACAAAGATTTCAGAATAAAAACCGACAAAATTGTTTCTTGGCATTCAGGTGTGTGCCAAACTGCAGAAGAAATCAAGCGCCAGGGGAACTTTTCATCAATACAAAACAATGTTTGAACACAAAGCAATATCCTAAACCTTGGTATTCACGATTTACTTTTATTTTGTGTAACTTCAAATTTAATTATTTTTTGATTACAACTTTTACTGCCAAGAAAAAATCAATGGATTTTATCGATTTTTACTAACCATACTAATTTTCATATAAATCTCGGTATAATTGTAGAAATCTTATGTAAAAAGAGGTTGGAAATCGATGATTGAAATTAGGTTAGAATTAAAAATTAAGTAACTATTTTTTATAATATATTGATGGGCATCGTTCGTAATACCTAGCTTTTGCTTTTAATTTTAATTTTACAGTTTTAACATAAACACTTTTGGTATAAAAGATGTGTTTTAGCAATTATTTTATGAATAATCCTAATACTTAATCATACATAATTTTTTGCAATGATTAAGTTTAGTTACATTCAAAATCAAAATAATTTTATTTCAATACACTAAAATTTTTGATGTTGGCAAAATGAGAATCAAATTTGATAGATAAATGATTAACTTTAAATAAAAAATACTTGTCATTTTCAGGTTATTGGAGGTAAACTCTTTAAATGCATTTACAACCAGCATATTGTTTTAAAATATTATATTATTTTGATCGGCAATAAATATAATCAAAAAATAATAATAATAAATAATGTTATTCATGGTTACAGTTCCAAAAATGATCAAAATTAATAAAAGTTACCAACACTTTTTTTAATTACTATATTTGTTGCAACTGCTAAATAATTAACATCTAGTAACAACAATGAACAATAATACAAATTTAAATAAATAGTACAAAATAAAGAATAATTACCAACAATAACCACCAAATGGTCACAAATTTACCGAAGCTGTAGGTTTCCCTTTTCCCCCGGTTAAAATCCCATAATTTCCAAACAACGTAAGATTTTTTTATATTTCTTTTCAGGACTATTAAGATTTTTATTTATTAACTTCCCATAGGGTAAGTTATTGTCAAAAAGCCATAAATTCCTATTGACAGGGAGATATGCTGATTAGTTTTTGGCAAAAGCAGGTCCAGCCGTTTCGAAGATACGGAGCAAAGAGTGCTAAAAATAGAAATCGAGTTTTTGAGAGAACGGACCCAAAAAACATTCAATTTGCAATAATGGAAAAAGTGGTTATTAGTTTTTGGTGGAGGCAGGTCCAGCCATTTCGAAGATGCAGAGCTAAATGTGCAAAAAATGGCAGTTTTTGAAAGAAATAAGCATGCGATTTGAATGATTGAAAAAACTTTCCGCTTGTGTTCCCAATTACTTTTGAGAAAAAAAAGAATTTTTTGGATATCGAAAATAATTCGGATTTTAATTATAATTCTAGAAATCATTTAATATTCCTCAAATATTTTATTACGGTATTGGAAGTTCCAGCAATTTTCCTAAAGGCACAATTCCAGTTTATTTTTTTATTTATTTATTCAAAAACAAGCCGTAATCAATAATAATAAATATTATTGCAGACTGTCATATAATTGTGAAAATTAACAATATTACCGCAATACGGATTGTCGTTGAGTTCTGGGTATATAATATTCATCTAGTAGGTTCCTGAACTCGTTAAAAGCAAGCAAAACATTAGATGTTGCAATGTAGAAATTAACTCAGAAATTATATTTTAAATCACTGTAGGTGTTAGATACAGCATTGTTAAAGACAATTAAATATTTTCTGCATAGAAATTCTAAATTAAATTGGATACTGTCCAAGTTGTGCTCATCGGATTCAGAAGAAAATGCTTCATTAATATGTGTATTATTCGTTTGTTCCTTTATGTTGCAACTATGATGATTAGTTTTTGTACCAAATATAATTAGATACTTTCATCTACAAAGTTGTGGTAACTAATAGTGACAAAAAAACAAAAAAACCAACGCTGTCAGATATCGCTTTTTTCAGTTTCCTCATACAATAAATCTTCGGATAGGTATTTATTTACTATGAAGCATAACTAAACAGCCAATGTATATACACTATAGTTGAACGGTGATGGACACGTGTTCATTTACTACTAGTGTCAGACCGGTAGTTGGCTCCGGGCCAAATTCAATAGGATGAGCGGATTACAAGCGAACGAAAGTTTACGAATGCTTTAATCTCGATATGCCTGACAAACTTTAACAAAAATGATAAAACAAATATTATTTAACGTAAAATTTATGTAATTGCAAAGAAATACAAGAAATAGATAGATTTTATCATTGTCTAACAATCAAAACTCGTGAATCCCTTAACTTTTGTGTTGATACTTTTTACTTCCACTCGTACATGGTTTATTTTAGAAGGTGATTTTTAATTCGATTTATTGGATTTAGTTTTATGTAGCAATGCTGCTATACAGTTATTGAAGTAAAACTTCTTTCAACGCGACTTGGGGAAAGCGAAAAACTGTCATTAGGACGGTAATGTGTTACGCCACAAATACTGATTGGTCATCGATATGTTCACTCCAAGCGAGTTGCTGCGATTGGTTGAATCTAGATCGCCTTGCAACGAGTATATATCGCCTATATCGATATATTTGATTGTGAAATATCAAAAGTCAACGTTTGACGTTATGTCATAATGGAAAATTAAGATAGATAAAAATAATACTTGATATTTACTTAAACTTATTCAGCGTTCAAGTTTTTGTAATATAATAACTACTCACTAAAAATATTAGTGTTTCTTCCAATCAACCCGAGTAAAATCAATCAATTATGGTGCTGGAAATTAATATAATGTTCAACGGCATATTTTTCATAATTTTGATTTAACTTGTATTTAAGATATCATGATATGATATTTATACCCCCACTAATTTGTCGAATAGGTCCTTTCCTTCTTTATGCCCACAGTAAGACGTCTTTTATACTCGTCGATTATCTTCCATCAGAATAGTATTTAATAATTTTAGATTTATCAAACCAAATTACACGACTACATTTATCATTTGTCCATAAATCTTATTTCTTGGCAAACTCAATAAATAATAAAATATAAAACCTCAGTCGAAAAAAGAACTTATCATTTTCATTTATAATGAATCATTTAATGTTTACAAATACTGTTTCTACTTATTTTAGTCACAAATATTGATGTTATTTGAGTATTTCAGGAAATAATTTTAATTTGTATGGATTTATCGTTCAGTTATGAACATGCACATGTCGGACAGCTTCCGGCTGTTGAATAAATAAAACATTATTCACGCAAATTAAATTTCCATGTTATTTTGATGCACAATTATATTGAAGGGTGACGTATTTATATAGAACTTTTTTAAAAATGAGGTTTATCGTTTAAATAAAGGATTTTGAGAAAGCATACGTATAATTTTGATTTTGGATTTTTTTGAGTTAAAGATGTCTTAATTGAGTGTCAACACTATTTATACTATTTTACATTAACTACTCTTATCATCATCATTCATCCAATGTAATCTTATATAGGTACCCCTACTATCATCCATACCAACATTCATATTAGAGCCATCTAATAGCTAACTTGATGATTTTTAATTTATTTTTTTTTAATTAACTTTTTAATTCATTTTCTGGCGAAAGCGGTGATGATTTATTAAAATAATAAAATTAAAATAAATATAATATTGTAAAATATTAATATCAATAAATAATAGTACTGCTAATTTATTTTAAAGTATATAAAATAAAAATATTGAAAATCCTGTTTTATCTCACTTGAAATTTGATAACTGGTATATTAAATAAATAAATTTGGACAACATGTAATCATTTTCTCGAATCATAAATGTTTTCTTCTTCTTAAGTTCTCAGAAATGTCTAGACGGTTTCAAATGCCTTGAATTAGTTGATTTTAATTGAATCGTTGTGTAATGGTCAAACGAAGCAAATCTTGTGAGCTTAAGGTTTTAGTAAAAGTCTTAAAAGATACGAAAAAACATAGTAAAGTGATATCTCAAAATAAAATAGACATGAGAACAATAAATCCTAACTCATTTGGAGGAGGAGTGAAAAACCATAGTGAGATCAACTAATCTACAAGTTACTACTTTTGTACTGGCTTTGATCAGAAAAACTAATATTTGTAGTGAATAATGATTATATTACAAACCCTGTAAATGAGCTTAAGTAAATGTCAAGTATAACACTATTTATTTTTCACTGTCTATTATAATTTCGAACGATACCCTTTGTCATTTCACAATTAAAGATCGCATCAACTCATTTCTAATGGAGTCAAGATCAGTGGAATAAAATTCTAATTAACTACTGCGATCATCTTGTTAAAAATATAAAAAAACAATTGGAAATAGTACGTACTCTGAACTAAAAATTAAAACCAGTAGAAGTTTATATTTTTCAAGAAGTTTAAAAATGACCCAATGTGTAAAATGAAATGTAAGATAAAAATTGCTTATCTACTTTTTCATAGTATGAATTCTCAAACGAATTTTAACTAAAAATAAGCATTATATATATATATATATATATATATATACATCTGTGTTTGAAAGCACAATTATATTTATTTTCATATGAAATGTCGCAATAAAATCTATAACGAGAAATACCATTTTTCAAAATCAACATAAAAACCGACTAAATGTATTTGACAGGTACTCAGGGACGAAGAAAGACATGTTGGCATGCCGACATTTCAAAACAGTAGCCAGAAGAATAGAACACATGGTGAATTGTATATACAGACTAATGGTCGAGAGAAAAGAGAAAATTTGGGAAAATTTAGTAGGCTCTATGGTATAACAGGAGCCAATTGATCCTATCAAATTTAAAAAAAATATCATCGCCTATTGTTACTTTTCCCTATCGTGTTTTAAAATGAACTTTGCTACTTTTTATGGTATGAATGGTAAAAACGATAATAGTAGTTACTGATTAACGGCTCAATATTACCTTGGTCATTTTGATATCAAACAGTACTAATACCTGATTTTCACTTGAAATTCCTAAAGCAGTAATACGTGATTTTCACTTGAAATCTCTAATATAATAAATATCAGATAAAAATAGCCTCCTGCTGCATTGCAGCAATATCTATTCGCAGAGAGTGGACGACCATTTTTCTAAACAATAAGTTAAACAAAGCACAACAAAAAGCATATAGAACACATTGTTCTGGCTGCTGTGAAAAATATACTATCATGAGACTATCAAATTCTAATTTCTCTTTTAATTCTCTGGTCGACGTCATAATTACGACGTAGAAGTTGATTTGAGATACATGACCTACATTAGTAAATTCAAGGCCGAGCAGAGCACATAAAACAAAATATACAAACATAGCCTGGAAGACTGAATCCCAGTTGATGGATATGAGATGTAATGCATATATAAAAGCTCGTGTGTACAAAGTATAAAAGAGTTTGAAGAACAGAGTTGAAGCTGGATATCACAGAAAATTCTTTTGAGAAAATAATGTATCTGATTCGTCTAGTCATGTATATGTAATTTAGATATATTAATGGTTAAACAAAAATTACTTTATTAAGTAATTTTCTTGGACAAAAAATACTAAATTGTATCTTGAATATAATTCAATTATCATAACTTGAGTAAAGACAATGTGTAAATAAATTTAATTCAAATGAACAAAACTTCAATTTAATTTTAACTCAATGCAATATTACGTTTTCCCATTTTCAGATTTGCAAATCTTTATCATGGAATTTAACTTGTATTTGCTTTTGTTTGTTATAATTCTGAATCAACGTTTCACCTACTGCTTCATGTTATATATTATAATATTTTATTTATTTATTTATTTATTTATTTATTCATTTATTTATTTTACAAGACGTCGGTATAATAATATTATAATAAGGCTTAAGTCAATATTTTACAGGTTTAATATAATTTAATTAATTATTAGCTATTTTATTACTTATTTATTTATTATTTAATTTATTTGCTATAAACTTATTTATATTTACTTAATTTTAATTATTTTTAAATATAACTTGTGTGTTTGTTGCAAGTATTTTTTAAAAATTTAATAAGTATTTTAATAAGCTTATTTTATGATATTTTTACAAATTTAAGTGTCATATTATTATTATTATTATTATTATTATTATTATTATTGTTAATAGTATTATCATTATCGTTTTTATAATTATTGATAAGTATTTTTACAATATAACTTTTATAAATTTTTATGTATTTTGATAAAGGAAATATTGTTTCACAATTTTTTAAGTGTTTTTAAAATATAAGTTTTTGGTTAACTAATTATTAATTATTTTATGTTATCAGATCTTTAAAAGATAAGTTTGTAATTCTAAGTTATAAGTTAGTACCAAATTAGCATTTATTTAAAATCGACCCTTATTCGTACAATAAGAGTCGAATCAGGTAAAACAAATTATTAGAGAGCGAATTATTAATATCTTTTCATTTGGTGGCAGCGGTGGGAGTCAAACCCACACTAAAATTAGTTTTATTCAAGTATTAATTATTAATAAGCTTGACAAGAGCCTGAAATAATATTTATTATTATTGATTACGGCTTGCTTATGAATAAATAAAAAAAATAAAGATCTAATAACAAAATATTATAACAAATACATAATAGTACTCAATAAAATATATTTTAAAATTTAAAATGCAGTTATATAACTTAGTTCATTTCAAAAACTATTTAGAAATTAATAGATATATTTTATATTGTTACAATGTTAGTTAATTTTTAAATCTTTTGACCTACTGTTAGATTTAAGATTTAAAAAATAGAAAAGTAATATTTTATTTTTAAAAATTCAGTCCACAGATAATAAAGATTTATATTATTATAATTGAACCTAAGTTTTGTTATATGGTATTAGTAAAATGGAAATTGTATTAAAAATGTAATAATTTGTTGTGAATGTAAACGTATGTGCATTCCACCAGCCATGTTTCCAAGCTTCAAATATGGAACTTGACGCAATTGAAGTGCAGTTAAGATATCGAATATATTTATAAATAATCATTCTCATAAAAAAGTGCAATCTATTTATAAATTTATCACATAATAAAGATGTACAGCTGGTGAATCAGCTCCTGTTATTTTGGCAACACCGGGTGCTTAGACGAAATGCACTTCGAGATGTGAACGACATTTACAATTTGCGGGCCAAATTCTTACTGAATTTAATAATAATGCGGTTTATTTCAAGATAGATGAGAATGAAGACATTTATGTCATATTTGATGCCAATTACAGAGATTTACTGCCAAAATTATTCAAATGAATATTTGATTAAAAACAGATTTTATTTGATTTTATGCAAATAGATTCGCAAAAATTGGTTGTCTGCTTTATAAAAATCCGGTTGATTTTTTATAAAAAATATTTTACAATAAATATTTATACCTTAGACTTGCAATATACTTGAATACAACAAGTATTTTGCAACAAATGACGTTAATGTTACGATTTTTCAATTGAAAGTGTTAGAATAGTAAATGTAATTATGACGTTATCTATAAGGAAAACAAAAAATAATTTTACTAATAAATATGATTTTGATATATTTGGTAATGTTGAAGAGGTTTCAATGAAAATAAATAAATTTTCAGAATTCATTATTGAACGTTTGATTATTGTTTTAATTATTGTATGTTACAAACATTTAGGTCATGATTTCACCCGTATTTCTATATTTTTATATGAAATCTAATTAAAAATATATTATTTGTGATATAATAGTTGATTCCCTCATTGATTCACATCATAACACAAGGACGAAGTAATATAATGAAATAGTAAAAAAACTATTTGTTTTGTAGAAATATTGGATTCCTACAAAATAAATAGTTATTATATTAAGTAATTATATTTAATAATTAAAACATCTTAGAATCTTCGAAACAGTTGAATAAAAAGAAAGGCTGTCCATACCAGCTAATAATTTCAAACTAAAAATCAGCCAAAATATGGATTATAATTATTGCAGGATTTCCTAATTATTTTATACAACTTTGATCACCTGCAGATGTGAAGTTTTAATATTAAGGAATTATGACTATAAGCCGAGAAAACTATGAGTTTTTAATAAATTTAAATCCAGTTAGAGCTACACACAGATTATATTTCGAACTTTCTAGAAAGTAGATAGTTTTTTAGATCCAGGAGTAGAGAATTGCATTTGTTTGTAATGACTCGATATACTAAAATTGGGTCAAGTAGTATAATTATATCATTTGATTAAAACTAAGACAAAATGTGAATTAAAATATACTACAAATAGCTTGTTTTGCTTTTTGTACATTTACAAAATATTATGTACTTTTATAACCACGGATCTAAAGAGAAAGGCCATGTCTCTTAAATTAAAGGGTGAATTTATTGAAAATTATGAGGATATCGAGGATGTGCCATCAGAAATATGTACTGTGTTCAAACAAGGATTTGATAAAAGGTATAACTCCAGCAAAGGGCTTTACAATAATCTACCAGCAGCTTTAAAGGCTCTACAAGTTTGTGGTTAAAAATCACCCTGAAAAAGTTGCAACAATTCATGCAGGGGAGTTGTAAAATGAAATATGTCTTACTCATTTCCGCAATATCATGAATGAGCAGAAAAAAATAATAATTAAATTAATGAATAGTAAATTTATTTTTAATATTGCTGGAACGAATTAACTGGAAAAAGTGCTTCGAAATACGAGTGATTCTACATACGAGCTTGGTTACGAAACGAATGAAACTCGTATGTCGAGGTACCACTGTATTTATATAAATATTGAGGACTACCACTAATTTTTAATTTTCCTCAAGTATATTGTTTGATTCTATCTAAACAAAATCGATGATAGAACGTAATTAGTCTCAAATGTCAATATTTTTTTTAACTCTGTTTTATTCAGCAATCAGAAGTACATAAGGATTCCTATAAGCTAAATTGACAATATTTGAGAGCGATGTCTAAGAAGAACTTCAAAAAATATTTATTTATGAGACTACTTCTATTTCATTTACCCCGGACCTGCACTTGTCCACCAGCAAATGCAATGAATGCTCTCTAGTGCATGAAGGCTCACGGGAATACATCGTGTCTATTCCTATCTGTGACTCACTGACATCGCTAGTGACTGTCGGATTTCACAAGACGTTAGGCCGAAACTAGGAACCGGAACGGACAGACGGACGAATGGACGGACGAACGGGGAAACTATCGAGACGAAGCGATGTTATTCGATGCAATGCGATTGCTTTGAACTACAATGTGTCTCGGCCACACGAACTTGATATATGGTTTTTGGCCGAATGATTTATTTCAATACGTGGAATTTAAAACATCTTGAAAATCAGAAATATTTTGAAATCGTAGTTGTGGTAAAGATTTGACTAAACATTTTTGTAACAAAGCCGAGATTATCTTACAAAATGTTTACACGTATAAACGCCTGTGATTTAATGTAAAAGAGTTTAGCAAAAATAATAATTATAATAATGGGGAGAGCTGCCCTAGGGCAGGTCCGTGACCTGAGTTAAGCTCCAACTTGATTCAGAAAAGAATAGTTTGAAATGTTTTTCATTGCCATTTTACACCGCAGTGCCCGAAATGGACTATTTTCAATTGGAAAAATTTTTTTTAACTTCCCTTAGGTTAAGTTAGTAGCAAATGAAAATTTTATATCTACATATATATAAAAATAAGTCGGGTTTTCCTTCCTGACGAAATAACTCCAGAACGCACGAACCGATTTCGACAATTGTGCATTCGTTCTAAAGGTCTCGGGCTCCGCAAGATTTATAGCTAAGAAAATTAGTAGTGCATGGCATCGTGCCATAATGCAAATTGCTGGAACTTCAAGCATCATAATTAAAAATTCGAGTAATAACATTAGTGAGAATTATCAGAAAAATGCTTGGTCAAGTCAACGCGCTGAATTTAACCACTCAATCAAAAATTGCTGGCGATTTGGTGATATACCAATGATTCCGACTGGTCTTCCGTTTGACTTCAAACGATTGCAATTTCCAGTCCGCCTTGCGTTTGCAATAACAAGTCGCAAGGCCAATCGCTTAGTGTTTGCGGGATAAATTTCAAATAGATTATTCAGAAAATCATTGTTTTTTACATGGGCAGTTATACGTTACCTGTTCACGAGTTGGAAAACCATCCGATTTGTTTGTGTTAACGTCAGAACAAAAAACAAAAAATGTGGTTTACCAAAGAGCACTTCAATGAAACGGATAATTTGCGGATTCACTTTCATTCACTTAGAGAAGTTCAAGTAAAAAACACTTCATTTTTGTAATCGAAATAAATTCATTACTGTTGTATAATAAAATCAAATTTTTCCTTTTCAAATATAAAACAAACAAAAAATTTCTTCATCTTTCTCACGAAACCATCTGGTGGCGAAACGGAGTCGGGTTTGCTAGTATCTTATATAAATGAAAATATTATAAAGCCTTCTGAACATTTTGGCATACCTGAGAAATAAGCGATGTATGTGTGTGTGTGTGTGTGTTTAACACCCTTTAAGAGTAAGAAAATGTAGTATTAAATATGAATTTGTAAAACACCCTAAAAATTCTATTTTCATGGTGATGGGATAAATCATGTTGTTACTTAATACTCAATATTATCGATTTTTTATACTCTCACGGTATCTGTCTTGTGCTGAATCAATTAATACTTTAACTCTGTTCGGAATCTGAGATATAATGCACGTGTGGCCAGAGAAATTGATAGTTATAAGAAATACAAATTTTACTTGGAAATATTGCAATAATTGAAATGATAGTGAAATTAACAATTAAATAAATACAATAAAGCGTACGATTGTCCAAAAGATTTAACTTTCATAACAAAAATTATATTTTGATTTAAAAATTAGCCAAAAGTTATTATTAACACAAAAAAATTGAAATATTTATCATTTATTCAGTTTTAGTTGCGTTCAAAGTTTGCTTTATTTTAATCGATCTTTAAAGTAACTAAAATAAATTTGCTCGTATCAATATTTTTTGTCTAACGTTAATTGATATAGAACAACAATTTTAAAAAATAATTATATGTCAATATACATATATTGGCATATAATATATATGTATATATATATATATATATATATATATATATATATATATATATATATATATATATACAACTGCATCATATATATTTATTAATAATTGGATAAAACTTACTACTTATCTTGCAACATTTCGGAAATCTTTGGATGAATATATAACAAGTTCACTCACCTAAAACAAAAAAAAAGAAATTTAATATACAAATTATTGAAAAACATTATATTCATATAATTCATAAATAATAAAAATATTTCCTAAACCTAGTATTAAATATATTTACTTAAAATTTTAAATTAGGCATTTGCAAAATTTGAAGAAATTACTTCTTAAATATTTAATAATTTTACAACAATTCAAATATTGTCATACCTAAGAATAAAATAAATTTGTTTGAATAAAAGATAATTGAAAGGATAATTGAATAGTAGATCTGATATAAGAATTAAATATACCAAAATCTGGCAATAAAACAAGTGTAGATGATATCAACACTTTCATCTTTATATGCTTGAAGATCCATGGGAAAAACTACTTGGAGATCAAATTGTTTATAACACTTGATTAAAAAATAATATTAATACTATTATTCGTAGGAATATTTTTCCTAGAAAGTTAATAATCGTCCAAAAATCGAAATTGAAAATTTTAACATTTCTTCACGTTTTGATGATTTCTGAAAATTTTGACATACCTCAGAAAAAATGGATGTGTGTGTATGTATGTATAGATACAATTTTTCGTCCACGTTTTCGGGCGCACGAATTAACCAATTTCAATGGTTCAAAAACATTCGATTCCTATTAATAGAGAGATGTCCTGATTACTTTTTGCAAAGGCGGGTCCAACCATTTCGGAGATACGGAGCAAAGAATGCAGAAAATAGAAAGCGAGTTTTTGAGAGAACGGAGCATCCGATTTGAATAATCAAATAAGCATTCAGTTTGTAATGATTAGCAAAAGTGGTAATTAGGCAGGTCCAGCCATTTCAAAGATAAAGGGTAAATGTACAAATCTGATTTGAATGATTCAAAAAACTTTATGTTTGTGTTGACAAAACAATTGTTTTTCGAAAAAAAAAAATTTTTGTAGGTCGAAAATAATTCAGATTTTAATTTTAATTCTGGCCAAAGTTCTAAAGCTCACTTATATATTTAAAATAAATAATTTTAACTTTGTAATTTAGTTTATATAATTATTATCAATATTAGACAATGTTACAGTATTTATAACAATCTATAAAAACATTTAATATTCATCGAATATATCATTACGATACGATAAGTTCTAGTAATTTGCCTTAAGGCACGATGCCATACATTGCCTTTGTGCACTAAATTTAATAAAGATAAAGCGTTAGTAAATTTTTGCAAAATTATTGACGACATTTTATATTTTAAGAATAAGGTGAATATAATTTATGTCGAAATCAAATTATGAAACATTTTGTTACTTGTATTCATTTATGCCTCAATACGTATAAAATAGTTCCTAGCTATTACCAATTCCAATCTTTTGCTTTAAGGTTAGTTTAGTCAATATAAATTATGAGGACCAATAAATTCCAATGTGAAATAAATAAAAACCGATGAATAACTATGCAAAACATTTAAATAAATAGAATGAAAGCCATGTAAATGCAATGTTCAAACTACATAGTTCGCAAACTTTATCAACTCGCTAATTAGTATCAGATAGAGACAATGACAATTATTTTAATTATCACTGTTACTCCGAGATTTTCTAGACTAGTCATTTCATTGGTAGAAATATAAAACGTTTATTCTGATTTCATTACATGGAGAAACGATCAAAGCTAATGAGTAGCAATCATTATAAACTTTGAATGGGAAAATAAATGTATTTAAGCTCGTCGTTATACTCTGTATATTTTATTCAGTTTAGTGTGTAAACATATTGACTCTAATTGTGTAAACAGAATAATGAAATCAATTGATTTAAAGTTACGGGTATTCACGTTAATTATGAGGATTCGATTTCGTAGATAGAACATTATATATATACAAAGATCTTATATTAGATGTTAATGATTTTGAAATGGAATTTATGACCCAAGATTAATTAATTTATTAACATCTCGCAGGGTAAGTTATAGTAATGGGCCAAAAATCGAAAATGAATTTTTTGCACATATTCATGTTTCAGAGATTTCTGAATATTTTGGCATATCAGAAAATATTGACATATGTGTGTTTGTAGTATGTAAACAAGTTTTGATTCAAATGATGATTCAAATGATTCAAAAAGCATTCAATTCCTATTGATATAGAGACGTGCTGAATAGTTTTTGGAAAAGGCAGGTACACCCGTTTCGGAGGTACGGGGCAAAAGTACAAAAAATGGTATTTCAGTTTTTGAGACAACGGAGCGTCCGATTTAAATAATTCACAGAACATTTTACTTGTATTGACGAAATAAACAACTGGTGAAATTTTTAAAAACTATTATAATTTTCGATATTTATATCATAAAACCGGCTCATAGGAATCTGAAAAGTTTTATCTCCTCTTCAATATGATGAATAGTCTTTTCCTTCGCGCAAAAAAATTTGCACACGAGCCTTTGATGCCAAACGAATGCATTTGCAAAACCCGCAGGACATCAGTTACAATTCTAGAATATCTTATTTGAATGTACCATTACAGAAAGATAAAAATAATTATCATGTGTCATAAAAAGAGAAATCTATCAAAATGTTTGTGGAAGTAAGATATTGGTATGTCGTGCAAAACAATTAGACCACTCATAATATTATACATTGGATTGGGATTAACTTAACCAAATACTTTCAGCAATAATGTAATTTAAACCTTCTAAATGTAATCAGTAACTCATACTTATATCACATCATATCAAATCTAAAAATTGCAAATTAAGTCATTTTTATATATTGGAAAGCTTTTGCAGAATTTGAAATTTGATTTCCTCGTTAATTTTTAGAATATGCAGCATCACGTTTCATTCTAGAGTCATTATAATTGGAATGGTTCATATGTTTTATTCGTTCGTGATGATAGAATATAGTAATTGATCCAACTGTTGAACTTTATAATAACGCAAGCTCAGTGTTTTCGTTAATTGCTCATACATCGAAATCAATGATTCGATATTTTCATCTATTTTATTTTTTAAAACTGTTAAAGTCGAATTTTTGTTTTACGAAAGAGAAGTTTATGTATTCGCAAAAAATCCAACTTTACTTTCTCGACGTTTAAGATGAATCGTTTGACATCAATATTGTAAAAAGTAATGTAAGTATATGAGCAAAAATTTAACCTTCGTCCTTCTTCAAAAACGGCTGTATCTGCCGATTTTGAAAATAAATAAACTATTTGAATAAACTCTATATAATTTCCCCTAAATAATTTCGACCAAACCGTTCTTTATAAATAATATTTTATTCACATTTCAACTAAAAATCATGAACCGATATTAAGAATTCAAAAATCGTTTGAAAGCTACCAAGTGGATGTATTATTTTAATAAAACTTTTCATGGAAATACTCTAAAGTTTAAAAGAATATCCTGAAATATTATGGGCCCACGAAAAGTAGTTTCATTATAAAAATTCAATAAAGTTTGAAATAATGGGATGTATTAAAGTTATTACAGATTAACTTCCCGTAGGATGAGTTATAGTGATCATTAAAAAGTTGAAAACATAATGTTTATATATCTTTATATCTTAAAGTTTTCTACACATTTTGATAAACCTTATATAACTAAAAAAAATGGATGTATGTGTGCGTTGTGTATGTGGTATATATGCGTGTATATTTGGATATAAGATTTCAAAAGCACAAATCAACCGATTTGAATGATTCATATAACATTTGATTAATATTGATGGGAGGCATGCTGGTTCGTTTTTGGCAAGACAGGTCTTGCCGTTTCGGAGATACAAAGAAAAACTGCAAGAAAGCAGTTTTCAAGAGTATGGAGCATCTGATTAAAATAATTCAAAAAACATTTTGCTTGTACTGACGGAGTAAAGAAATGATTAGTTTGTAGGAAAGGCTGGTCAAGGTATGAAGACTAAAGAAACTTATTATGAAATATTGTATAATGAATGCAAATGTTATATAGTTTTAATTATATAAATATTCTTACTTCTATAGGAATATCTTGATATTAAATAACTAAAATATTTAAAATATTGAAAATATCTACCATTACATTGAAATCATACTCAAAGCAAATAGGTTAAAGTCGTGACGAGTCATTTTCCAATTTTGCCCTCTTCCTCCTAAATTTAAAAATTGTCAAAAAAAGACTACTCACTTTTTCAAACTTTGAGGATTTTTTTTAATCAGACTACCTGTCGTACTCCTAGGGCGGTAATATTTTTGTATGGTCCATGATATCTATATTCAAAAAAAGTTTCATAAAAATGAACGATTTTTTTTCCAACAGTTAATTATAAGAGAACGGTTTGACCTATCTTCACCAAAAACGAATCAGCACGATTCCCAACCAATATGTTTTGAACGGTTTTTGAAGTTTCAAAATCTTCTCAGATCGTGAGCAAAAACGTAGACGAAACGGTTTTTGCCGATCATCGCACAACACTGATAAGCGGTAGTCCTCATCGAGTATACATGGATTGGCTTTTAAATTTTTCAATTTACTCAGTCGTTTGAGAAAACGTCGACGAAATGTCAAAAATCGGTTCACATGCACACACAAACACATACTTTATCCAAATTTGCCTCATTCGATTCAGAATGGCTTGAAACGTCGAGACAAATAAAGTGAGCGAATCGGATTTTTGGACAAAAACAAACTTCTCCTTCGGAAAGTTAAAAAAAATGTTATTATACATTAATTTTTCTTGATTAGTGATTACTTTTATTTCTCGAATGTTCAATTATGGTAAGAAAAGTTGCGGCAATTTGCCTTAAAGCACTATGCCATGACCACCAGTTATGTGAATTATTTAAACATATCGAGAACTTTTTGTAACTTGTCTTGAGACAAAATGCTACGTACACCATTTTTTCAATAATTTACCACTCATATAAGAATAAATTTGATTATAACATAGCTAATTAATAAGTCAATAAACTACTAATTAACCCATACCTCAAAATCCATCGACTAATTGATCGAATTGTTTCAACCTAAATTATCCTACATGAATCTATTATCTCTTATTAGCCACCGTTTAATAGATACGTAACTTATGCAACATTCTAATTAAGCTAATGCTTCAGTACCTAGCTGTAGCTATCGGATGTGTCGTCGTATCGGCCGGCTATCTAGCATCGGGGACTCGGTTAATAATACGATCGGTGTGAGAGGTCTGAATTAGATCATCTCCGGTCGGGACGGATTTCTTCGATGCTTATCCGAACAAAGAACAAAACACACACAGTACCGCAGTACGCCTGCCAGGTTACACTGTCACCGAATCGGACTCTTGATAAATTGATACAAATGCGCGGGATAAAATTGACCAAGATGTATGTTGGTGGATCCACAAATTGTAGGTTTGTAAAATTTAATGATTAATAAAATAGTAATGTGGTGGATGAATATAAATAATTTGAAAGTTATAGACAACGGATTTTGTTATTCATGATTTTGTGCCTATTTATCGAATAGTATCAAACTATTATTTTAACTTGTTGTAAGTAGCATTTGGCCTTAAAGGTGAATTCTAGTGTAGAAATTCAATTTTTCATATTTTCAAAGTGATAACCCGCATAACTTACGCCTCGCACAATGTACGATGCGCATAACGAACTTTTTTTCCAGTCTTGAATGTTCGTTGTCATTTATAGTCAAAAAACGTATGTTGCTCAAATTAATTCAAAGAGTGGAAATGTTTGCTCCGCTGTAAAAATATACTTGTTGAGAAAAAACTATCGACAGTTTCTTTGAAAATTCAGAAGCTAACTAGCTGTAAGTGGAATTCTGTCTTAAGGCAATTAAGGCATCGTGCCATAAGGCAAATTGCTGGAACTTCCCGTACCAAAAATTATTATTTTTTTAAAAACGATTAACATTTTTGAAAAAAATTTACTTCGAAAAAATAAGATTTTTGACAAACAATTAGACAAAAAATTACTTCTTTTTGAAAAAAAAAAAATTTTTAATTTTTTTTTTTTGAAAAAAAATGTTTTCGTTATTTTGACATATTTTGAAAGATCTAAATTTTTTTTCAAAGCAATCGTACTGCTTTAACTGCATAAAGACGAAATATCAAACTGCGTAAGCGCCGCGTCGACGTCTAACGCGTAAACATTGGTACGGAACCCATAGGAATTTAAACCAAAATTATACTTATTGTTAAAATCTCTATAAAATATCTGATAATTTGATGCGCATATGTCTAATGATCATTTTTGACCGCCAAATGGCATTTTTTTTTACTTTTTTCATTAGATCTCCGAAACCGCTAGACCTGCCTTTATGAAAATTTGATCGGTTCTTTGCCTTGTCAATACAAGTAAAATGTTTTTTGAATTATTGAAATCGGACGCTCCGTTCTCTTAAAAACTGAGTTACCGTTGTCGGCACTTTTTGCCCCGTATCTTCGGAACGGCTAGACCTGACTTCGCCAAAAACTAATCAGCACGTCTCCTTATCAATACGAATCGAATGTTTTTTGAATTATTCAAATCGGTTGATCGGTGTTCCCGAAATCGTCGACGAAAATTTGTATCCGCACATACATACACACACGCACACACACACACACACACACACACACACACACACATACATCCACTTTTTCTAAGGTATGCCAAAATATTCAGAAACCTTTGAAACGTCGAGAAATGCAAAAATTTTCATTTTCGATTTTTTTGCGATTACTATAACTTGCCCTACGGGAAGTTAAAAAGGAACAAAAGGAAGCAGTACGACTCTAATAATAACTTATTCCGTAAATCAGTAATATTTTTTTAAATGTCTTAATTATATGTAAATTATCTTATTTTCTATGACCACATTTCAAACAACAGAACAAATCAATTTTATTCTTTTATTTTTATGTATTTTTATGGAAAAACACAACGCACAACAAACTTTCTTCCAGAACGAATTAAATGCGGGGAACGATGAGGGGTATCACTGTGTGTACGAGAAATTTTTTTAAATTTGAATTATTTTTGGAGATTCAGCTATTTGATCTTGATAATTCTCTTCTGTTTTCTTCCTTTTGCAAAACTTTCGAAGCATTTTTCTCAAAACTGTCCTTAATACTGGGGTTCTACTGAACAGATTTCATTAAAATTTTCGGAATATCTATAGACATCTCTACATACTAACTTAATTTCCAACCTTTAATTTTTACTATTTCTAAACAATTCGAGGCACTTGAAAAAAGTGATTAGAAAATGATCTTTTTTTTTCAAACTGTCACCATTCTGTAAAAACCATTGCGACATAATTTTAGATTGATTAACTGGTCTGATTTTAGCTAATTAATCGTGGGTATGGTCAAGTGTCTTTTTAAGACCGCCCCACTTCAACTACTTCTAATATTTAAAATTATACTTATATTAATTTAATTATACTATATATATATACTTTTAACTCTTTCATATTATAATTTATTCCTGCACTCTTGTAACGTTGATAAATATTTTATAAAAAATAATAGATATATTACATAATAATAATGAAATTCCCGTAGGATAGGTCATAGTTCTACGATAATTTAAATTGACCTAAAATTCATGCCTCTTTACTAGGCTCCCTGAAGGCAAGTTTTATTGATTTTTCCATATGTATAAATTAAATATATATATATATATATATATATATATATATATATATATACAGTAGAATCCGCTTAGTATGACATTCAAGGAACGACAAAAAATCGTCATACTAAGCGGTCTTCATACTAAGCGTACTGAAAAAAGCGACTTTTGGCGAATATGTAATTAATTTCAGTAATTTAATACCAAAATTAAGGTAAACAATGACACATACTAACAAATTGACAAATTTAATTAAAAATATGACATAACAATGCATTTTTTAATGTAAGAAATCTGTAATTTTCGTTTGAATTTCAATTACAGGGTAAAAATAGTAAAAAATATAGAACTTTACTAATTCAGTAAATTACAGCAGATGTTATCGCTTCCAAATTTCGAACACCAAGAATGAGCCTACTTATTTTTTGCACGAGGTCGTCCATGCCGGAAGTTGCCAAAGTTTCCATAGCGCGAATCTCGTGCAACATAGAGACCTGAAGGTATGTAGCGACCTGACACACAAGGGTAGTTCACAGTGGTGCCATACCATAACAATGTGCAATGAAAAACATGAACTCTATGTTATCGGAGGTGTAAAATTTTGTCGGTCATTATACTTGGACCAAATTTTTTTTCAAAAATTGGTCATTATAAGCGAAATGTCAATGTAAGCGAGGTCAACATATCCGACTAGACAGCTGTTTTTTTAAGAAATTTTATATGGAAACCAAACTGTCTTTAAAATTACGTCATAATAAGCGGTTGTCAATATATCCGGCGTCATACTAATCGGATTCTACTGTATATATATATATATATATATATACTTAATCAAATTAATTGACACGAAATGAGATTCATCTTTTAAGATAAAATGTTTAATCGTTCACTAAAAATTAATAAATGCTATTTTCAATTGATATCGGAACGTACATGCATTGGCATAGATTCCAATTAGAATCGCTTCAACTCGCGGCAAAATTATAAACCTTCATGGTTTTTTAAACCATAATAACTCAATCTCTTATCGTAGGCCTAACATTTTACTGCAAAAGACTAGGTCAATTTTCACCCAAAACGTCGTGAAAGGTCAAAAATCGGCACACACACAAACACATACTTTTTCCAAATTTGAACTAATTCGATTCAGAATGACGAACACTAAATTAGCAAACTGGATTTTTTCGCTAGTTAATAAATTTGATTAAATAATAAATAGTTTTTACCAATAATGTAAAATGTTGTATAAATTTATTTAACACTTTCAAGAAAATATGCAGGTTATATACAGACCATTTTAGCTTTACTTTTAATAACTGTATGTATGCCTGTTTAAAACTTTCTTTTTATAATATTTATTTTTTTGTTAATTTCGCTTTTATAATTAGTGGTAAACCTAATAACTACATATATAGTTATATAAATAAATAGGCATAATAATATTCATAATGTTTGAGTTGTTAAAATCAAAATGGTTGAACTTTACATATTTCGTTAATTCAATGTATTACTGTGTCACTTACATCAATTTACATAGAAAGATGTACAACTTTTGTAACGTTCTATATTGTACATTCTAAAATAAATTTCAACCATATGTAATATTAATGAAACAAAAAGCAGCTTAGGAATTTTGTTCATGTATTTATTCTCTTGAATATATTTTGAATATCTAAAATTATTGTGGAAAGTCCGGAACAACATATACAGAATAGACAACAGAGAGTCCTGTCCTATCAGAATTTTCTCTATCAGATTACAGAAAGGCTATTTAAGCATCTATATTTATTATTATTGACAGTACTAAATCAAAATATATCGCAAAAAATCTGTATGTTTCAGGAGCAATTTCGTTATTTTATGATCTGGATTTAATGTAAACCATTGGTAAGATGTAAATAAACAACCGATTTTATATTTTTTTCCCGAACGTACAATTTTAAACGTTTCGTTTATCCAGTTTTATGTTATTCTCTAAAAACGGCTCTAGATCGCATTTTTATGAAAACTAATAAAAGTGTGTTTATACTACGAGTAATTCAATATGGTACACATTGCGTTTTTATAAGTATATTAAATTAGTTTCAGCAGATGGCGTTTTATATACAAATTCATTTTAATTGATATTTGTTTTAAATGAGAAGATGTGTGCTTGTGTAAAGTGATATATATTATTTAATGTTCATGGTTCATTGAACATCTTTTAATCGTTCTTTTGACGATTGACGATGAGAGCTTAGTTTTAAAAAATAATTGTAACAATATAAACCTTACTGATTATATTTGTATTAGTTTTAACATTTGCAAAGTTTCATATTCAAAGACTCATATACATATATTTTTCATACATAATATATAATTAAAAATAGGCCTATCATTGAAAACTTTGCGTTAAATTTTGAATAAGTCATGTTTTTACAAAGCTGTACAAAGGCCCTACAACAACACGATGCAATTATAAAAAGCTCGTAATTTATATATAATTTATGCAACTTGACTTCAGCAACTGCCACACAAGCCAGTGCAATCATTTTTCATCAAAATGCACTTATGTATCAACTTATTTGGAATAATTCGATTCCTTCAAAAAGTATCGGCAAAAAATGAGACTATCCGTTGATAAATGAATACGATTGGCAAGCGCCAGGGCCGAGTTGGCAATTTTATCCGCCGTTCTTAATCCTCGAAGGTTGCCAAAAAACCAAAAGCACTATATATTTATGCTCTGGGCACCACTTGGCACGTTTACCATAATCGAAATACAGCGCACAGAAATACAGAAATTATAAAATCACAACAACTGAAGACAATCACTAAACAAACAACGATAAATAATGTCATTATCCAAAAAATGTGTTGAAGATTATGTTGAATTCTATCTGTATTAGTTGGGATTACAAGTTGTCTTGCCAAATAGTACAAAGTGATTATAGAAATATAAATGACACCATTAGTACGAAATTTTAAAACATGTTATGGTGTATGTATACAAAATACTGTCTTAACACTTAATACATGTTGTAAATAATAGTGCGATATTGACAGAATAGACAAAAATATTTTTTTATTTTAATAATAATCAAAATTACTGTCCTAGGAGCTCGAACTTTAACACAATTTTTAGATTGCAATGCAACGGCTAACGCATCTATACTTGGTATACTATTCTTATATATATATATATATATATATATATTATATATATATTAGCAAAATAATTTGTTCAACCGAATTAATTGATTAATAGCTGACAAGTTTTTGGCAATAGTTTCAAAGTATGAATACGCTCTCATTTTTCGTTGAAATGCCGGTGTTATGCAAAGAAATTCCAAGAGTTTTCTTTGTAAACACGGAAACATGAATAGTAAAAATTTCTTCATGAGTCACCGGAGTAACCCAAATGTCATACGAATATTATAGCAAGTATGTGCATGTGAAATATTTTTGATACTTGAAATTCCTAAAACGTTATTTGCTTTGCATGAAGTACAAGGCGTCTCCACCGTATTTAAAAATAGAGAAAGAAATTTTAGTAATATAAAAGAGAATATAATATATTATTATATGTGTGTTATAAAATGCAATTATGTGTAAAATAATCTTTATCATTAACATAATAATCTTTTTCATTAACATATATAGTTTTTATATAATTCAATTTTTTTTAACCAGAGGCAGCCCAAGATCAATAAAATGTAAAAGACATTTATTCCAAATTAAAATCCAGAAAAAGCCCAACTCAATAAAATATAAAAGACATTTATTCCAAATTAAAATTATTAAAATTCATTTTTCTAGTTTCCTCATTTGATCAACCCTACAAGTATCATGCAGTTTTACGTTGTTTATTTCTTAAAAATCCACCTCATTGAAATTCTATTCGTAGAAGTGAGAATCGATACTAATCTCTATCGAGTCAATCGAGCGTTCCTCTTGTAGTCAATGTATAACTGATAAATGGTTCTACGACTACTAACAAGTCGATCGACTTCAATAATTTCTATGAATCGATATAGTTTTTCGACGAAGAACAGGGAAAAAAACCTAATATCAATATACCAAAGCAAAACCAAATTAACTAATCATAACTTATTATTATTCTGATACTTTGCAGAAACTTACTTAAATTTCACATATTACATATGTTTGTTTTAATTTACTTAAAAGTAGCCAGTAATTTGAAAAGTATTTGATGTTTTGAAAAACAATATTGAACATTTTTCTCTTATAATTAGTTCTTTTAACGATATCCGACGTTATTTTGAATAAATAAAATTACACCACTGAGAAAGTATGTTATCCCCCGGGAAGTGGGAGAGGAGTCTAAATTATTTCCACTTTTGAACTTGAGAGTAAGATGAACCTAATCCCAAAATTTCATACGAATGGAATTGAATTTTAATAAAATTTTTTAAAATAGTTCTGGTAATTTAGTTTAAATATAACAAGTTATGACCTATCAGAGCTTAACTACAAAATCAGTTGAAAAATTAAATGAAATTAAAAAATTTCATAACAGCATAAAAATTTAATTTAACTTCATTACCTACATAAGTCATACATATTTAGAACTGCTTTGATTAAACTTATGTAAAGGCCTATTTCAGTACAAGTTATTACTGTTCCGCTAATTATGTCTGGTGTAAATTGTTCTAAAACATGCAAAATCTTTTAATTGTTAAAAATCAATATTAGACATTCAGTGATCGGTTTTAACTACAGAAGTCTACTTATCGTTAGCTACAGCAAATATCTACGAAAATCGGGTGCTTGTTAAAAGTATGGATTTGCGTGTGAGATTGTTATCTTTCGAGCGGTTAGTGGGTCGAGTTTCGGCCTATATATAGCATTAGTAGGAATGTTCAGAGTGATTAAAGGTTAACTCAGATAAAACCAAATAACGAACAAAAAGGAAATGCGGCCTACAAGGAGTCTTATTTCACAAGATACTTAATCAAATTTGATAAGGTGAATGCAATGCAGAAATTTTCCGACATTATATTAATGTATTAATATTTACTCTCATATACTAATAATGATCATATAATAATAATAATATATTAGGTTTTAGTACCTTTTTATGCAAATAGCCGTGCATTCCAAATTTCTGAAGTTTTTTGTGATATCAATTATATCGTAAAAATTTACTACATTAACAACAGATTTTGTTAATTTGTCAACAAAACTCAAGCTTGAAATTAAAATTGAATTCATTTTTCTTGAATTTATTATAATAAAAAATAGTAATTTTAAATGTATCTCGATTTTTTGAGTTATATTCTAAAATATAGGATCAATTACAAAACACATCGTAAGAAATAATGACGAATCCAATTTGTATAAAATATAGAAACAAGTAATTGTAATTTTGGCTTTTATGGCAAGTAGCAAAACTTTCTTGGTATATGCATATAATATATTTTATTATTATTATATTTACTTTGAATTTAGCTACTTTTAAAATTATGATTAAAAAAATTTGAAATATTGACGCTCCCTATTTAAAACATTGATGAATTTTCATAATTGAACCACTTTTTGTAAACCTATACTATTTTATAATGCTTATTAAAATCATGAACTATATCAAAAACATTTTCATGAAAATCGAGAAACGTTCCGGCGGATCTTCACCAGCAAGACGATTCCCAACTGATATTTTTCGATTGGTTATTAAATTTTGAAAGTTGCTTCACGATTTTTTGCGAAAACTTGGACAAAACCTTGTGCTCTTTTTTGCCAATTATTAAAAAATCACTTGGTCAATTATCATGCAAAACTAAACAAGACGAGGGATTCCTATCGACTTTTATCAATATCAAACGACTTTTAAATTTTTCATTGATTCAAGATTCATCAAATGGCTTTTAAATTTTGAATTTCGTCGCGACCAGGTTGCAAAATTTTGCAAAACGTCGACGACAAAAATCAAAATTTGGACCATACATGATTAACCGATTAGAATGATTCAAAAAACATTCGATTCCTATTGATAGGGAGATGTGCTGATTAGTTTTTGGCAAAGGCAGGTTCAGCCGTTACGGATTTACGGAGCAAAGAGTGCAGAAAATACAAATCGATTTTTGGAGAGAACCGAAAATCCGATTTTAATGATCTAAAAAACATTCAATTTGTAATAATTGGGAGAAGAGGTGATTAGTTTTTACATTGAAAAAACATCAGATTTTAATTTCAATTCTGACTAAAGTTCTAACATACTTTAAAAAAATAATTTCAACTTACCAATTCAGTATATATAATTCTTATAAATATTAGACAATGTTACAATATTTATAGCAATCTATTTGAAAACATTTAATATTCCTCGAACATTTTGTTACGGTACGGGAAGTTCCAGCAATTTGCCTTAAGGCACGATAGCATACACCACTAGTTATTACTTTTTACATTTTCAAAGGCTGCGATAGTCAAATTATATAAGGATTTTGAACAACATTTTTATGTGTCGTAAAATTATTCTTTTTGTATATTTTAAATGTAGACAATACAAATTGGAAATTGAAATGATGTGACATGATACATTTGTGCGTCAGGTAATTATAAATAACAGTTTCAAACTTTCATACTACAAAGTTTTGGAATAATATTAAGTTTTATTACTCTTGAATGTAGAGATATTCATAACAAATTAACTAAGACAAATCGTAACTCATCAGCCAGTCAAGTTGCCACATTATAAATTTTCGTTCAACAACATCTTTCGGTCATTACCTGTAGATATGTTGTATTAGTGTTCTTTTAAGTGGCCTCTTAAGTCAATTTAATGTCATAATTTAGCACCCAAATAGCATTATGATCCCAAGTTTTGAGATTTAATGGCGAGAGCGTGGCAGTGAATTGCTGCGGTTGTCGTGACGCTGCCATGACTGCGGCTTTATGCCGGAAGCAGCGCTTCATTTGTTAGCATGAAATTTGAAGTTGCGGTCGAAAGCAAACTGCTCGCCTGCTGCTAGAAGCCGATGCTGTACAAAACATGAGGGCGTTTTATTGGAAATGAATAACTGATAAAAACGGTCAATTGAAGTTAGGAGGATTAATGGAATATTTGATCGAAAACGTATTTATATACAAAGAGAATAAATTGTTTGTTTTTGGCACTGGAGACCCATGGACTTTTTAGATACAATACAGCGATATTAATTATATAATAAATATAATATAATATAAGAACCAAAACTCATGGACAATTATTACTAAAGCAGAATAGCTTTCTAAGAGCGATTACTGAAAGTGTAACATTGATTTTTAACAAATCATAAAATTTGCATTTTTGAAAATAGGTACACATGAAAATGAGCTTTTCGTAATATGAAATTACTTTACAAATTCAATTATAGTGGTTATTTAGTAAAACAGAGAGATTAGTTAGAGTTACTATGAATGTTTTTCATTGAGGTACTACTAAGGTACTCGTTTTTTTAATATTTTCAAAATCTAAAGTATTTATGGAGATAGAGCTATTTCACCATAACAATCACCTTCTGTTTCCTTCCTTTTGCAAAACTTCAAACGCGTTTTTCTTAAAACTATCTTTCAATACGATGCCCACGATTTCTCGAGTTACACTAGACGGATTTACTTAAATTTTGTGGCGAATTTTCTTTCTTGACTTCTCTATGGCATATACTAGCCTCATCTCAAAATTTGAATATTTACTACATATTTTTAAAAAAATCGAGAAACTCAAAAAGTTGTAAGAAATTGAACCTTTTTTTTTTCAAACAGTTACCATTTTGTTAAACATTTATTTTTAAACTTGATCCTAGTATATACCATACGACGTCACTCTAGATTAATAAACGTTTTTATTTTCTATTTTGGATTATTAAGAGGGTTACTTAACTTTAATTAATATTTTTTGTTCTATTTTTTTCTGTAATAAAGCAATTATAAAAATAATTATAGTTGTATATAATTATAATAGTATAAAAACTGTATTGCCTACTTTACATTGATTTAAAAATGACCTAAAATTTATGTCCCTGCACTAGAATACCTCCTCAATTAATTTTCTTTTTATATATAAGTCAATAGTTACCAGTAAAATAAAGCAACATTCTAATTTTGTTTTCTTCGAGAAAAAAAACTAGTGATGTATGGCATCGTGCCTTAAGGCAAATTGCTGGAACTTTCCGTACCGTAATAAAATATTCGAGGAAAATATAATAATCAAACAAATTTAAAATGAACGACATTGTCTAATATTTACAAGAATTATATAAACTGAATTGCAAAGTTAAAATCATTAATTTGAAGTATATAATAAAAAAAATTTTGTTTGAAAATTTTAAAAAAAATCCAGAAGCAATCGTTTTGTCAACACAAGCAGATTTTTTTTTAAAGCATTCAAATCGGATTCTTAAACTGCAATTTTTGCACGTTTAGCTCGGTATTTCCAAAACGGCTGGGTCTGAATTGGCCAAAAACTAATCACGATTTCTCTCCGTCATTACAAATTGGATGTTTTTTTATTATTCAAATCAAATGCTCCTTTCTCTCAAAAACTCGATTTCTATTTTCTTCACTCTTTGGTCCGTATCTCCTATCAAGGGCCAAGTACCAAGAAATCCTACTCTAATAAAACGTTGTCTATTTTTACACCAGAAGTAGAGTTTTAGAAACATATGAATGAATATAAATAAAAATTATGTTTAAAAAGCATTCACTATATCGACTTTACTCTAACAAAACCCAAATTTTTATATCTTTTCCTCCACTTATCGTTAGTAAAATACTGTCACATAAAAAGTCAATAATGTGTAACTAGTTTGGAATTTCTATTTGATCAAATAAAATGTGATGGCAAGTGAAACAATTTGAATTGTACGTATTGATTCGTGTCAACGTCAATTAATAATGCGTGGATAGTTGGATAGTCGAGCGTTTTAATCACGTCGGTGCCGAGGGCACGTGATTCGAACATTACGAGGCAATCATTTCAAGCTCTCACGATGGCTCTTGCCAATGTAGCAGTTGGTTCGAAATTTGTTTCGAAACTTTAATAGATCGATAGAATATATTAATATTAATATGATACATTTCTAACCTTTCGTACCCTACCTCCTGTAGAGTACTTTTGTATAACATACTTTTAGAAATCTACTAGTTCAAACAATTTTCCTTAAGGCACAATAAGCTATAAGCTAAAATAAGCTCATAAACTCATACATTTATATATTATTATGAACTCTATCAAGAACATTTTCACTAAAAACAAAATACGGTCCAACCAATCTTTACTAGGCAATACGATTCCCAACTGATATCTCTTGAACGGTTTTTAAATTTTGAAAATTGCTTCAAGTTTTTCTGCAAATATCTGGTCAGGAACTTTTACTCCTTGTCGCTAATTTTTATTTATAAATCACAGGTCCATTAACGTGTATCACAGGACTTTTATCAAATGACTTGAATTTTTCAAAGTTCATCAAATGGCTGATCAAGCTCGCAAAACTCACACACACACATACACACACACATACACACACACATACACACACACATATATACAAATATATATTACTCAAACACAATAATAAGAATTTTGCAAGAATAATTCAAATTACATTTATAGTTTCAGCAAATAATTCATTTTAAGTACTCATGATGGCCTTTGCTAAAGGTAGAGTTGATGAATTCGTGCAGAAGAAATTGCGACAGTACTAAAAAAACAAAGAGTGTCAGATTAGTGATTATTATTATTAATGATCGGATTACTGGATTAAGGTGGAATAGTCAGAAGATATTAGAAATAGCTAAAAAAATTTCAGCTATTTTCCAAAACATTGTCCAGAGGATCGACTAGCGAGATTCTGCTGTATTAGGAAAATATATTTTTAATGCCTCGTAGGCTTAAATTGTTTAAAATTCATTCAGAAATTGGTTAGTACATGCAATTTTTTAAAGCACAAGACTTAACTTAGCATACTTAGATGGAAATAATCCGAAACCTAATTTACTGGTAGATATTCTATAAGCTATTGTGGTTAATTATACAATATTTTAATAGCTTTTAAAAAACAACCTAATGATTGTCTTATTCTGATTTTGATTATTTTACAAAGCCGAATAACGGTCGTGCTTTTCGAATTATGATATTCTTACTTTCTGCAATATCTGCTGAAAGGGCTATTTTTATCAGGAAAGGTATTTCTAATTCATATTCTCAAGTAAAAAATAGATACCACATCTGCTTGGTATCTAGAGTTAAAGTCTTAGCAAGTTTAATCTCTATATTATTATAACTGCAAAAAAATCTATAAATTAAATTTATGAAGATTTTAATAATATTCATTCATTTTTATTACATTTTGGGTTTCGCTTTAAAATAAGAGGTGTCAAAATTTAAAAAACAAATACAATTCACCCTTAGGTAAGTCATTGAATTCTGAGAAATTTGAATTGATTTTTTATTCTGAATCACAAATTATATTTTAAAGCTTGTCAAAACGAGACAATAATTGAAAGAGCGTTTTACTGTTTTTATGCAATATATGCAATGAATGTAATATAAAGGCGGAAATTAAAGGCCAAATTTCTACTAATAATTGATTAATTATTAGACATTAGTAGATCAATATACAAAAAGTCGATAGAATCATAAGATTATCCATATCATATTATCAAGTAGGATTACCCAAAGATATTGCTCAGTTTCAAGCTTTATACTTTAAAAAATATAACCATATAATTGGTATGCTAATTAAAATCAAATAAATATAAATCTTAATCCCATAAAAAAATCTTAATACAGACATATGTAAGGGTAAATTAAATAATCAGTTTTAACATAAATTTTGTTAATAGCAATTTTTTGTTAATAGCAGAAAAAAATTTTAGATAAAAATTTTTTGTAGAGTTATCAATCAGAATCATTCATTTAATAATTAGTTAATATACGTACATTTAATACGAAATAATTTGCAACAAATTTATTATAAGTCAATTGGAACTTACTAAGCTAAGTAATTACTTCATCAAGGATCGTCAAATAACTATTATTGACTATTTATACTATTTTATAAAAAAGTTCCAGTTTAAGCAAAACAATACATTGTACCACAAATGTTTCGTAGTGAAAGCAAATACCTGTTTCAATAAAACACGATTATACTACTAAAACATTCAGCAATCGTCGAAGAAAAACATGCACATGAACTGAACAAGCTGTAGACATGCCATACATGCTACATACGAGATATTACGGTTATGAGTACTGCTGATTTATATTATCGATTCAAATAATATAGTATTTTGCTGTTATTTGTATATAGATTCATTCTATGATTGCTTCCAAAGAATACATAGATAGAGAGTAAATAGTGTTGTGCCACAAAGCAATTTAACAGAATTATTAGATGTTGAGATTTGAAACAAATAAGTTTTGTGAGATGCCCTATGAGGCAAGGATTTACAATCTTTTGATAGACCAAAAGCTTTATAGTAACTTAGTAACAGAATAACTCATTGGTCTTGTTAATTGTATGAGAAACTTGAAAAACAGGATTCCAATTTTATATTTATTCAAAGGTGAGAATTTTAGTTTCTTAAAAACTTTCCCTAAGAAAAATGTTATGTTGTCGCCAAAAAACCAACTTGCTAATTTCATCTATGTTGTCATTCTGAATCGTTTGACATCAAATAGGTAAAAGTTATTCATGAATGCTTGTATGTAAAGCTTTGACTGTTTGACTTTTCACTTTTGTCGTTTTTTTTTTTTTGAAACGACTGTGTCGACTTATAAATTTAAGAGCCAATTAATAAAATTCGATATTGTGATACCAATAAGTAATCGAATTGTATAGTTTCGTAATACGATCAGCCAAGCTATGTCTTAAAAAGAAGCAGAAGAATTCAAAATTGTCTACGTTTTCAAAAAAAAAATCCTGAATTGATTTTGAATATGTCAAAATTGTTTGAAAGATATTAGTTGGGAGTCGTGCTGACTAGTTTTTGGTATAGTTTGAAATTTGTTTTGGTCATTTTCTATACTTTTGTTCAATGGTAAAATTTATGATCTTAATATCTTAAAATTGTATAGACATATAAAAACTGGTTCAATTATAAATAATCTTCAAAATTTTAAATTATGGGTCTTGTAAAATTTTCAAAATTGTATTACCACAATTTCAAAAGTTGTGGGAAAACCCAAATTATTATTGATTAAGTTGAATATTTACACAAAACAGGAAGTTTCCGCAACTTGCCTTAAAGAAAACTGCCACTTACACCTAGCTCAAGATTGATATAAAACACTAAAGCAAGTGAAAAATATATTGTTTTTAAACCTCCTAACAATGATCCACATAATGAATATAATCAAAATAGTTACATGTAAATTTTATAAATAAATTATGTTGGAATTCCACAAATTTTCAAATTGTGACGATATAATTTTGAAAATTTGACCGGACCTATTATTTCAAGTTTTGATGAATTTTTAAAATTAAATTACTGCTAAGATTTTATAATACTATTTTCCAAATTTGTTTTTTTTATTTTTTTTATTGTTTCAACAGCGATCAGAACTCTTACTTCACATGTTAGTAAAAAAAATGAACACATATTAATTTTTTCTAAATAATCCTAAAATTGTAGTAATATATTACATGAGTCTATAAGATAATTAGTAATTTTCCAAAATACGTTCAAAATATCAAAATTAAATAAAAAACTTGAAAAAACATAAACTTCTCCTTCGGTTAATAAATATGAATAAAAAGCAAACACTTTTCTGACAAAATCTGACCTATCCACATAGTATTTGATAAATTTTTGTTACTAGAATTTTTCTTTTACTGGTACATTTTCTAATTGCAACAATACCGAGAAAAAAATATTGTTTTCAGTTGGAACACATTTTAATTCCAATTAGATAATTTGAATACAATTTTGAAAATTTGTACCTGATCCATTAATACAAGTTTCCATATATTTTTTAATTAAACCACTACTGCTAATTGCTGCAACAATACTGAGGAAAAGGAACACATTTTCAAATACAATTAGATTATTCATTAACAATTTTGAAAATTTGACCCGACCCATTATTTTTATATCTTACCACTACCATAATTCAAGAATGACTAAATTCAAAATACAGTAATAGAAATAAATTATGATCATTGAATTCGTCTAAGTAATCTCAAAATTGTAGTTCTAAATTATCAAAATTAAATAAAAAATGAAATAAAGATAGATAAATAGCTATGATTAGCTCTTGTATTTTCATGTGATTTAACAGTTAATTTAATAATTTATATTTTCAGTAAATGTTTTATTATAATGGAACATAATACCACTTACACAAGTCGAGTACATAAATAAGTAGAAGATCAAAATACTCTCTAAGAAAACTTACATAACATCTAACAAGCGAGTCCATGTAAACTATTAGTTATGACGGATACACTCATTTAATAAATAGTTGTAATTTAGAATGCTCATACTGCGAAGCGATTCATTTTTCAAATATTCTCACATAGTTGAGCATCTCCCATTAAAACATACGATAGTCGTATTCTGCTGCCAAAATTCCGACACAAATATCCGCATACAACATTGTGAATTATTAAAAAAGTGTGTCTCTAAAATTCAACCATAAATTCACTTGTAAATTTTGTATGTAAGAACGAGGAGCGTTTGTATACACTCATTTTTGAAAGCTGTTCAAATAAATAACTTGGACGTATAATAAACTTGAGGCCTGCATATTTACGTACATATTATATATACATATGTATATATATATATTATACATACATCTATTTATGTAAATACATATATGTGAAAGCTTCAATAAACAACTGTCTAAATTTTTATCGAGTTTCTTTATGTTTATTCAATAAGTTAAGTGTGTATTACAAATAGTTACAATAATAACCTACAGAATCAAAGAAAACATTCAAAACATTCAACAAAATTTTTGGAATAATATTACATTTCTATAATTAATGTATGACGAGTAAATGAGAATTAGTACTTTTTTTAACTTCCCGTAGAGTAAGTTATAGTGATCGCAAAAAAATCTAAAATCAAAATTTTGCATACTTTTACGTTTCAATGGTTTCTGAACATTCTGGCATACTCTAGAAAGAATGGATTGCTTATGTTTTCTGTGTGTGTATGTTTGGATACAATTTTTGTCCACGATTTCGGGCGCATGGATCAACCGATTGGAATGATTCAATTAACTTTTGGCGAAAACAGGTCCAGCCGTTTCAAAGATACGGGGCAAAAAGTGCCAGAAGTAGTAATTCAGTTTTTAAGGTAATGGAGCGCCCAATTTGAATGATTCAAAGAACATTTTACTTGTATTGATAAAATGAAATTGAATTGTTGTTATTATTTATTAAGCAATTATTATTTATTAAGCAATTGTTATTAATTATTGATGAATATTTATTTATCTTTTTTTCGCTTGAATATTTAATTTTTGTACAGAAATTTGCATAAAGCACGATTCCACGCAGCACTAGTTTTTGAATATCAATCAGAACTTAGAAATACCATTAGCATTTATGATAATTTTTAATTATGTGACTAAAAATATAACCCAATGGTTGTCGAATTTATGAATGATATATATTTTTTTTATTAGAAGGGATGTAAAAAATAGTAATAATTTCTCATTTTTTAAATATTATACTTTTAAGTGAAAGATGCTTGTGTATTGGTATATAAGTCAAACAGGTTCATATTGAAGTTTTTAACATAGTATAAATGTAAAATTGTATTCTTATTTTTTATATCGATTTTTGAACATATTTTTGAAACTATAGTTTAAGGTGATGCCGAATATCAATTCTGCTTGATATCAAGCTGTCCGAGATGGGACTCGGATCTGAAACTTATCTGCAAGGCTAAAATCTGTTATCATAAGGCTACGAACAAGTCAACCATAGTTAACGAGATGTTGATATTTCTTTACGGTCTAAAAGCTCAGTATTTCCAAAACGACTGGACTTGTCTTTGTCAAAAACTAATCACCATTTCTCCCCATCATTACAAATTGAATGTTTTTTGGATCATTCAAATCGGTTGTTTCGTACACCCGAAATCGTTGACGGAAAATTGTATCCACACATACATCCATTTTTCCTAAGGTATTGCCAAAATGTTCAGAAACCTCTAAAAGGTAAAAATATGCAAAAATTTCCAATTTCGATTTTTGGACTGTCACAATAAATTACCCTACGGGAAATTAATAAAGTTACTACGACCCATGTAAAAAAATTCTGAAATTATCGTAGCGATTAACGCTTTAAAAAATATTCGATAAATCAATCAATTGAGACATCGGTATATGGCTTACACATAATTTAAATCAAGTTCTAGTGGTAATAAAATTAAGTCTAATTTATAGTCAAATAAATTAATCCTCTATATATAAAAAATAATCATCTATATATTAATTATTTCGTAATTAACTGCTTAGATTTATTACAAGATAGCCTACGCAGCTACGTAATAAAATCCTTAGCAGTAACCCGACCGCACTACAAAATTTTTTGAAGGTTAACAATGTTTCGTAAGGGCCAAAGTAAGAATAGAATATTATAATGATACATTTCTAAAAATAAGTAACGTATTTTATCAAGATATTGACCCAGATTACCTTGCCAAATTGCCTAGAAAATTATAGGAAATTCACGAAGGTCTAATGTTAATATCAAAGATCATCTCAGTGATTCACATAACTTACGTTTACTATTAGCCGATGTAATAATTTCATATCGCTTAGTAAATTTGCATATTTATATGGAAAATATGGAAAATATTTCTTTTTATTTAGATTTTCTTTGTGTACGCTGTAATATAATTACACCCATATGACATATGTGTACATGCACTTTGACATAAATTAAGCATTGGCCTTTAAAAATATGCTAATGGTAATTTTCATATCAAAGGTTAATTTATAAAAATCTGCATAACATTGCAGGCTTAAACACTTTATCATGAAAATAGTTTCAGTTGTAAATAATTATTTCAAATCAGTTTGAGAGAAAAAATCTAATTACAAAAATTATATACGAATGAATATGAGTTATGTTCAAAATAAATTCAAAACAAATTATAACTAGGTGTAAGTGATATTTTGCCTTAAGTCCAAGTTACATGAACTTCTGGATATGTGTAAATGATCGATTTAATAAATACATTTTGGAATATAATCCACCAGTCTAATTTTGGATCAGTCTACCTATCCACCCATTTACCTGTATGTTTTCTACATTTATACATATCTACCTATTTACTGACACTTTACTTTTTGACTACAATCTACCTGTGAATATGTAAACTTATCTATTTCTAATATTCATATTTATTAACTTTTTTACCATCTGTCTATCTATAATCTGTGTATCAATGTTTTAGCAACTCCAAAATTGCTGGACCAGCCATCGCAAAAATGTACTACTTTTGTATCAGTCTACGTAACCACCCGTTTACCTGTACATTTTCTACCTTTATACATATCTACCTGTTTACCAAATTTTTTTTCCTGCCTACATGTCTGCCTTTCAATCTATAAATCTATCTATCTCTATATCCAGTGGTGTTGTCGAGCCGGAACGCGCCGGAACGTCGTTCCGGCAAATCATTTTTGAGCCGGAACGCGTTCCGGCAAGAAAAAATATAAAAACATCGCTACATACAGAAAATGATTTAATAAGTAAATTTTATACGTTATTATTCAACTAATTTTTATTAAATGTTATTATTGTAATAAACATACATATATGTGCACAAAATGGGTTTTGTAATAATTTTTGTTTCTTTCCTTTTCGAACGGAACTGGAAAAACATGAAAACCGGTTTTAGAACCGGTTTTAGAATCGGTTTCTAAGTTTTAGCGTTCCGGCAAAAAAATATTAGCACAAAACCACTGGTTTTATCAAAGTCGTTTTTAATTTAGTAACAAATTGAGGTGTATGAACTTCTTATAGAAAAAATAATATTTATAAATTAAATCTTACATTCATTCGCATTTCTTATACGCTAACATCTACATTATAGGTTCCTATTCATGTATTTTTATAGCCTTACGTGTGCCTATACGTTGCATTCTATACTACACGCCTTACATCTGTACCATACGCTATATTTCATTATATACTCTCAAATTCCTACATTGTATACCGAATACACCTAACCTATATCTACTATATATCCTATTACCTATAATTTCCCTTACACGCTACATTAACCCTACCGAGATTCGAACCCGGGTCCGCCGCGTGGCACGCGACGACCTTATCCACTACACCACCGTAACGCTACAATCAACCGTCTTTTTTTGCGTGTCGTCGCGCCACCTTAGTATTAATTACCTAATTAATTAGAAAATGACCCGCGGAAACAACAGTGCGTCCCATATTATATTATTGTTGGAGATATACGATAGGGTAGTGGTTAAGGTGCGCGACTTCCACGCGGAGGTCCCGGGTTCAATTCCCGGTATAGGCAATAGATAGGTAGAGAAAATACATAGGGCGTAAGGTAAACCTATATAATATAGGTAAATATATAAATTAGGCAGTAATATTTATAAGAAGTAAAAGGTCTGTAGGTATATAATAAGTTAATGACGGTATAGTTATCTCACGGTATGATAGATAATAGATATCTATCGATGATATACAATAATATAATATAGTATGATAGGTAATAGGTTATCTATCATATTATTAGGTTAAGTCTTATAAAGTATTGTAATAAATCTTGAGTACTTTTATATCATAATAAATACCTGTAGGTATTAATGAATACAAATAATACCAGAATAAATATGATTAATGTCATTGAAGAATATAAATTATGTACTCAATGATTCCCTCATACTTGTACAATTTAATGTATAGACTAGCTGTGTATAATAGAGTTAATTATATAAAAAGTCAATATATTAGATTTGTGAGTTCTTATCAAAATATATCAAATTTTTTGAGCCGGTTTATGAACCGGATTTTAAATTTCAGCGTTCCGGCAAAAAAAATATTAGCACAACACCACTGTCTATATCTTTATATTTATTTACTTGTCTACCTGTCTACCTGTCTACCTGTGTATCAATAATTTGGCATGTATATGAAACAATAACAATGATATGTAATGATCATTTCAAACCACAGTTAAGTTTTTAATTTTTCTCAAAAATCGCTGGTCCTGCCTTCGCAAAAAAGTAATCAATTTTTTACTCTGTCAATACAATTAAAATTTTGTTTAAATCAATCGAATCAGATGCTCATGTGTTACAAAATCAGGAGAAATTTTGACAAAATTCAAGTTTCTATTGAAATCGTATTTTCCGAATACCATGCATAACTCAAAAAAAAATTATATCTTTGCATCAAATAATAAATGATGTAAATATGTCTGTTATTAAACTATAATTAATAGGTAAAATAAAAAATATAATTATAATATATTATATTTTTTTTAATTTATATCATAATAATTATAAAAAAATCCCAAATAGTATAGTAAAATTAAACAAATTTTTATCTCAAATTCCTATCTAAGTTCGATCCTCTAATACAAAATAACATTATCAAATGATGCAAGAGGTAAAACTATTAATTAAACCAGAGTTATGTAAGCAAATAAAAACCTGCTGAGTTTAAAAACTCCATAAACTTCTTTGCCAAAAAATTTATATATCCTTGAACTTTGAGAGAATCTTGGTTTTATTGCAACATGGCATTGAAATATACACATTATTTTTGAGAAACTGTTTCTAGGAGATTCATTGAAGTAATATTGAACTGATAGGATAAATTAACGAATGAAATCGATTTTTACTTGATAAATAGAGTCTAATGCTAAAAGTACTAATTTGTTTCTTAAACATAGAACTATATTTGATTGATTTATATTTCCTATAAATAAAATTGCAAATATCAGTTCGACACATAATTCGGTTGAACAATTTCTTTAATTATATTAAAACTTACCTATAGAAGTAATATTATAAAGAGCAGAATTTTTCTACCAATATAAGTATCATCGTGAATACCAAATTAATTGATAACAACTTCTACAGCTAGTTTCAAAGTTTCATACGACTTATAATAATAATTAATGATATGAATATGAAAAATAAAAGTTATTATAAGAGTATGTCTTAGTAAGTTGATCTTATTTTCCACACATATTTTAACTTTCTATCGGATGTGTTATTGAGTTTACTCGAAGCAAACGATTTCACCAGTTCAAGTAAAACTTTCGAACTACATTCGGGAACGTAAGAATGTTAGCATCAGTTTTTTTTTCTTGAAGTACCTATACGAGACAGTTTTTAACCCAAATATTTTTTTTACTAACTTTCTGAAGAAGAAGTATGTTTGCATCAGAAAATCCAACATGCTAATTTTATGTTATATTGACATTTCAAGTTATTTGAGACCAAAATTGAGTTAAATTTTGCGAAGTTTTCTTAAATGCTTACTTCAAAAAATTGTAACTAGACAACGACAAGTTTATGAATTGTGCGAGTGTCGATCAGCCGAGTCGTTTTTTTTCAGATTAGGCAGAAACTGCAACAAAGCTTGTTGACGTTTACATTGAAAGTTTTGCACCAATTTTGAAAATTTAGAAACTCAGAATTAGTACATAGAATCGTTCCGATTTATATGGAGACCAATAAATTTATAGGGACATGACAAAGTATAATTTTCTTCATAAAAAAATCATATAAAAAGATGATAAAACATGATATATTATTTTTTACTGCATTGAAGGGTTTATTATAAAGATATGATAAAAATCATATGAACTATTTCTGTTGATTTATATAAGAATATGATGAAAAAAATAAAACAAAAACTAAACTCGTGATGTATGGCATCGTGCCTTAAAGCAAATTTATTGAACTTCCCATACAGTAATAAAATAATCAAAAATGTATTCAAATATATTATTATAAGTGATATTTCAAGTATATAAGTGAGCTTCAGAATTTCAGCTAGAATTAACATTCAAATCCGAATTATTTTCAATATTGGAAAAAAAATTTTGGAAGTCGGAAAAAACAATTGTTTCGTCAATACAAGCAATAGGTTTTCTCAATCATCAATTCGTTCTCTCAAAAACTACAATTTCTTGCACATTTAGCTATTCATCTCGAAAACGCTGGACCTACCTTTTCCAAAATCTGATCACCACTTCTCTCTATTATATACTCGATTTCTATTTTCAGCGCTCTTTGCTTCGTATCTCCGAAACGCCTGGACCTTTCTTTGCAAAAAAAAACTAATAAAAGCACATCTTCCCATCAGTGGAAATCGAATATTTATTTAATAACCGTGAACAAAAAAATGTATTCATACACACATACATATGCACACGCATCAATTTTTTCTGAGGTTTGCGAAAATGTTCAGAAACCTTCAAAACGTGAAGAAATGTGAAAAATTTCAATTTCGATTTTGGACGATTACAATAACTTACCCTACGGGAAGTTAATAATAATTATAATTATTTTTATTGAATTCTGAAGTTTGTATAAGGATTCAATAAAAATGGAAACAAAAAGTAAACTAAAAGATATTATTTTGTAACAAACAATGTTGTTCTGAATTCTTCATGATTAAACTTACAATAGGAACACTCTTCGGAAGCAACTTACAGACTGCTGAACGAAAACCGTGTTATCGGAAAGCTTTTGCAATTTGAGCTTTGCGTAGTATGGAAACCGCGTTATAAAAGGGTGCATTTATGTATATATATATATATATATATAATAGGTTCAACTAAGAATTTATACGGCCTGCATATTGCATTGTAGCACTTCCGAATTGCATCGTGCACGCACGCCAAATAAGAACAGCGCACGCTGCCATCAAATATTCATCAAGTGAGTGAGTTATATTTGTTCTTTGTTTACTCATGTCCCTAAATATAGACACTTTTGTTCGGTCAGATAAAAAGATAAGTGCGTAGAAATTTAAATTATCCGTACGCATGAAAATAACTCATAGAGTCATCCGACAGTTAACAGAAAACTATTCGTCGCTGGTGCCAAACTCGCGGTCCGCGGGATAATCGGATCACAAGAATAGATTGTAAGTTGGAAATTGTTGGAAATACTGTTTACTCATTTTATAAATACGGTAGTGGATTATTTAAAATAAATATTTTAAATTTAATTATGCTTTGAGTTTCACTACATATCTTAGTCTCAATCTCATTAATCACGTGAGGCTTTTAGGGGATTGATAAAAAATCACGAGAAATCACCTCACAAATTTGAGAAAATTGTTCGAAAAATTATACGTAACTAAAAATACATGTAATGTTTGGTGGAAGAAAAAGGTAATTTTGAATATCAAGACGTTGCACCAACGGGGGTGTCCAAAGATTTCTAAAAAAAAAAAATTGATTACGTGATTAATGGACTCCCCCTTATATTTTATATATAGAATTCTTATGTAATGATGTATGTAACTACATATACTCCTTCTAAACGATTATTCGGATTTTGATGAATCTTTCTGAAGTTTGTTAAGGAAATTTTTCATCTTATCTTATATATATAAAATTTTTCTATAATGATGTATGTAAATATACTCCTCCTGAATGATTATTTGGATTTTGATAAATCTTTCTGAAGTTTGTTAAGGGAATTTTTCAGAATGTATGTGATTATAAAAATATAGTACTATTGTAGAAATAAATGTAAAAAATTGCAAAAAACAACATATCATTATTTGATATTGAAAATATTTTGATACATGAGAAATGTCATCTGCCAAAAATGTCGATTCACTCGAACTTTAAATTTAGTTTAAGCGAGCCTAGACAATATTAGTATATAATATCTATATTCAAGATTATGATTGAGAAAAATGTAATATCTACAATATTATTGCCGAAAAGCAGCTGAGACGTGCCAGAAATTAAAATATTATAAGATATAGTCAACATCAGTATATTTGGCAGATGAAATTATATAATTCAGTTTAATAAGTACTGCAATAAGTCCAAAATTGCATATACATTTTTGTTAAGTTATGCATGTTGCATTTTGGTTTACTTTACTAAAAATATTTAATAACGCAAAAAAATATTTCTACTTATTAAAAAAAATGTGAATCTATTTGTTAAAATAGTGAATTCACTCAAAATTTTGGATTTAGCTAAAATCATGAGCCTAGATAATATTAGAATATAATATCCAAGAAAAATGTAATGTCTACATTATTATTGCTGGAAAGCAGCTTAGATGTGCCAGAAATTCAAATAATATAAGACACAGTCAACAGTATGTGTTTGGCAGATGAAATTATATAATTCCGTTTAATAAATAACACAATACGTCCAAACTTATGCATGTCGCATTTTGGTTTACTTTACTAAATTATTTAAATACAAAAGAATATTTCTACTTATTGATAAAATGATTTAGAATTCTGTTTCATGTGTGAAAAATTCATTTGTTTGGCATCGGATATGGAATATTTAGCAAGTTCATCTTAGATTGAAGAGTGCTCATATGAACTAGATTTTACAAATTCACCTAAGATTTGAATTTAAACAATAATGTTTATTAAATTTTTAGTAATAAAAATGTACTTTAGAAATTATAATTGTTAAAAAGCAACTAATATATCGTACGCGATTATGAAAATTATAGACTAAATTATTCAAGCAATTATGTTGTGTGGTAAAATCAAATATGATATTGTTCTTTTACCGCAGATAATATATCATTTTTTTCCGAATTTTTTATACTGCTTATACTAAAACTATAAATTAATCACAAAGGCAGGACATCAAATAGGATATTAAAAAATTTGGCACTTTTGAATTGTAGACGTGGGTACAGGACGCCTGTCGGGTCATCTAGTATATATATATATATATATATATATATACAGTTTTTCCAGATAGCAGTAATAATAATTACCTAATACAGTGAAATAGATCTTTTTAAGAAATTCTATTAGTTCCATTAGAGTCCTTTTGATATCTATTACATATTTCCATTAAAGAGCACGAGTATTTTTATGAATTATATTCTTTTTATTTATATAAGTTTCAAATGTTGACCCAAGATCGTTTTCATGTTTGATGTTCTTGCTCTAAACTCATACAAAGAGATAGAAGTACTTCATAAATCAAAGTGTTCGTAAAGCTAATGGTTTGAACATATCATACATACGTATATTATTACAACATGCTTTATTACTAGAGTAATTGTTTCATTAAAAATGATTTGTAATGGGAGTAATTAGACCATAAAAATAAAAACTTTAGCTTGTAAATGACCACAGTTTCATAATCTCTAGAAAATAACCAAGTTAAATGTTCATTTCAATTTGTCAACTGATTTTTATCGTTTTTATGTTAGTGCTTAATGTACAACTTGGCATAATTTAGTGCAACAAATGGTTTGAATAATATACTAATTATTGTGTTATGAGACCGACAAACAGCTATTTGATATAAAGATTTAGTATAGTGTGCAAAAACATAAAAAGGCTGAATATTATAAATAATTATATTAGGAGTTAATGACTATAATTAAATTAGGAAAATAATACCTATCGTTAATAAAAATTTGATTATGAACAATTTTGAAATATAATTTGTTATTGAATTTTGATGTGCGTTTAGGGTTTGAATAAAATTGAATGAAAAATCTTTAATTTTTTTTATATCTTTTTTAATGAGAAAATCATTAAGCTGAAGAGTAACCTGTTTAAATTTTTTAATAATTAAATCAGTATATAAATGTGAATTGTTATTTATAGTTATTAAAGAAGGGGACATACCATATCACAAAGCTATTAAAATAATGGAGCTATAAATATTTTAATAAAAAACAAAAAATGAAGAGAAGTAGGAGGCTAGAAACAAGAAGTTTAAGAATTTAAAAATCATTATATATATAATTGGGGTGTTTTTATTTCATTTATCCAAACCTCTAATTTTTCTTCCTAAGTATTTGCTATAAACACGAACACCATAAACTTGATCTAAAGTTATGGAGTAGAAGAAAATCGAGTCAGTGGTAAATTTTCGCTTTGTAATCAACTTACACGTTCGCTTTTCTCCAACAACGTGCCATGAATAGGCCTTTTCATGAAATGCCTCGAAACAAAAGTATGCGATTTTATTTTGGGAAAGCCCAATATTTTTAAAGGAATTCATTGGCATGAAAAACGGTGTAACAAGCTACGAACAATCAAATAAAAAAGTTTTTCAAAATTATTTCAAAGTGAATTATATTTGTCTCAAAAAATTTGTCACATTTTAATAACGATTTATGTATATATGCATATTATATACTGGCTGACCCGGCAAACGTATAGTAACAAAAATATTCATAGAAAATTTTTAGTATAAAAAGTAAGTAAATGATTGTTAATGTAGAAATATGGGGGCGCCCATTAATCACGTGATTTTTTAAGGATTTTTGGACCCCCCCTGCTCCTTGGTGATACATAGTGATATTCAAACCCACCCCCCTTCACCAAACATCACATGTATTTTTAGTTACGAAAAAAAATTGTAAAATTTTTTATTTTTTTTGAAATTATTTGTTTTATCGAAAAACAAACAAAAAATTCAGGTAAAAAATAAATACACGTGATTTTTTATGTAAACCCCCTCCCGCATGTGCTATTTCGTGATTTTTTAACTAACCCCTCTCCCCCAAAATGTGATTAATAAACGCAGCCTATGTAGTATACTAATGAAAAAGGTAGCTACCACAAGATGGTTTACCCACTGCAACGCATGCAACATATAAACGTTCATAGAAAGTCATTGCAAGTGCCAACTGATTTATTTAAATAGAAATAAAATATTTGATGACTCCAGATTTTGATATGATATTTCCACTCCTTGCATTGATTCATTAATTTTTGAATAAATCCTAAAATCAAAATCCTAATATTCATTTTTGAATTATATAGAAATGCCTAACGAATCCAGTAAGATTTCATAAAAATTTATAGCATTGACATAGACTTGTATGGTATCAATTTTTCTCTCAAAAACTGTTGTATCTTCAGGTTTTAATATTCAATCTTTACTCTTTTTCTAAAATTGCTCTTTTGGAAAGCCAAAAATACTAAAAAAAATCTAAATAGACGAACAAATACATTAGTTTCGTCTACAATTGACCTATATCCTGAATTCTTCATTTCAAAATTAGCAACTAAAAATTCTTTATACCACAAGGAATATAAAAAACAAGAGAAGTCTTAATGAATTCCGCCAAGTTTCAGCAGGTCAAAAGTTGATATGAATATTAATTCATAATAAAATTTACAAAAACAAAATTTGCATATTATCAAATTCTTTAAAAAATCTAGTACACTAGTAGGGTCAACTAGTAGACCCTCGCTAATCCGACTCTATGAAAAACCGAAGGGTGTTGGATTACTAAAAGTCATAATTTTTAACATATGATATTGGAAATGACGTTAAAGTTTTCAAAAATTAAAAAAAATGGTTGCGAAGATGTCGGATTGCTGGAAGTGTCCGTCTTTCAAAGTGTCGGATTCAAAGTAGTGGAAGTTTGCTGTAATTAAATAGTAATATGATGAAATAGACATAGAAAAGATTTTTCTGATGAAATTAATCCTTACATTAAGGTTGCTTATATGTACATTATAAACTAAAACTACACATTATTGGATTGCAAGATAGTTGCCAAAAGATTAATGTGAAACTGGAGTTTTGTCTACTGAGTATTATCATTTAGCATAAACCACAAATATCCACATAAATCGTTACATTTCTAAATATTAGAAAGGTTTAGAACATACATACAAGTTACTACTATAATAGGTGAGCATTTAAACACCCAAATTACTTATGTTTCATTCAAAATATCAATATTTTAAGATAATAAAATAAAAACGTAATACATGTATACACATTATAGATATGAGTGATAATATGAATAGAAATGAGTACTTTACTCTTATGAGGTACAACAAATTGGAATTTTAACTTCAAAACAATGATTTCTTCTAGGAAAAGATAGGAAAATTAATATCCTTGAAAATATGAGCACACTGCATACTCTTCTATGCACTATTTATTAAATAATATAGAACTGAACTAAGAGCATATTAATTGTATAACAAACAATGTGAAAACCTAATGGAGTTTAATGAAGTCCGCTAAGTACGAATGTATATAAGTTTAAATGTGATTTTGAGCTTTTGTTTATACTAGTAAAACCGCTAGAACTGCCTGTGCGGAAAGCCAAAAGCTCTACGTCATTTATATTTCAATTGTATACTACTTAAGAAGCCCCAAAATTGTACTTTTATATTCATTTGCGATTTGTTTAAACTTATCTTATGGTATGTTCAATAAAGCAAAGTTTAGTATGACATGCGCATATTTCATAAAATGGTTAAAAAATTCCCGAATTATTTGTGTAATTTGCATAATTTATCTTGTGGTAAGTGAAAAATAATGAAGTATGAGCATATTTTATAAAATCGTCCTCTGTCAACAGAATTTTCCTATTCCACCGTAGAAAGTGAGTCGATTCCTCGTGCCGCTAATGACCTCAGGATTAACACATAAAAAGAACGATAAAAAGTATACGGAAAGGCGCTATGCTTGCCTCTGCCCTAATTAGATAATATAATGCGGCTTATCGAAATGCCTTTGTAATTCCTTCACTACCCACTATATGACTATATGTCTACAGAATTAACAATGGCCATTCATGGAAAGCTGATTTTCATATAGATTATGAAAAAGCATACTGCTGCTGTATTTACACCGCTATACAGAAGACAATGAATTTTGTGTTCTTTGATAATGAAATTATGAAAATAATAGAACAGGAATTAAAATGATAAATAGTCTGTTGAAAACAATGCTGGTTGGTTTAAGAATGAAATCGAAACCTTAACTATGCAAAATTAAATTTATACTAATTATAAATTTTAAATCAATAAAAACTAGGGGTAAACTAGGCATTTTATCTTATATTAGAATGCAACAAATTTTAAATCACATTTTTGTCTATTTTGGTGTTAAACAATTTGAATTGGTCATTTGTTTAAATATGACTATATTTTCAATTAATTAATAAAATTCATATTTTATACAATTCAAAATGTAAAAGGTAGATTATCAAAATTTGAAGACTAATGAAAAAATATGCGATTTAGACTATTTTGGGAAATTTTTAACATGTATGTTTTCTGATTTATCTACAATTAAAAGTCGCTCTATAAATACAATTGTTAAAGTCGTTAATTTTAAAATTCACAGAAATTCCTCGATTCTCCTTCGGGAAGCTAAAAATAAAAATCGGATTTTCTGGCGGGTTCAAACTTTCCTTCGTAAAGTTAACAATAAAAATCCAGTAATAATTCTAATTACACAACATCTATACTATGTATAAGTATATTTAAAATTCAAAGAAATTTCTTGATATTCTCAGAGTAAAATTTGACTACAAATTGCTTTCGACGAACTCCATGAATAGCCTAACTATAAAAATGTAAATTGTGCAGTTCACGTTTAATTATTTCCATAGTTAAACATCGAAAAACATAATCTTTAGCAGGCGCCATTAATTTCACAACAAGCTTCTTCCAAGAACTAAATATTCGGCTCACGAGTGCGCGGTGGAGCGATCGTGTAACCTCTTAGTCAGCGCGCTGAATAGAGAAAGAATTTTAAGAAACAAGGCGGAAAAATAAGTTTTTAGTAAAATATAATTATATTTCTCACCAAACATATATGATAAGCAAATGAAATGGTCATTATTAGCTTGTCTATAATTTTCTGTTAATTCATTTTTATCGACGTAGGTTGAAAAGAAAAGCGCCACCGGATTTAAGTCATCAATTTTCCTGATAAACATCGAAATAACTTAGTCATTATTTATAAAAAATTATTTATAAGTAAATAGTTAAGATTACATCATTATTAATAAAATATTGTCAATTCTATAACGAATGAGAAAACAGCTATTGAGTTGTTTTTCCAACATGTCCATTTAGTATACTATGTCCCTTGACGGAAGACAAATGTAAATTCCCCAAATTTATTAAATGTCCTTAACTGGACAGTTGTAAATAAAATAGAGTATGAAAAAATATTTTTTATTTTTACGTTATTCTGTATATTACGATATTGAGGCCATTTTTAAACGTCATAACGTTTAATTAATGATGAGCAGCAAATATATAAATAAGTTATATATAGCTAATTGATGCAATTGAAAAAATAAATTGGTTACTATTTGTGTCATCGATTAAAAATAAATAAATATAAAGAGAAAATGTTGTCCTTGAAAGATTTGCAGAACTTTGTTTTATTTATCCAAATTCTTCTAATATTAAGAAAAGTTCTTTACGTTGTGACAGTTATTAAAATTTTGTTAACTTTTATAGATGTAACCTCATGTTGTCACATTTTTTGGTCCTACATTTTGTAAAGCCGATACCAATCTTTATAATTATTAATTTTTACTTGAATTTGCCACATTATTTAAAAAAATGTGCTTTAATTATCAGTTAATATTTTAGTGTTTCTTTAATATATATATTTAAAAAGTTTTCTTTTTATTTATATATATCGTTAAATTTCCGAAGTAAAAATTTGTTTTTGCGAAAAAATCCAATTTTCCATTCTAATCAGCATCTATTCCAAATCATAAACGCGTTTTGGAGTGTTGCGTTGGTAGCTACTGATTACAGTTTCCGTTCACACTCAAAATACGTTTACATAACAAAAAAGTATGAAATGAAATTTGTTAAATAGATATATTTATTTTATACAATTACAGATATTATTATTATGTTTTTAATGAAAGCGAAAAGTATATTTTGAAATAATAGTTGAACATTATACCTAAATTGCTGAATGTTAATTTTTAACTTCCCGTAGAGTAGTTATAGTGATGGGCCGAAAATCGAAAATGAAAATTTTTGCATTTCTTCACGTTTTGAAGGTTTCTGAACATTTTAGCATACCTCAGAAAAAATGAATGTGTGTGTGTGTTTTGTAGGTCGGCATTTTTTCGTTCACGTTTTTGGACGCACGGATCAACCGATCTGAATGGTTCAAAAAACATTCGATTCCTATTGATAGGGAAATGTGTTGATTAGTTTTTGGCAAAAGCAGGTTTAGCCCTTACGGAGATACGGAGCAAAGAGTTCAGAAAATACAAATCGAGTTTTTGAAAGATCTAAGCATCTGATTTGAATGATTCAAAAAAAATTCTGCTTATGTTGATGAAACAATTGCTTTTGAAAAAAAAAATTCATTTTTTTGCATATCGAAATTAATTCAGATTTTAATTTTAATTCTTGCTAAAGTTCTAAAGCTCACTTATATACTTTAATTAAATAATTTTAACTTTGCAATTCAGTATATACATTTCTTATAAATATTACACAATGTTACAGTATTTTTTTATAATAATCTATTTGAAAATATTTTATATTCCTCGAGCATTTCGTAACGGTACGGGAAGTTCCAGCAATTTGTCTTAAGGCACGATGCCATACACCACTAATTATTGATTAAGTTGATTATGTATATCTACGTATAAGAAAGTTCATGCAACTTGTCTTAAGAAAAATGCTACCTATAACTAGTTGCATTTTAATAATTAAAACTGTCTAAATATGTACTTTCAATAATTTTTAGGAATGAATCTAAAAAGAGAAAACACCAGGCTATTCATTGGTGGTTTTGATAATCTTGAAATAGTTAAACTATGCTAACTCGGGTAAATTACTAACTGATCGAATATTATTTACTATATTATTTTACTGCACAAGAATGAATTGGAATAAAAATGACTTCCAAGCCCAACCAACATAATCTTAGTTATATCTGTGGTATTATTGTTCAGACGATTTTAAATTATAATTAACAAACACTACCAAGCATTTACAAAATAATAGCAAATCTAATATTATATTTTTTGAATGTAATGAATGAATTTATTCCGAATTGTATTTATGTTTTTCTAGAGTTCACCAGCTCAAAGCCTAAACGAAGTTCATTTCAGCTTCAGAGTCTATTACCGGGGGATGGGTGTACATAGATATATTTTACATTTATATGCATACTGGGGTAAAGTGTAGTAACAGGATGATTGAGTTGAATACAAATAGCGTGAATAATTAGAAACATGAATCATTCCAAGTGTAATGTATTGATCGTACGTCGTCTTCGTAGGCCGTTTCTGGCCTGAATCATTTTAATGGGTTATAACGATGTTGGCGGTTAACTATTCATAACCCAATATAGATGGCTATCGGCTATTCCACTAACCGGGGATAGTGGAATCGACATGGAATTCTAATAGTTTAGCATCGATAGATATCGATAGATGGAAATTATTACGATGGAAATTGTTTAGATGCCTGGGATGGGGATATTTGATTGTTTTGTGGAAATTGCTTTTAATGAAACTGTGCACAATCCGATGTATTTACTTAACAAATCCGCGTTAAAAAAGTCCGCCTTACCTAAATACATCTTTTAATCTTTAACCCTTACGGGACGGCACCGATTTCAAAACAATCTACTGTACCGGCTGTAAACTTGATTTTATTGTATATGTTATGCAATTTGTTTGATAAAAATTCGTGGTCATTGAAGAACATACATTTATAATATTAATTTATTTTTGAACATTCTATAAAGAATGGTGACGTTCAAAACAATTTCCAAAATGCATATCTGCTTGATTTTGACAAGTTTTACAATAAAATGTTGATCGACGCCTTCCTCCTGGTGCTTTTCTGTTAGAACAGACAATACAATCCCTTCTATAGCAAAGAAAAAAGCGAAAAATAGTACTAAAATAACTTAAAATTATTTTTAAAATACAACACTGTTTATTACTGCTATGTGTAATTTATTCAACGTTTCGATACAAACTGAGTCATAGTTTATAAAATAGCCTGTGTCTCACAGAGTATGTTTGTCCACTCAAGTGGACAGCCACCCCAAAGTGTTAATATAAAAAATAATATAATAAATCTTTCTACTACTACTTTTACTTCTTATAAGTAACTTAGATTTTTATATAACCTCTATATGCGGTTGGGGTGAAAAGGACCAACTAAACCTTTAACCTTTACACTGGCAAAAATGCAAAAAATTAGATAATAGTGAATAAAACAGTATATCAAGTTAACAAAGAGATTTTACGTAAGATAAATTAAATTTATAGTTATTTCAACTGTGTGCACACTTATTTTCAAATGTGCTGATGAAGTATAATCTTTGTGAAAATAAGCCTATATTATTTATATTTAGCAGGTTGATTTATGAAGTTTTTTTTGGAATATTCCTTATAATTATAAAGAATAACATTGGATATAGGGGCCCCTTTGTACCTATCATAAAAAAAAATTAAGATATTTTAACGTCGTTTTAACTGCACCGTCGTTTTAAGACTACGATTGAAATGTCACTATTTTTCGGTTATTGTTCATTTCATTCAGTTCAGTTCATTTTTATTAATTTTGTTCTTATAAATAGTCAATAGTGCCCTTAGTTTTTTATAATCAAGACTATTTTTTAACTATATGAATTAAAATTTCAAAATTGTCCTACTTTTGGAGGTTCTCTTTAAAAAAAAAAATACTATAGTGCGTAAGTTCCATCAAGAGTTAGATATAAAATTGAGTGATATTAATTAGTGCCAAAAACATACTAGTTTCGAAGCTAAAAAGTAAACTTTATCAAAATTTAAATACTTAAACATTGTGTATAAATGTATGAAAACTTTTTTTTTTGTTTTTGAAGAAGGGGTTGTTGATTTTATATTAAATATCATTTTTACCTAATTTACATATTTATATGAATACTTATATTTACTTAATTTATATACCTATTTTTAAATTTTTAAAATAAAAGTTTTAACAAGCCAGTATATATATATATATATATATATATATATATATATATATATGTATATATATATGTGTGTGTGAGTGTGTGCATATATATATATATATGTATATATATATATGTGTGTGTGAGTGCATTATATATAATGATATAGTGAATTCAGGCAACCATTTATTACGATTAAATTTCGAAGAAACTTATATAGTTCTAAGAAACATCTTACCTACATAATTACAGGATACGTGGTTCACATAGACAGACACTAATCAATATTAACATATACAATAGTATGAAAATAAATTACTCACAAAATAATTTTGATTCCATTATCAAGCCTTCTGTTTTTAGAATTATTACACTCATTTTCCGACAAATATTTGATTTTATATTGATAAATGCATATTTAATCGGGCTAGCAGATATTTGTGTTATTTAATGGTAGGCAATTTTCAAAATTATATTGCATTTAATATTTTATTGTTAATAAATATCAACAACAAATTGTAATGTAAATAGTTTCTCAAAATTATCTACTTAGACCTGAACAAAATAAATTTAAACATAGTATTCCATTTTATTCTGTCTTTTTTTCACGTCTTGTTGGGTATTTATCGAATTTTCAATAAATCACTTTGCTGTGATTTATTCCATATCCATTTCCACCAGCAATATATCCGCTATGTAACATATTTTTACAGGACTATTTTGTCTTTTTTGATTTATCAGCGATGATATCTCTTCAACTATGAATATTTAATGCCGAATGATTTTGTATGATACTGGGTATTGATCGCAAGAACCGACAGTTGGAGGTGTATTTTGTAATAATTTATATAACAAACTCAATACCAATTAAAAAGATCTGATTTCTTTCTCATTTACTTAAACAACTAGCCTTCATTATTAAATTTTATCCGTATTTAACAACAAATTTGGTACTAAAATTGCTTAAAAATAATTACTTTATGTTGCTCGTTAAATGAGAAATAATGATGGAAGGAAATAAAATACAAAGTTAAGCCCACTAAAAAATCATGAGCTGCATTTGAAGAAATTGACTTTGATTTTCGTTGGAACATAAATTAATTAATTAACAAAATGGAACCAATATCATACAAGCACAGATATTTATTTCATATGTATGTCAAACATACGTGAAGCTTTATTGAATTCCCAAGTCTGACATGAATCATCATTTTCCTATATGAAATGCGAATCAAATAAAGAAGTAAATGTTTTTCTCAAGACTTGATTTAAGAATCTCTGTTCTGTTATTTTTTCAGCCGTCTTTACATCCACAATACCTCATGTTGGTTTTGCAGCAAAAAAAAAAAACGAAGAAAGTTCTTTGATGCAAAAGCAGCATTGACAAGCGCTTTGTGCGATCCACTCGAACAGACTTCTTAAGAACTTCTCCCACATAAAATACATCAGGAAAAATTGTTCGTATTGTACTTTAGCGTAATTTAATATGAAAATGAAAATTTATTTGTTTATACCATTCTTTTCTATTGAAAATAAAACTGTTCATATAATATCTCTATCTACTTTTAATAAAAGAATTACAATCAGAACTGGGAGTTCTATGAAATAGAGTTATAATACTTCTATTTAACTCAGTAGGCCTTACCCATTTTGTACATTTTGAACTGAAAGGTGACCCATTAGTCATTCTGGTACTAATGATATACTTATTTGAATTTATTGGACATTGAATTTATGTTTTTTAACTTATTGGATATCAGTATTGCCTAAAAAGTAGCCCAAAACGCGGATTTAAACAAGACTATATAAACAAGATAACATTGCAGAAGAAATTTTGAAAAGTTGAAGAGTTTTATAATAATCTTGATCTTGATCTTAGAAAATATTAATTGTTGGATACTATTTATTAAATTCTAAAAAACATATTGACTATACTGTGTACTTCGTTAGAAATATAAAATTTGGCCTTAATATATTTTGACAATTTCTAAGTCCATATCGCTTATGATACTGAATATTATAATTTTAATTACCTAATCATTTTTGGAGCATATGGTAAAGTATACCTATAAATTTAAGTTTTTAAACAATTTTGTCTACTTTGGTGGTGTCTTTGGTGGTAAAACTTTGGTCCAATCAACTTCCAACTTGAACCAGACCAGATTTGAAACTAATTTATTTTCTGTTTGCCACAAACTTAGTTGATATATAATTTGATTTTAGATTTCAGTATTTCATTAACTTTATAATTAAGTTTATAATTAACATTTGTGACAACGGCAACGACTCTAAATTCTAGAATAGTTACCGAAATTGGTTTTATATAAAATATATAGCTATATAGATATTTATAATTATCATTAGTTTTATATATATACAACATATACCAGATGGTTTTACTTTATATAACATTTTGTTTGGTGATTAAAAGATGAAGAAAAAAATTGCCTGCTGTTGAAATTGAATAAAAATTTGCACAATACACGTGATTGATTTGATGGTTTCAAATTGAAATGTTAGGAAACGAATAACTTATTTTTTTACATTTTTACACAATTTCACAGTGAGCACAATGCCGGTTTGTCACATGAAATTAACTGAGCAGAGAACAAAAAGTAGCTGTCAAACAAATGAGTAGCAGTCAAACAAAAAATATTAGTTAGTAGTACATGCTAAGTATCAGAGATGACGCTGTATGTGAAAAAAGAAAGTGCGGAAACGCTTTTCTGTTGAAATCTTTCTTCAATTTTCTTTTCTATAAACCTCACGGAGTCCGAGACCTTTCCAAAATCGTCGAAATCGGTTCGTGCGTTCTGGAGTTATATCGTCAGGAAGGAAAACCCGACTTATTTTTATATAATAGAAGATAATCTAGACCAGTGGTCGAAAAACCGGAGTAAATTACCCCAAATGGTGTAAACTGGAATTTTTAGGGGTAATAGTAGTTTATATGGGTTTTGCCACGTAGTTCTCCGTATGGGGGTAATCTCTCTTCTCTTAGACAAAAATATTTTGGAGTAATGATTAACAAAGTTTTCCAATCGCTTATCTAGCAAAAAGGCAAAATCTACTGAAAAATCTCACGAGGCAGAATGGTTAACCAGTGGGTTGCATTCTAATAATACTAGAGGTGGGCTAAGAAATGACTTCAGAACAGCTCATAGAACATATATAGCTGTAATTACTGTTTAAACAAACAACAACAAAAAATAAAAAAATGTTATAAATTATTGGCATGAAATTGTGAGTAAATCTAGAAACAATCCTAGTAGATACACCACTGGATGTATCTACTAATTTCTAATCATTGTTATTGTCCCATATATATGTTCGCAGTATGTGCTTAATGTTTTAGGATAAACAGTGTGCAGAATAAAGTTTAATAAAAAAATAAATAAGTAAATTTAAAACAATCTAAAAGTCCTAATTTTATTCCCATAGTATTTGATTAATGGACTTCCATTAATTCGATTCCGACTACCAATGATGAAGTAGTAGTGGACTCTATAGAAAAGCAATGACAAAACTTTTATGATTTATCTACTATATTCAATTTCTCATTATGTCGATCAAAAAAGCTGTCAGCCTTCAAAACTGACTTCCATTATATCTTATTCGCTTAAAGTAGATTGGAAAACTTCCGGCATTTACTATTTGCATCGAATTCATAACAAAATAGTATTGAATCGGCGAAAACATAATAATAGACCATATAACAAAATATTATTCGGAAAGTCATTCTGTGTTTGGGAAATGTAATTGAATTTGCTATATATTCTATTGTAGTATTAATAAACTGATTAAATTTTTGTCGAAGTTATACGAAGAAATGTTTAGATAAATTAGTTTGATTACAAACAACAGTATAAAATAAAAAAGTAAATTGCTTGCTAAGTATTGAAGAGCCACATAAATATCCAGGAAAAAGAGTTCACATGTGCAAAACTTTATCGACGCCAGTTGAGCGCATCCGAGGGTAGAAATTTTTGCACATGGTATTAATTTCTTATATATATATATATATATATATATATATATATATATATATATATTAGCTTGCTAAAGTATATTGCTACTTATATTATCATTATATCCAATTACAGAACGTTTGATATATTTAATTTAGTTTTATGTTTATTCAATTTCTTACATCGTCTTTATTGCGCAGCAAAGTTTGAAGGCAATCTTCACAAAGAAACGTATTGAAATTTTTGATTTCAAGTGGACATTGATATCACTACTGCTTGATGTAGGATGCGTAGCGCGTGATTAAAACCTACATTCTTGTGGTTGCAAGGCAGAAAGGTTTTTAATCACTTATGTATACTCCCCACATATATGATTACTAAAGTATTTGTTTATTTTAAATGTAAATATTTTTGTAAATATGTTAGATGTTTGTTCAATATTTCGATGTTTTCAGATTTCAATAAAACATGAGAAATAAAAAACTTACAATTCGAAACCTATTTTTTTATAATTTGCTTATAGAAATTTAATATAAATGTTATATGTAAGTGATTATCATTAGAAATACAAATTATTCATTATTTTAATTATCAGCATTATTAGTTGTGTAAATTATATTTTTATTTTAAATATATAAATCCCCACAAATAGTAAATTTTTTTGTCACCATTATTTTGAACAGCAATTACAAGTTAAGAATCCTATAAGGTCGCGGTTTCCAACCTGTGGGACGCGTACATCCGTTTCCAGAATACAATTATTGAAAATAACCCAAAATTTTTGAAATAAGATTAAAAAATAAAAAAATAACATAATTAGTTTTTATGGATATTTTTACATAATATTTCATATTAATTTGTAGTTTGATAATATCTGTTGTGTATTTATAAAATGAAATAGTTGAAAAAATTAAGAGCGGCGCAACAAATTTTTTGATTAGAGCGAGGGGCACGGTACAAACAAGGTTGAAAACCTCTGCTATAAGGTGTTGTACTGATTTGACTTATTATATTTAAAACAAATCGGTTCTACAGATGGCAACCTAAACAGTTGTTCTGTCTGTATGATGAATCATTAATACATTTTCTGTAAAAAGCTAATATTTATTGTTGCAGCAATGCCGGAGGGCTATTTTTACTTGGAAACACATTGCTATATATACTTCCAAGTGAAAATTGTTGTAACTACTACTTGATAACAGGCTGCTCGAAACGGGATCGAACCCGGGTCCTCTGATACAGGTCCATTCGTTCTAGCCACTTACCTATAAGCAAGTGCACAAAACGAACATAAGGGTCATCAAAGTAAAGTATTTCAAATATTGTATTGTGGCAATATAATAGACGGGCCAATTCTGCCGTAAAATAGACCAATGTTTTGGCAAAGCTATGTTACGTAGCGTTTCTCATAAAAAATGGTACTAAATTCTGTCAAAATGGCATGTGGTTGCTGTGCAGTCAGACAAATGGAAAATAAGGGTCAACAAAGTAAAGTGTTTTATATATTAAGTTATGGCAATTTAATTTAGGGTCCGATTCTGTCGTAAAATAAACCAATGTTATGGCAAGGCTACATTACGTAGCGTTCCTAATACAAAATGGTACCAAATACTATCAAAATGCTATGTAGTTGCTGTGCAGTCAGACGTTTTAGATAGAAAACCTAAAATACAAAACGCACAAAATACAAACGCAACTCAAATGTTGTTATAATTGCATCTTTGTGATGTGGCTTGATAATATATGAGTAAAGTTGCATTTTATGTGTAAAACGTCTAATCCCACAATAAATAAATGTCTCTGATAATATTTTTTAATTTAGTTTTAAATTTATTTAAATTTGTCAATATTTTTAGCTCGACAGGTAATTTGTTGAAAAGATTGCTTGCACTTCGAAGAGGGGTTATACGTGCTTTATTTGTTTTAGAATGTTTTATATGAAAGTTTTCACTCTTATCAGTGTGATGTTCGTGTATATCTTGTTTTTTTTCTATTGTTATTCATGTTTTGACAGTATATGGTACTATTTTGTATGAGAAGCGCTGCGTAACATAGACTTGTCATAACATTGGTCTATTTTATGGCAGAATTGGCCCATAATTTTAAACATTTTTAGTAGAAATGAAATGATTTTTTTCCTTTCTTTCTACTGGAACAAACAAAATAAACAACTCGATGGTTTTGAAACGCAAACTAACTGAATATGGATGTATGTATGTATGTATGTATGCAAGTATGTATAATGTATGTATGTATAATATATGTATATATAGTATGTATAAAGCAATTCTGCAAGAAAATATGAAATCTTACGCAGCAGATGTGAAATACACATCACACGTCACTGAATCTAACTATTACCATGTCAGCGGAAAAGGTTTCTGACATGTGGAATATAATCAGAGAGTTTGTCAGCACATTTACCTTAAATTAAAATTTAGTATAATACAATTAATGAAAACATTTATTAAATTAACTGACTGCGACCAATTCAACTCCAAAATAAAATTTAATATATAACTCTAGAGATTATCTTGATAAATCATTTCTCTCAATAACTGAATACTGCTAACAAGTAGAACTTCAGGTTTACTCTTCTGGAATTTTGATGAAATTCTGCATAGTGATAGAGTTGATAGTAAAACTAAACAGTGTAAAATATTATAGGCCTATGGAAAGTGTCTATTTATAAAACTATTTTTTTTATTTGATTGATTTTAGATGAATCTCTAAGGAGTTATGATGGTCACCGCCAGGACCGTTTTTTGAAACAGGGTCAACAAAAACAGCTATAACTTTGAGAATATTTAATATTTTTCATAAAAATTTTGTTACTTCAAGTCAAAACATTGTATAATAAATATTATACGTATTAATATTTTTGTAAAAAACATCGTTTAATAACAAAAAAAAATACTGAAATTTCTCATTTTTTCGTGCCTCCAAGTACCCCTAAGCCCTTAATTAGAAAAACTAATTAAAATTTTAAAAAATAAACCATTTATGATTTATGATTACTAGTAAAGTGAATTTTCTCAGACTATTTTCCCCCAAGTTAGTTATTATTCAATGATAGAAATAGACCATTTTCACCAACCCTCCCACTATGTATTATATCGATCGTCCGTTTTCCGTCGGGTATTACAATGGGGTTTGTCCATCGACGTTCGGCCGTCCGTCCGCCCCAGAGCACTCGTATATAATACATATAATGTCGTAATCGGCCTGATGCTACTGACTAAGATAGTAACCGTTAGTGCTGACAGATAATCCAGAGATTGGATTTACATCGAAATATTAAATGAGTTACAGCTACCTAAGGAAGCAGCCAGAAAATCCGATTCACTAATTTCAAATTATTAGGTAGGTAAGTGGCTAGGCGAGTGGACCTGAATCATAGGTCTCGAGTTTGATCAGTTTGATCAGTCTGTTATCAAGCAGTAGTGACAATGGTTTTCACTTATAATTAGAAATATAAATAGCAATATGTTTCCAAGTAAAAAAAACCCATAACCAGCATTGCTGCATCAATAAATATTCGCACTATTACAGAAATTGTAATAATAGTTCATCACACAGAGATAGTACAACTGTTTAACTTGTCATCTGTTACACTAACTAGTATTAAGTCAAATTAACACAACAGCTTATATGACTCTTCAGATCAACAAAAAAGAGCAAAAAAAATTGTCGTTTTGAGTTACTGAATTGTTAATTCAAGGATAAAAAAATAGGTGTTTGTAAACGTAAATTTTGTCCCTATATGTACGTCTTTTGATATAACTTAATCCTCTGAACTTGAATGCCGCCGCTTCGGCGGCAAAATACATATTAATTCCTTAAATCGCGAGTGGAAAGGATTAATAATAACTCACTTTGATTAGTTTTATATGGTCTTCATTATTGAAGTGAAAGTAATTTTTTTCACGACTTAACAAGGTTTCGTAGAACTTCATTTATTATTATTAAATAATGAAAAAGATAACAAGCAAAAACTGAATGTGTTAGATCATCTAATAAATATCATTGTCAGTAAAATATTGTAAATTGTCAAAATATGCTGAAAATGACTAAAATATTGTGATATGATCGTCTAAAAAATGTTGTAAATCGTCTGAATAATGTTGTAAATCGTCTGAAGAATGTTGTAAATCGTCTGAAGAATGTTGTAAATCGTCTGAAGAATGTTGTACATCGTCTGAAGAATGTTGTACATCGCCTGAAGAATGTTGTACATCGTCTGAAGAATGTTGTACATCGTATGAAGAATGTTGTACATCGTATGAAGAATGTTGTACATCGTATGAAGAATGTTGTACATCGTATGAAGAATGTTGTACATCGTATGAAGAATGTTGTAGATCGTATAAAAAATGTTGTAGATCGGATAAAAAATGTTGTAGATCGGATAAAAAATGTCGTAGATCTTGTGAAATATGTTGTAGATCATGCGAAAAATGTTGTAGATCATCTAAAAAATGTAGTAGATGGTCTGAAAAATGTTCTAGATCTTTAAGAAATGTTGTGAATTTTTAAGAAATATTGTAAATCGTCTGAAAGATGATACTTTTCTAGAAAACGTTGCAGATCGTCTTACAATCTAAAACTGTTATAAATTGTCAAAATGATGTGGGTTGCCTAAAAATAACGTAGCTTGTCCAAAAATACTGTAAATTGTGTAAAAAATAATAAATCTAACTGAAACAACCGATGATGTACTTTTTATAAAAAATAATAACACAGCTTAAATTTTCCATATTATACTTCAATTATGAAAATTCATAAATGCTATAGATTTGAAATTTTTTTCACTCAAAAATTACAATTAAAACATGATATTAATTGTGGATTTCAAATAAAGAATATTGATAAAAGTTATCTAAAACAATGCTTTAAAGCTGAAAACAATAGTTCGAGTTTAGTAAAAAAAACAAGTTCCAGGTCTTTCTACTTGCATTTCCACATTACGAAATGATCGGACGCGGAGGGATACCACGCGCTGATTCAATTTTGAAATTTCAAAAACCATATCAATGTTTTCTATTTTATTACATAATAACGAGACAATTTTATAATATACTTAGTTTCCAAATATATGTATTTATTTCGAAACAACAGTTTTTAAACGATAGATTTTTCAATAAATGGTCGAACTTTCATCTACCAGCACTATTAGGTATGTGTGCAGCGCAAGTTCTTCCGCAGGACGGCAGCAGAATAGAAAATATGATAGAGAATTTCCGGAGTTTATAATATTATTCATTTTCATGAAGCTTTATGATTGTCCACAAGAACAAAATATATCTTTTATGGAAGCCGAGCTATATTTCCGTGGCTTATCCTTGGCTGAGCAGCCGAGCAATTGCTGGAGCTTTTCAATTTCAAACCATTTTGTATAACATTTGTAATATATATATATATATATATAATATATATATATATATATATTTTGTATAACATTTGTAATATATATATAATATATATATATATATATATATATATATATATATATAGAAGGGTTTTACATAGGCGAAACTAGCTCAAATCTACACAAAAGAATTTTCCAACACAGAAATAATTCAAAAAATAAGGATCAGAATAAAACAATGCTCACAGAACACATTAATAATCTTCAGCATAACATTGATTTCCTAAACTCGAGAATATTATATTTTGAAACCAATATATTTAAGATCCTTTATATTATTTAATTTTTATTTATAGCTTTATTTGATCAGTAAGAGTAATGGTATCTTCTTCAGATCAAAGTAATAAAAATTTAAATTAAAAATAAGACATTGGATTTGTTTGCCCCCTGGCTTGCCCATTTTACCTGAATGACCTATGGGGTGAAGAGGACCAGGAAACAAATTTATGAAAAACAGCAAAAAAAACATTTATACAATAATGAAATTGCTGAGTTTTTTTTACTGAACATAGTCAGATAGTTGTTTGTTTGATATATGTTCTTTGTTGTAACATAATTGGCTTCGTTTTCACAACATAATTGCTCAAAGTCAAATTGGACCTTTGTGCCCCGCCCTACTCTATATTTTGTTGTAAAACTTTCATTATGTTTGTGACAAAATAAATTTATAATCGATTTGGTTTGTAATCCACTACCTTGTTGCACCGCAAATCATTCTGTTCTATTAATATGCCAGTAAGCATGTTACATGGCATAACAGATATAAATAGCTAATTACAGGTCATTCGGTGATTTTACACTTGACCTATGAAAGATAGTACAAATGAAATAATGTTTTTGATAAATTTAGATAAATTTTTTGAAGAGTTATAAATGTATGAAGAAGAAACAAAATTTTTTCAACAAAAATTATGAATATATATTTTGTTGATGTACGCTAAATATTTGAATCAATATATTATTATGCTGATAAACTCTAACTCGATTCAGAAAAGAATAGTGTAAGAAATTTGCCATTGCCTTTACACATCGCAGTTCTAGAAATGGGTTATTTTTAATTGGAAAAGATTTTGGATCTATACTTTCAAGAAAAAATGTACATCGCTACAATACAATTTCAGAGCGGTTGTTCGAACTCAGGACCCTGTCCATACGAGGCAGTGCGCTGAACCTTCAAGTCTTCTGCATTATTTTGCTTATGTAAGTAACAATTTCTATACTTTACGCCATGAACACCATTATGCTATGTAACGCACTTCAAATTAATCACTAAATTTTTTTGATTATTACAGTACTTAAATTTTGGCATAGCAAAATTCATCATAATAACTATGTATGTACTGCTAGTATAGTAAATAGTCCATTATAGTGCTAAAGTATGTTCCCATAAACATATGCTTAAATAATGTCCATATTTAATGGCATCGTAAATAAATTTATTGTTATATTATACACATGTAAACACAATTGATACATTTATAGCTTTCAGGGACGATATTTTTGGAGAAAAACGTATGGGGAGCTTTCATAATACCAATACAAACTATGAAAACCATACTTTATCATATAATCCGTAATAGAAATAGAAATTTATTTATCAAAATTGTATTTTCTAATAAAGGAGTATGCACTAATTGTTTAGTAATTTAATAGTGATTATTTTTATGCAAAGAGCCAGATGTGATGTAATCTTTAAAATCGTCAGCCAACACTAACTAGTGCAGGTTCCGATACCAACATCGGCCAGTTCGATGTCAAGTAGTATTAAATCTAAGTCTTATGTTGAGGAGACAGATCTCAACTATAACAAGGGAAAATCGCTTTTCATGGGCATTGCTGCAACACAAGCAGACTATTAGATATATACTAGTATATACAGGGCCGGATTTAGAAATTTGGCGCCCCGGGGCACTGACAAAAATGCCGCCCCATCCCTGAAATTTTACGAACTTTCGAACTTTTTTTTTAAGCAATCGCGCTACTTCATCTGCGTCGGGACAAAATATAGGAGCGCGTAAGCGCCGCGTCGCCGTCTAACGGATAAACAATATTACAGAATGCATATAAATGTAAACAAAATTTATACTTATTATTAAAATATTTTTAAAATATCTGATAATTTGATGTGCATATGTCTTATGATCACTTTTGTCCACCAAATGCCATGCGTCACTAGTTTAAATTTGTTTCGACGCTATAAGCTCGGAAGTGGACAAATTCGTCATTTTAAGAAGGCTCGAGAACTGAAGAAAATATTTATCTTAAACTTTCAGCTTGTTTACAGATCTTTATATTAGCCAAATTCCCAAATTTGATAACTTATTAAACAATTTGATAATTTACGTTCGGAGAGGGAGGCAAGGCAAAATAATAAATTTTAATAATCGGTTATTTCAAGCCAAATTTTGCATTGCAATCGTATTATGTTTTGTTAATTATATTTCTTGAAATAAAAAATGTTGTTAAAAAAAAGTTGATTATATTGTATAGATTTTTTTTCTCACTATCCAAATTTCGCCGCCCCCAAAAATTTGCCGCCCTGGGCAGTAGCCCCGATTGCCCCTACTGTAAATCCAGCACTGAGTATAACGATTCGATAACTCATGCTATTAGGTTATAATTTAACCTTTGTAACTGTGAAAGGCATTAAACACTGATTTGTTGGTATAGTTCACTGATTGTTGCAAGTTCTTATTACACTAATGATTTGTCACTAAGTTCTACTTGAAGAAGATATATTTATTGATTATTCATTACATATATTGTTACGCGGACTTTAGTTTTAAAAGTGATAAAAATGAAGTCCGATTCAAATCCGCTTCCCCCTCTACAGGGTAGCAACTATCCGGTGTAAAAGCTCAATGCCATGAAGACGCTACCTTAATAGTACAATGTCAGAAGAGGGTTTGATTTGAAAATATTAGATCTGTGTTTTCAAGTCTAAACGGAAACCACTACTGCTTGGTATTAGACAGTCAGAGGAGGAAATGGAACCTGGGGCCTCAAGTTATAAGTCCAAAAATCTTAAGATTGAGCCATAAAGAAGACCAAGAAACAAGTGAGGCTTGAAACTACTTAGAACTTAGAAAAAATTATGGGGAATTTCTGTATTACTAGAACCTTATTAGAAGAGTAGTTTACACTAGCAAGAAACGCTTTTGTTAAAATTGCTAAGGCGATCAGCAGATATATAACTGCATTTCACTCATAGTATTTCTATTTATCAATAAGTACTAAATTTATTCCCTTTATTCCTTCGTCTATAAAAAAATAATCTCCGTCATTTAAATTAAATTAGTTAAATCATGAAAGCAAAGCGATTCTACCGAGCAGCAGCTGTAGCTGACAGGAGACTGTCATATACTATGAGAATTTCCTCTCTTTTTCCGACCGAAAAAAATCAATTTGCATTCAACGAAAACTTTGAATAGCGATCCAATGTTGAATTCGTTTACAATGTCTAAAAATAAAAATGCACACATGCGACGCAGTAATAAACGCACGTTCGGCGTTGAATGAAGAAGAGAGTGAAATTTGCAATTCTACTATATAAATTGGGATCATGGTGAGAGTCTATGAGAGGCACATCTGGGAAAATGGTTATGAATTTATTTGGAGAAAAAATTTATTAGAGAAATAGATTTATAATTGATTAGAGAAATGATACACATGATGCAAATTTGTAAGCATCTATGTGGTGAAATTTTTAATTCATAAACGTTGTACTTAACTTGAGAGTATTAGCATTACAGAGTACTAAATTACAATTTGTAATTTCTGTCTTTAAATAGTAAACATATATGGTAGTATATATATATATGGTAGTATATAATAATGCAGTCACCAATTTTCATTTTTTTTAGTTACTTGATCATAAAATATATAAAATGGAACATAAAATAAAATTAATTTTTAATCAAGTAGGCAAAAATTAACCTGAAAACTACTTCCTGCGATGATAGAACAAGATCTAAACAAAACAGATACAATAGATTTTCACTAATTTCAAGTCCTAGACTTGGAAATATGCACAAATTTGGCAAAAGTGAAAATTTTCACAAATACTGAATTAGAAATGTTGAAACTCGATTTGTGACGAACATAGCACAAAATCGTACTAACATTTTAAAGTTATGTTAAAATTTACAATCAAAATATAGTACTGAACTAGTAGTAGGTATCATTTTGCTTTAAGGCATAATCAACTCAATGGATAAGAATTGATATTCAGACATTCAAGTGTGGACTCAACTGTAATCAATAGCTACATACGCACGAATGGCATAGATTCTAATTAGGATCTCCCAAACGCGAGGCGCAATTCCAAACTTAGATGAATTTTTATAATTCAACCGTTCATCGTATGCCTATAATATTCAGATTGTGAAGTCTATAGTCATACAAAGTTTCATCAAAATCGTCAAAAAAATCAACATTTAATTACGAAGAAACGACTCAATTGATCTTTACCAAAACCTAATCAACGCAAAAACGTAAACAAAAAATATTACACTTTTCCCCTATTTTTTTAAATTATAATATAAATTTTGTACATCTAAGAAAGACAGAAGTGTCTGGTATGAGATATCGTACAGAATATCTATACGATAGTATAGAATTATATTTATGAAGAAACGGCTTGGCTGATCACCGCGCAAAAGTGACAAACGCTAGTCCTAATCGAGTAACATCGAACGGTTTTTCAATTTTTGAAATCGGCCTAAACGTTTTTGAGAAAACGTAAACGAAAGGTCAAAAATTTGTTCACACACACACATACTTTTTTCGAATTTGACTTCATTTGATTCAGAATGGCTTGAAAGGTCGAGAAAACATGAAACTAGCAAATCGGAAAAAAAATTATGATGAAAACATGAACTTCTCCTTCGAAAAGTTAATAAGATATTGAAAATGTTAATAGAAATATTTAACTAGCTGTAAGTGGCATTTTGCCTTAAGACAAGTTGCATGATCTTTCCCACATGTGTAGATAATCGACTTAATTAATAACAAAATAATATATTACAAACACACATACTTTTTCCTAATGTAATAAATGTAATGCGTAAAAGCAATCTTTAGAAAGAGTAGGATTTGATAGATAAGTATAATTTCAGTGCGCGAATTATAACATTCTACATCCTCCCCCCACGAAGTGATCCATAAGGCAGACCAGAGACTAGAGACCAGAGACCAGAGGCAAGGGAAAAGCTGAGGTTTTCATCGGGAATATACCCAGGTGGCATTGAGTCCGACTTACCCAGGCAAAAGACCAGTCTCTATACAAAAAAAAAACATACTTTTGCAAATATGATCTTGATCGATTCAGAATAAAATATGAAATTAGCTAATGGGATTTTCTATTTTAAAAAAATTCTTTTTGGTGAAGTTAAAAATTTATATGTTGGTAAATCAATGAACAGAATTAAAAAAAATATTAGAGGAAAATAAAAGGTAGAAATAAATGGTATAATATTAGAAGCTAGAAATAAATGGTATAAAAATGAAAAAATAAAAGACCAAATGCTATAGCAAAAATGGAATAAAAATGACAAATAGAATACCAAATGCTATAGAAAATATGGAATAAAAATGAGAAACAAAACACCAAATGTTATAGCAAAAAAATGTATAACTAGTGGGGTGGGTGGCATCGTGCCTTAAGGCAAATTGCTGGAACTTCCTGTACCGTAACGAAATGTTCGAGGAATATTGAATGTTTTCAAATAGATTATTATAAATATTGTAACATTGTCTAATATTTATAAGAATTATATAGACTGAATTGCAGAGTTGAAATTATTTGTTTAAAGTATATTAGAACTATAGTCAGAATTAAAAATAAAATCTGAATTATTTTCGATATACAAAAAATTTAAAAAAAAAAAAAAAAAAAAATTGGAACAAAAATTTTTTTTCCAGAATCAATTATTTTGTTAGGACAAGCAGAAAGTTCTTTGAATCAATTGAATCAGACGCTTAGTTCTCTCAAAAACTGCCATTTTTTGTACATTTAGCTCCGTATCTCCGAAATGACTGGGCCTGCCTTTGCAAAAAACTAATAACCCCTTCTCCCAATCATTACTAATTGAATGTTTTTTAGATCATTCAAAACGGATGCTCCGTTCTCTCAAAAACTCGATCTATATTTTCTGCACTCTTTGCTCCTTATCTCCGTAACTGCTGGACCTGCCTTAGCCAAAAACTAATCAGCACATCTCCTTATCAATAGGAATCGAATGTTTTTAAACCATTCAAATCGGTTGATCCGTGCGCCCGAAAACGTGACTGGAAGTTTGTATCCATACATACATACACACACACACACACATCCATTTTTTCTGAAGTATGCCAAAACGTTCAGAAACCTTCAAAACGTCGAGAAATGTAAAAATTTTCAATTTCAATTTTCGGCCCATTACAATAACTTACCCTACGGGAAGTTAAAAAACCAAATGCTATAGCAAGAATGGTATAAAAATAAAAAATAAAAGATCACATACTATAGCATAAGCCTACAAAGAAATGATACTGCCACAGCCGATATCATTCCTACATCAATTACTTAGCACAGTCCGAGTCCAGGCTCCCGATCGGGGACTTGTTTAATGAATGAGCAAGCACATAAGGTTCCCGACATCCTGACCATTTATTAGACATATATAGACATAATACGAATATGGGTCATAATACGTGCATTATATTCAAAACATTGTCCGAAGAGCTTATAATGGTGCTCGGTCTATTGACAAAACCCAAATCACTAGGCCAATTATCTCGTATTTGCATTATTCAATTTCTGACGCTTGCGGTGCCAAGCGGCTGATGTATGATAATGTGATTTGTTAGAGCCATTAAAGGTTTTAGTGCAGAGCTATGAAATGACAGCTGATTGCATCGTAAAATGAATGGATAAAGGAATTCTTGCTTGGACATGGACTGGTGGCCCAGGCCATTCACGAAATTAAGATATAAGATGATATTTAAGGGCATATCGCTTTAATAGACTTCACAATCTTGAGATCTTCAATATTTATCCGCTGCTCGTTGATGTAAAATACCGAAGATTAATTAGAAGAGAAGCAGTCAGTTGATTTAATTTCTAACTACTTTTCACTGGATATGTTCTAAACCAGTGATTCCCAAAGTGGCCCACATGGTCCACCAGGGTTTCATTGCTACGTTTCAACCTTTATTCAATATATAAAGTTTTCCATACACATTTTGGAACAAGGAATTATGTTTTTCATCGTCGTACCTCGTGAAAAGAGAGTTTAGCGTTGTTACCGATCTGCGAACCGATATTTATGATTAAACCATATTAAATTGTTGTCAAATGTTGATCATCTAATATTAAAACATTAGATTTATCTTTTCAATTATAAATATTTAAAGAATGCGTAAATTTAACTCTTTGGGGACGGCTGTCCACCTGAGTGGACAAACATACTCCGTGAGGCACAGGCTATTTTATAAACAATGACTCAGTTTGCATCGAAAAGTTGAATAAATTACATATAGCAGTGATAAATAGTGTTGTATTTTGAAAATAATTTTAAGTTATTTTAGTAGTATTTTTAGCCTTCTTCTTTGCTATATAGTCGTTCTTTTAATATTTAAAACGACCGAGCGGTTTTAAATAGGGCAAAACAACTGGTAAATTTTGTGGAGTTTCAAATAGACATTCATACAGACAAATTTTACGAAATTACTATTCGCCCCGAAGATAGTGATGAATGTGATGATGATATTATCCAACCAACAAAAAGAAGAAATTCGACAAATTAAATGAAGAGCGGAAAGACATTAGCGAATGTGCCGATTCTCCTTAATAATCGAGTTTGACATACATCAACAAACACCCCGACTACAAATACCAAGCAATATAAGACTTTTACTTTACATTTTACAAATGAATTATTAGACAATATAATAGAAAAAACAAACCATTATGGCAGCACAAAAATGAACAAATATACTGACTAATCAGTGGCATATTCTAAATGCGAGAGAAAAAAAAGGTATTGTATTGTCTGTTCTGACAGAAAAGCATCAGGAGAAAGGCGGCGAACAACATTTTATTGTAAAACATGTCAAAATTAACCAGCAATGCATTTTGGAAATTGTTTTGAACGTCACCATCCTTCATAAAATGATCAAAAATAAATTAATGTTATAAATGTATGTCCTTCAATGACCACAAATTTTTATCGAACAAATTGCATAACATACTCTCAGTCTCAAGTTTACAGCCGGTAAATTGTTTTGAAATCGGTGCCGTCCCGTAAGTGTTAATCAATAGGAAATCAATGTATTAACTTCGGAGTGTGTAAAGTATACGAAGTTGCTGTAGGGTGTCATAATGTGAGAAACTTTTGCAGATTAATCAAAATCGTAAAAAAAAATTAATACACATTATTGAAAAACGAGTACAAGTCTAAAACATACACAAAGTACTTTCTAAGAGCGCGACCGATTAATTCAAATTTTAACTAAGTTTTAACTTCCTGAAGAAGAAATTCATGTTTTCATCAAAAAATCGATTCGTCGAGTTTTCTCGACGTTTCAAGCTATTCTGAATCGAATGAGACCAAATTTGTGAAAAGTATGTGTGTGTGTACGTGAATAGATTTTTTGCCAATTTCAAAAATTTAAAAACCATTCCATGCATCTCGATGAGGACTATTGTTTGTCAGCTTTGTGCGACGATTGGCCAAGCCATTTATTTGTAAATCGCAGAAAAGTGAAAAAAAATTTGTCCACGTTTTAGCCCGCAATCTGAATCGATTTTGAAAATTCAAAAACCGTTTGAAAGATATTGGTTAGGAATCGTGCTGATGAGTTTTTGGTAAAGATCAGCCGGGTCGTTTTCTTGTAATAAAGTGTTAACAAAAATTTCGACGATTTTTATGATTTTTTTTTGAAGGTACATACCATAGTCTTATAGATCATACTATAATATTACGACCCTAGGACAAGTCGTTTAATTTTAAAAAATTGTCAAAGTTTGCAAAAATTAGAATCGTTTTTTGGCATTTGTCAAAATTAGAACTTTGATCGACGGTTTCTCGAAAACGCCTAAACCGATTTCAGAAATTTAAAAGCCATTTCATGTATCTCGATGAACACTATCGTTTCTCAATTTTGTGTGACGATCAGCCGAGCTTCTTATAATTTGGAAAAAGTGTTAAACTTTTCGTCCACATTTAAGCTCATACTACCGAACCGATTTTGAAAAATCTTAAACTGTTCGAAAGATATTTGTTGGGAATGATACTGATTAGTTTTAGGTGAAAATCTACCGAGCCGTTTTCTTGTAATTAACTTTTGAAAAAAATTTAAGCTGGTTTTTATGAAACTTTTTTGGCGATATATATATTATAGTCTTATAGATCGTACTGAAACATTACGGTCATACGACAAGCAGTTTAATTAGTTCAAAAGTTGTTTTTGTGATATGATTACTATTAAGGCAATTACTATTTTGGGAAACATAAGCACTTTATTTTCGAAAGAAACAGTTGAATATTTTATCTAATTCAACTTGCCTTCGAGCTATACTCACTTTCAGCTAGTTTAAATAAAATTTCGGTGAATTATACTTCATTTTCGTTAATTATACTTGGTATGGCGATAGTAGAATGTATTGATGAACATATTAAAAAGATTATTCCTACGAAAAGTAGTTCAATAATAAAATTTTATTAAAAGTCCAGTTGTATTAGGCAAGTGTTCAATTTTCAATTACATGTAATAATTTTTTTTGCAAAATTAAATGATCTGCAATAGTTTCTCATATTATGAAGTCCTACAGCGATTTGGCATACTTATAAATCATTCACAAATTAATAAATGAATTGATTTCTTATTGATTGAAGTCGATTATTTATACATGTCGGGAAGTTCATGCAACTTGCCTCAAGCAAAATGCTACTTACAACTAGTTAAATTATTTTGGTAGAATTAAGTCAGAATAGTAAACGGTTTACACGTTTACACGACAAATTAATTTCGTGTGTTAATATTTTACTAGCGCAGGTATATAATTAAAAATGAATTTAATTTATGTAGAAAATCATCAAAATAAGTCAACTTATAATAAATAAAGCAATAAATTGTGTCATCACAAAATATCGTTATCTTATCAAGTCAAAATATTCCCAATATTAAACTCTTACCTGAAGCGACCCAATAAATAAACAATCAATATATCATAACCGCGCTGCCGGCACCATCGATTAGTTCAACACACTGAAATATTCATAACAATTCATAAAATTCTGAACAAATACAAATCCACTAGATCACTTGAATATCAAATATCTAAGAGCACTTAATAAATAACATATCGATTATACATGTAACATATAATTCGTATCACAGTGTTAGCTTATTTAGCTAATAGCCGAGACGCCGAGTCTCACGCAATAGGTACACAAAACACTAAGTTAACTAAATTTATTTATTATCAACGAACCGATTTTAAATTAAACACTTGTTAGAAAACTTGTTCGATGTCGGATGAGTTATTATAAACTTGATATAATCTATATATATATTAATTTCGTTGACTATTCACGGCGCCGTCAGAAATAGATCGAGGTGCGACCGCTCGCTAAGGAAAGCAGGTCTCTACTGCTCCAATGCGCTATCTACTCGATGGGTCGACTGTAATGTCGCCACGGGTGGATTGAAACAAATACTGTATGCGCCAATAACGGGCGCCGGGGAAAATAGGAGTGAAGTTTGGCGAAAATTTAAGCGCCAAATTTAAACTAAAATTTGTAATACGTAATTTGTAATAATAATATGTATATTATTGATAAAAACAAGAAACAAATACTGTATACGAGAATAACGAACACCGGGGAAAACAGGAGTGAAGTTTGACGAAAATTTAGGCGCTAAATTTAAACTGAAATTGATAATATATTGTTGACTTGAAGAATTTTTACATGTTTTTTTTTGATGTTTGATTAATTGAATTTTGAAGAACCAATTTTTTGTAAAACAATTTAATTATTTTATATTAATTACAAATTATAATTGTATTTACAATAACTTCAATGTTTTTTAAGTATCGTAATGATTGACTTTTTATGATGATTTTGGATTGATTCTATTTTGTTTATATCAAATAATCGTCTGCTTCGATTTGGCGCAAACATGTTCCATATATGTTTATATAATATAAGTATATTAATAATTATTTTATTATATAAATATATTTTAATTACATTATTGATAATGGTTTTTACCGTTTATCAATAGGTTTGCTTTATATAATATAAGTATATTAATAATTATTTTATTATATAAATATATTTTAATTACATTATTGATAATGGTTTTTACCATGTTTTTAATCTTGTTGTTACAAAGGGGCGTACAACTGCCTTTAAAATACAATTTTCTTTTTACTTTGATAAACAAACAAACAATTGATTATATTTTCATTCATGAAACCCAAAGGACAAGATTTCTGAATTACAGAACCTAAAAATAATTTTATTTTACCTTGTCAAAACAAATTTTTATACTTAAATTGTAATTATCACAAACAAACAAAAATTATCTCATTTATGTTTCTCATAACTAGTACCATATAAAGTAATTCTCAGCTTTTGCATTTTGTATTACTTAATTTGTATTATTTGAAAAAATCCACTGTAGTCATATTTTACAAAATATGAAAAATCGTTATCAATAATAATAATACATTTTAATTATTATATAAGAATTTACTTTATATACATATATTATTAACTTTCCGGAGGGTAAGTTACAGTAATCGCAAAAAAATCAAAAATTAAAATCTTTGCATATCTTCACGTTTTGAAGGTTTCTGAACATTTTGGCATACCTTAGAAAAAATTGATGTATGTGTGTGTGTGTATGTTTGGATACAATTTTTCGTCCACAATTTCGGGCGCACGGATCAACCGATTTGAATGGTTTTAAAAACATTCGATTTCTATTGATAGAGAGACGTGCTGATTAGTTTTTGGTGGAAACAGGTTCAACCGTTTCGAAGATACGGAGCAAAATGTGCCAAGAACGATAATTTCGTTTTTGAAAGAACGGAGTACCCGATTTGAATGATTCAAAAAAATTTTTACTATTGACGAAATGAAGAATTGATGAAATTTTTGGTAAGGCAGGATTTCGGAGATACAGAGGAAAAGGTAAAAAAAGTGATATTTGACGGTCGAAAATGATCATTAGACATATGCACATCAAATTATCAGATACTTTTTTTAAAAAATGAGTCCTAATTTTGTTACAATTTTGTTGAGTTCCGTACCAAGATTGTTAATGTTTAAAGTCTGCTTATACGGAAGCTCAAACGGAAGTCTTATTTCCATTTCATGAATTTAATTATTACACTTTCTTTAATGCTGATCAATTTTTTCATTGTTTCACCAAAGCAAAGTGAGGGCTATTTTTATTTGGAAACATATTGTACCTCTGTACTTTCTCAACCGTTGTCATTACTGCTTGACATCCAGCTGTCCATCAACATCAATCGTTTCAAACAACTAATTACTGGAAGCTTTAATCGAGTTTCATCCATATTTCATCAAATGTGATGAAAACGTCATGAAAACAAGATATTAACAAATCAGATTTTATGGCAAGAACATAAACTTCTATTTCTAGAAGTTAAAAAAATTATTAATTGTTAAGGTATTAAAATTAAAATAACTTAAATATGAAAGTAAGTAGTTTGTACAATTTTTGAAAATCTAATTGGATTACTGAAAATGTGGACAAAAAATTTGGCATCACAACTTATTAATTACATTTCGATACATTTTCAACAAATGTAATTTTCAATTTAATCAGTATATTCAGCTTTTAATATCATTCAATTTCTATATTTCTTCTATATCATAAATTTTTATATTCGCCATACTCAAATTCGCCAATCAATTTTAATTGTTAATAAAATAATAATTGTGTCACTATATGTCATAAAACATTGCAAATTTTGCCACCAATTTTATAAATCATTTACCAAATAATTTGAAAAGTGCCCTTATTCTCTTATACAGTTTTTGTAGTTCGTATTATCACCATTGATATGAGTGGCGTCCCACTGCGCAATGAAAAGCATGGCCGATCCACATGTATTTTAATGGCATTGCGCAGGGAAAAAATAAAACGTCTGGGGTGGAGGGTAAATAATTAACTAGTAGAAATACAGATCACAGTAGTAATAAAATAAATAGACACAGAGAATAATAAAGAAAAAACATCAAAGGATTAACCTATGCTATCGATTGAAAAAAATAGTGTTCGATAAAATTTAATTGGGAGGAAGATTAAAGAGATTGTTTGAATTATTCAGATATTTTTCCATACAAGATTGCAAGTACTCCTTCTGTCATCATGTGCCTCAAATAAGTTCAACTGCAAGACAAATAGTAAACCATTTTTTTGCTAAATTGCCATCCTTGGGGGGTTACCATTAATCACGTGAGGTTTTTAGGTGAAGAGAGGTTTAACAAAAAATCATACAATATCACGTGGTGGAGAAAGGTATAAAGTAAAATATCACGTGTATTTATTTATTACCTGATTTTTTAAAAAATCCAAACATTTTCAAAAAAAAATCAAGAATTTTACTTTTTTTTCATAACTAAAAATACACGTAATGTTTGGTGGAGATGGATGGATAATTTTGAATATCACCACATACCACCAAGTGAGAGAGGGGAGTCCAAAAATCCTTAAAAAATTGATCACGTGATTAATGGACGCCCCCTTACCATCATAGCCAGACATCCCCAATCACTTTATTGGCATTCGATATCAGACATTCTAAGTACTCCCAAAAATTTGCTGATGTTTCATTAAGGAATATGCGCAAATATTTAAAAACAATACCATATTCAAAACCTGCAAAGTCAATATTGACAAACATACCGATCTATACCTCAAAGTTCATTTATAAGAAGTACTACCCTTGCAATTGAAAATTTTTACCACCTAGAATATTTTTAAAATTCAATTTTAAACAACTGTTTTCTTACATTTTCAACAGAAATCAGCATTTTAATCAGAAATCAGACTGTAAACTTGTTAATAACGTTGGTTTATAGAAGGCACCCTAACGGTTGGTCTATCTCCTTTTCATGAATTTACTATTACAATAACCCTAATACTAGTGGATTTAAAAAACAATGTCACTACTGCTTGACATCAGGCTGTCCGAGAGCATCTACCCAGGAACTTCTGATTGGGAGTCTATTGCTCTAACTACTAAACCAAGGGGTAGACTAACTACTGTTTTGAGCAAAATATTTTTCGCATATCCGTGTATTCCGCTGTTTTATTGTGAATGATAATAGGGATATTAAAAATAATTAAATAAGATTAAAAATAAAAATATTAATAAAAAAACTAAAATAAAATAAATTTTTAAAAGCATACCGAACCATTTCATTATAGTTAATTATTTCTATAATATTTATAAAAAACTATAAACTTACATGCAACATCTTCATAGTCCACAGCTGTTTCTTGTTCACATTATCTATCTCTAGTTGGTACGAAATTCAATTATTAATTAATTAATAATTTATAATATTTTTTATAAACTATAAACTTACATGCAACATCTTCTTCATAGTCCACAGCTGTATCCATCTAGTTGATACAAAATTTAATTATTAATTAATTAATTAATTAATTAATTAATAATTAATCATTATCAATGTGGCTAAAAGTTATTCTATAAATCTTCCGATCGTACACGTTCTTCATTTAGAAACATATATTAAAAACTTTTCATTGTCACAGTCACAGGAATTATTATTTCACTCACAATGTTCAGAAATCACTATTCTCACAATACAAATCGTACTAAAAAGTATTAAAGATTTGAGTTACTCGTAGACAAAACTTTGTTGTATACTTTTTGTTATATATTTATAGTTATTTTCACATTTATTTCTGAAGAAATTAACTTCATCTCCAATGTTGAATGTAATAAACTTGAATATTGTTAAAGAACGGAACAAAAAGTTGTTGCATCTTAAATGTCTTATAAAAAGGCTAATGTAAACTTCTTCATAACTTTAGAAGGCAACCCAACAATTGGTCTATTTCTATTTGATATATTTTACAATTAGAAACTTGCTAATTCGGATGAATTTTTATTGTATACAGCAAAGCTCGGTAAGGGCTATTTTCACTTGTAAACATATTGCTATATCTATATTTCCAATTGATTACCGATGTCACTACAGCTTGTAGAATATCTTATTAGAATCCCTTAGCTAAAATCAAATTCACGGAAAGCCCATTTTAACCGAATACTTTTTTGTTTTTCACCCCTTTATGTTTTTCGATTCTATTTAAAATAATATGTTATTGTTTATTTGATATAACTTAATGTTTTTCTTTTTCGGAGCAATTTACTTAATTTTATGTTATAATATTTCAACTTGATCTTTTTCATGATCGAAATGGTTTATAAATTCGTAAGAAAATGCTAGATTATTGACTAGAATATTTTCAATTACTTCTTTCATTAATTATGCTGTTTTAGTTTATAAAAATAATCGATTTCTCCCAAAAATGAGTTCATGTTGCGCTTGTTAAGATAATTTTCTGTGAAAAGAAAAAAAAGAACCCTTCAGTTTACTCAGTAAACGCGTTTTAATAAAAATTCTCTATCTAACATATTTATAAATACATCATATATATATTTATTAATTGTACCTTTGTATCCATACTGTAAAACGGAAATAACATCTGCACCAGCTTATATATAAATAATAATTTGGATCATTTCATAATTTTGTGAAAAAAAAATTTAATTTTAATGGTCTTTTAAAAAAAGTCCTTTCTATTACATAATAATAATAACTACTTGTTTCTGTAATTCGTATTACAAAAAATTGCCTTCTTCTAAACATAATCTTTTCGTTAGTTTATAAGTTTTGATCTGAAAACATATCTTATTTGAATTTGGATGCAATGTAAAGTACAGGTATGTCATCACCTACTGCAAATATAGAAAATGTAGATAATATATATGCATATACATAAAACGTATACTACATGTAGAAAAACTATATACAAATAATGCATAAAAATAAATGTTAACTCACTCAATGGTGTATCAGATTAAAAAATAGCTTGTCACTGGTACAATACTTGCACTCAAATAACTAATAAGATTTATTCTTATCCTCATATTTAATCTTTTAGTTCAAATCAATCTGTATACAATTCTTATGATATTTTTACATTGCTCCTGAAAACAATACAGATTATTTATTTTAATGATCACAGAAAATTCAGCCCTAGATATTTCACTAGAAAGACCATCAAAAGCAATAGATACTCATTTCCGATCTCTACAATCAAAAAAGTTCATATAAAAGTTTCTATGAAAATATTTGCTCAGAATTGGCTATGCTTCTTTAACTAATCACAAAAAATTAAATAATTTTCAACAAAATTACAGTAAAAAAAAACAATTTGTATACAAATATAATAAATAATATTTTAATGGATACATAGAAACTATCATAGTATGAATAATTTAAACTATAATAAGTAGATAAATAACAATATTTTCACTTCTCAATGTCATGTAAAACAAATATATACATATATTACATTCACATTAGTAAATATATACATGTATTGATTGGAATGTACAATACTAAAACGCATTGTAAATAAATCGCATAATTATCCATACTTATGTATTTCATCATAACATAACTTTCAGTATTTAATTGTAATGTATTGAATTCAAAATTTGTTCATTATTTAATTTTTATTATAGTTATCGCTTGATTGATTAAAGCGAATATTTGGAGCAGACTGATCAAATAAATGGACAAGCTATGAGATATGAAATGAAATATACTTTAAACATTCATTATCATATAAAAAATATAATAAAATAAATATTTTAATCTATATTCTTAAAAGAAAGGATACCTCAGCATTAATTTATTTAAAAAGTGTCTCCCAAAAACCATGGATGAACCCAAGGTGCGGAAGGTGGAGGAGTGGGCGGGTATATAGAAGGTGAACTCTCATGACAGGAAATACGTTGAGCCATATCATGTAGTCCTTGCCCACTGTAACCCATCACACTTCGACCTAATGTTGATGGGTCCAATGATGGATATCCTGGTGGTGATAGCATATGTGATGAAGTAACAGTATAATGATTATTGTACGCTCCTTTGTCAGTTCTAGCATCATATAAATTCGAAGAATTGTATGATGTGATCGGCGAATTATAGTCTTGGTTCTCTTGATATCTACAGGACGCGTAAGACATGCCTCTTGAAAATATACTAGCACTCCGAGAATTTCGAGTTTGCAATGTATCTGTTATATCAGCAGTTCCAACGTTTGGCAAATACGATGAAGCATCTGCAGGAAGATTTATTCGGTTCTCAATTAAGTCCGATAATATGCTCGCGCCGCTGGCCAGAGCCTCGTAACTTTTTTCAGGGCTATAGAAAGAGCTGGTTGCATCGGCAACGGATTTAACGTCTCTGGCTAGCATCTGATTTTTGTTGAATTCATTAGTAATCATTGATATATATTTCTCGTTTGAGATTGACATGGAGATGTGGTGATTTGGAAACTGTTGAGAACCGATCGTGGAAGCTGACACGTCGGAGTGCTGCGGAGGCATCGCGGAGATCGAGCCCGTATTGCACGGTCCCACACAATGCCTCAATTCGTCCTCCTAGCTGATGCGAGCGCGCTTGCTCGCGGGGCTCGTTGTCTCGTTTGCGGCTAACATGTATTTTAACTGCGGCAAAAATTTCATTACATCCCTCAATTGAATTAAGGGTAAGTTTTCAGATAACGAGGTGCACTTGCCGCTGTCACACAGAATTTGCATTTGTAATCTGGAATTAAAATAGGAATACTTACAAATTTGACAAGAGAAAATCATATCTAGCTTCAAACTATGTACTTCGTTTGCACTGAAATTTCACTACATTCATTCTAGTGTAGAAATTTAAAAAAATAGTTTTTTTTTATTTCATATTCTCAAAGTTTAACTATCTAAGAATATGGGTACGATAAGGTTTTTGAAAATTTGAATTATTTTCGGAGATACAGGCATTTTACTGACTCGGTCTCGATATTGGTTTGGCTTCACGCAAAACTTTAAATGCATTTTTCTCAGAACAGACTTTTTCAGTACTGTTGACACGATTTCTCGAGTTTTAATCGACCGAGTCTTGTTTATAAACCTATCTATAGCCCGAACTAGGATTATCCCCAAATTCCAATTTTTACTATATTTAAAAAATTCGAGAAACTCAAAATAAAAACAGTTAAAAAACACTTTTTTCAAACAGTCGCCAATTTGTAAAAAAAAATATTTTTACTCATCGCTAGTTCGGGCAATTGCGACATCATTGTAGATTAATAATCTTTTTATTTTTTGCATTTCCGATGCCAATTTTTTGAGTCCACCCACTTCATCAACTGCCAGTTTTTACAATTTTCAACTTTTTTTTTATTTTATAATTTAATAGTATTAGTAAACAAGTGGTAAAAAAATGGATAGTAAAAACATTCATTGCTTTCTTTTACGACACTTTAAAAATGGCCTAAAATTCATCGCTCTACACTAGAATACCCCCTTAAACTGTAGAGCTCTTGAGTCAAATAAAAACATTCTGGTATGACAAAACAATTGGGGAAATACGGACATATGACATGTTTGAAAAATCTAACACTGTACACAAATTATTCAAAAATTGGCTAGTTTTAATAACGTTATCGCCACTGTATAACGTGACGATAGCCACGCATAATCACATTACCGGGATTCCGTAATCACGAATACCGGGATTCCAGACGATTTTTGTCCGGTATTCAATATAGGCATTGATATAAAAATACCAGTATTTCGGTTTTACCAGAATTATGTTAAAAATCGAACTCACGCAATATGTTTTACACATACCGAGCCGAGTACGACGACATCAACAAGTGGCGGTGTTTGCAAATTTTTAGAAATCGTTCATATCTAACTACAATTTGATTATAACCTAAATACTCTAAGCAAAGTACTAATTCATACAAAGTAATAATGTATTATTTGTTAATGACAAGTGAATAATAAGAATGATTTTTTGGCGGCTTGTTATATTTGTACTAAAATTTGAACCTCGTATGAGGATGAAATAAACAAAATGTAAGTTATTATGTGAATGTTTTGTTTCTTTAAGTATATAATTCGATACGAAGCTATTATGTATATGTAAAATATTACACAAAAGTTAATATATACATATATTTTTTACTAATATAAAATAAATAATATATGTTCAATTCATCAGAACAATATTTAACAGATTTCGTATATTATTTGTTAATATGTTAATATAACAACTGCGGTAAATAAAAATATAACTAGTAAATATTTCATTGACAATACCGGTATTAATACCGGGATCCTGGTATTACAAATTTCAAATATCGAATATCGATATTCAGATTTTACTACAGTATTGGAAGCCCTAATAATCACAATTATGTCAGACGTTGAGCGTTTATCACAAACTTGTCGCAGTGATCAGTTTGAAATGTATAGCGCCTTCAAAAGTTCATTTTGAGAGTGGTTTCCTCATGTTTTTTTGGGACTTATTTATTGTTTTTTGTAATTATATATACTAAAATTGATGAACATATACCAGTACTCTGTGGTTTTGATTAACTTTAATGCACTGATGTACTTATTAAAGGTTTTATGTAATATTCATTATTCCACTTTTGGACAAAATAACAAACTTATACAATGGTTAAAATGACTATTTTGATAGCACTATAGGGAAGTTCATTCGAGGCCAAGAAAAATAAAATTAAAACCTGTCAAAGGTGATTGATTTTTATCTAACTACTCCTAGAAATAGGCCAAACTATCCACTGGTAAAAAGAGAGACTTGTATTTATAGCATAGACCTCTTAGACGATGTATGAACTTCCCTTTGGGCTCATGTGTCAGGTGCTGATGTCCCGAAGAGGACACCAAACGATTTCTTAAAAATTACCTCAGTATGTCTTTAATCTATATGGCTTTTTGTCTGTAGTATATGGACAAGATGGTTATTGTGGTTAATTGCATTTTCTTTTAAAAATATATTGAATTAAAAGACTACATCACTGGTAGTCAATGAATCTAAGACGTGTAAAAACAATTGACGCTGATTATATCATTAAACAAATAAATATCATGTAATTTTGTCCGTGCTTCCCCTACTTAGTGTCATTGTAATTTGTCTCAATTAACAGAATATTAAATAGTAGATTAAGATTACCAGTATTCATAGAGATTGCACAATCGTAAATTGTCAATATTGCCTAAGCTAATTAAACTACTATGATTAATATCCAAAGCTATCCTAAATTCATGATAACTGCATATAGTTAGATGAAAGATTCAGTAGGAAGGGTTTTTCAATTGGCACTTTTAAAAAATAGTGCTACATTCAAATAGTAAAATAGAGCCTGTTTGTAAAGTAATGAAGGCCGCATTTGTGCAAAAGTTCCATTTCTTTTTATCAAAATATAGTACTAAATTACGAAGATAACAGATAAAAATATGGCGTGAAAACGGATTTATAAAGTTTTTAATTGTTTCTTTAAAAGAAAAAGAAAAAAAATGCATATAGCTTAAAATAGTTCAACAAGCTCTGTAACATACCTATTTCCTTTGAAAAGTTCAATTCCCAGCGCGTCCAAAGCCCGTCTGCAATCGTCTATATTGTATGTTGGAAAGAAATGGCTCTTCAGATCAGCAATAGTCATTAACAACTCCGTATAAACATATGGTTTCATATTTATGCTAGGGACCATCTTGTTCTCAACCAAAGCTTTCTGTACTTTGTAAGGTACATGACTACTGGATGTCTGCGTATCAGGAATAGGAGTAAGATTGCGCCGAGACATTGTATCTAGACTTGAACTGCGACCGTTGCCTATTTGCCTCGTCTGGGGCAATAGAGACCTGGAACAGAAAATATGCTTATTATTATCGAAAATCATGTTTTACATAGATGAGATATTTATATGATTTATTTTAATTTTTGAAGTAAAACTTCTTTAGGCGGGATATGGGTGTAAAAATTTCTTTAGGCTACACGGGTGTAAATCCGTACAAATGCAACGAAAACGCCAACGTGAAGTTGAACACTACGACGCCGTAAGCGCTGATGTCGCGAGTATCCACTCCCGTCATGTCATGCGTAAGTCGAGCGCTAAACCCTATATGAACTTGCATTAATTGAATCACGTTTTTTACAAAAGAAGAGGTTGCCGTATTATGTCCTCATGGAATAAGACTTTTCTTAGAGAATAAATGTGTCATGGAATATAATAAATTTATATTGAATTGAAAGTCTCGTTGAAGACAAAATAATATCTACTGCCACGGATATTTATGTAGGTTGCCGTGCGACAGATCAACAATCATACATTCGTCAGCAGTTTCACAAAAATCGGTTATTGATACCGGGGGTTTGCCGTATGAAATAATTTTAGTTCTGAATAAATTTTACATTATAACAACTAATATTGATGTAAGTGATGGCTTAGCTAATGGTTGTGTAGGAAAATTAGTGTACATAGAACGTGGCGATAATGATGAACTTCTACGTTTATGGTTTGAATTTCCTGGTAAGATAGGTAACAAAATTAGGAAGAAAGCTGTACATCATATTCAAACTCTTAATATCAGTAGAACAGCTGTGCCGATTCTCAGGAGATCTTCATCTATTCCAATGAATAGAAATAAAATCATATTTGCCAAAAGAAATCATTTTCTTTAATGCCATTAATTCTTGCTGGAGATTTCAATGTCAATTTTCGTTCAGAAGAATCTCAACCATTAATTGATTTTTGAAGTAAAACTTCTTTAGGCGGGATATGGGTGTAAAAATTTCTTTAGGCTACACGGGTGTAAATCCGTACAAATGCAACGAAAACGCCAACGTGAAGTTGAACACTACGACGCCGTAAGCGCTGATGTCGCGAGTATCCACTCCCGTCATGTCATGCGTAAGTCGAGCGCTAAACCCTATATGAACTTGCATTAATTGAATCACGTTTTTTACAAAAGAAGAGGTTGCCGTATTATGTCCTCATGGAATAAGACTTTTCTTAGAGAATAAATGTGTCATGGAATATAATAAATTTATATTGAATTGAAAGTCTCGTTGAAGACAAAATAATATCTACTGCCACGGATATTTATGTAGGTTGCCGTGCGACAGATCAACAATCATACATTCGTCAGCAGTTTCACAAAAATCGGTTATTGATACCGGGGGTTTGCCGTATGAAATAATTTTAGTTCTGAATAAATTTTACATTATAACAACTAATATTGATGTAAGTGATGGCTTAGCTAATGGTTGTGTAGGAAAATTAGTGTACATAGAACGTGGCGATAATGATGAACTTCTACGTTTATGGTTTGAATTTCCTGGTAAGATAGGTAACAAAATTAGGAAGAAAGCTGTACATCATATTCAAACTCTTAATATCAGTAGAACAGCTGTGCCGATTCTCAGGAGATCTTCATCTATTCCAATGAATAGAAATAAAATCATATTTGCCAAAAGAAATCATTTTCTTTAATGCCATTAATTCTTGCTGGAGATTTCAATGTCAATTTTCGTTCAGAAGAATCTCAACCATTAATTGATTTTTTTAATAATAAATTTAATTTAACAATGAATAATTCTCCATTTGAATCAACCACAAGATATGGCACGACTATTGATGCAGTTTTCTCCAGAAATGTACATAGTTTACAAAGCTAAATTTATGTCTCTCATTTCAGTTATCACAAACCTATTATATCATATATGAAATATGATAGCAATTAATCTATCGCTGTTGTTTTAAACTGTGTTATTGATGTTATGTGATTATTAATATATGATTTTTAAAATTCAAATATGATGTTTTTTATTTTTATCTTAATTGCCTACTCATACAATATTAAAAGTTTTACTTCAATCGCATGTGATCCTTACGCGCACTCTTTTTTTTTTTTTATTGATATATTATTTTCATATCTCAGTCAGGCAGGGACGCCAGGTATAAGAGATTATGAAACAATTTTCATATTTCATTTATACATATCATTTATCTCTAGTTCATTCTCATATTTAAAATATCTTTAAATATCTCTTCAATCTCTTTCGTCTTCAACTTCTTTATAATATTTCATTATTTTTCTTCCTTAAGAAGTCAGAAAAAAAAACGCCAAATAATCCCATTATTTGGCGACGTTTTAAGTCATCCTGAACTTTAATACAAAAATTCGACAAGTAAGGAAAATTCGGGCAAAATGATATATATGGACAAAATCTAATTACATATTTGTATTTAGATATTGGCTAGTTTTAGCAATGTTTCCGAGACTGTATAAATGAAGAAAATATTTACAATCCTGCCAGATGTTGAGCGTTATTGACACAGTCCTGTCGAAGTAATCAGTTCAAACATGTATCGCGCCTTCAGAAGTTTATTTCAAGGTGGTTTTAATATGTTTTTGTTGGGACCTATTGTTATTTGTAATTATTTCTATTAAAATCAATAAACTTATGCCAGTACTAGTGATTTCAATAAATTTTTTAGCAATAATCATGTGTTTCATGGAATTTTGATTAATTATTCATTTTTGTTCACTTTCGGTCAAAATGGCATGCTTATACAATAGACAAAATGACAGTGCTATTTCGCAAGCATTACAGGACCAAGAAAAAAAAAATTAAAACCTGTCAAAGGTCATTTTGTTACTACTTTCGCTGTATATGCGTGTATTGCAAATTTAACCTGGTGGCATTATCTCGAAAACAATTGCGTCAATTTCAAAAAAATGGTGAAACTAAATAACGACTCGCATTGATTAATGGAATCGTTTCTTTGCAAGAGTTAAATAAAAAATATGTAATACCTCTCAGGGGGCGCGTACATCTTTTTCCAGAATACGATTACCGAAAATAACCCAACATTTTTGGAACGATATTAAAAATTAATTAGATTTTATGCATATTTTTACATAATATTTCATATTAATTTTAGTCTGCTGATATCAGTTGAGTATTTATAAAATAAACTGTTGAAATAATTAAGGGTGGTGCAACTTTTTTTTATTAAAGCAGAAAATGTTGGAAACCGCTGCTGTAAACAATTCTATAGATTCCCTTTAGTTTTAAACATACAGAACCATGGAAACTATTTTAAGAACTCAAAACTTTTCGTTTCAATAATGTTAACTAAATTTATGTGATAACCGATGAAACCTTCATAATTAGTTATTAGTAACAGTTTGGTGAATAGATCGAACTATAATTGTAAGTAACAGGTCAATATAATATTTTCCATTTTCCAAAATATCCTTTTAGAATTTTAACTCTTATCGCTGGCTAAATGTATTAGATATACTTCTTTACATAAATTATACTTATTTCTTTAACCACCTTCGAAGTTTTCCTAGCTATAATTCCCATCAAAAATTTCGTTATTTCCATTTTTTTTTTAAATAAAAATTGGTTTGATCGTTGTCACATCCCTGCCCAGTAAACACCGGGAGGCACCGAGCGGCAATCTGAAATCCACATAGATCCCACATGCATGTCACTTCCCTGAAGGCAAGCTTGTGGATTTCAGGTTGCTACCGCCGCTCAAATCACACGGTGTTTACTGGGTGGTTATTTACGACCTCAGTGTCGAAGTATTGTTGTCATGCCACAGGTGACTTCCGACCGATAAGGGTTAAAACTCTAATCTGTTTGAAGAAGATTTCTGGAAAACGCGTTAATTGACATTGTTTAAATACCAGCAGAAGCGTTTCTTCATAATTGATAGGTTTGATTTTCATCAGGAAGTCGTAGATCGACCTTAGAAATTCTTATTGTTTTCGAGTATCGCTAGTAAAATACAAAAAATAAAAATAAAACTAACCCAGGAAGGTTATGTGATGTGGTCCGCACCAGAGGTGGTGGTGCTTGTTGCTGGTTGACGAGCGCAAGAGACATCGCCGCCGCAGCATTAGCACTCGAATATTGTGCTTGATATTGTCTAGCCGCGGCGGCCGCCGTGCTGTGAGCCTGGCTGGACCGAGACGCAGCCACTGCTGCGGCAGCAGCATTCACGTTGTTCTGGTACATCCTGTTCTGGGTATGATGATGCTGTTGAGCAGCCGCCATCCGCAATGCCTGCTGCACGTTCGCCTGGTACGCTTGCTGACCACCCACTAAGCCGGCTGCCTGCGCCTGCCAACCGTTGTTTATTGCCTGAAAATAACCAGAAGATGTTAATTGAGTATAAGGTAAAGATTAATAAACATACTGTTCAGGGTGGAAGGTGATTGATAGCAGGTGAATAATTTTATTTATTCAATAAAATTTATAAATGTGAGAAAAATCAAAGTTTGATAAGTGTGAGCTGCAAGAAATATATGAGTTAAATTTTTATAGAAATAAATTCTGAAAAAATAAAGTTTGTTATTAATAAGGCCTAAAGTTGTGGACAAATACATAAATGATAACATTTATTTTTCACAGACCATTTATTAAATATAAAAATTTTAAAAAAGAGTTTTATATGAGAACAATAATCCATCAATAAATTCAAATATTTCCAATAAAAATCAGTATACCATGTATATTTACAAAATTTTCCATTCAACATATGTTATATTAAAAAATGAAATTAAATAAGTTATTTTTTCTCATAAGCTAATATAACAGTAAATTTGAATTTCAATACTTCTATGTCCTATAAAACAGTCTATTCTTTTTCCATTTTCAAAATTCAAAACAAAAAGGTTTTAAACATTCTTTAACTAATTATAGAAGTCATGTTAATAACAGACTATACAAGATACTGCAGATTATACTAAAAAAATGAAATCAAATATAAAATATAGGAATAATACATAAAAAAAGATTTTTCTACATCAATGAAACAGGTGAGCTTCCATAATTGTTAAAGAAACAATCCTATATTAAATAATATGGCAAGATTATTTCTAAGGCCATTTTAGTACGTTGTAATTATGGTGTTATCAAGAGTTTAATATTACCTGAGTTAAATAAATATAACGAAACTATTCTATATACAATTGTCATGCTTCAAGCAAAGAAAATAAATACTAATTAAATTATTTTTATTTCTAAATTGCTGTAAATAAATATTAAATTATTTGTAAATATATAATAATGCATATAAAAATTAGTATTATTCTGGCATCGGGGCAAGCATTTGTTTTTGATACATTGCGATTTTAAGCCCTCTGAATTTGAAATGCACTTCTAAATTTGGAATTGATGATTTTGAATTTAGTTGAGTAAAGCTAAATAATGTATCCATGATACAAAAATAGAACAAATGCAAAATATCTATATCAGTCTCATGTATATTTCCCTAACAATTCATTCAATCGTTGTAAATATTTATATGACAACCATTAATTTGAATCACTTATATTTATAAGACGCATTTTTTCGAGCAGCAGCAGCCCTTGCGGGCTGCACACGTACTTTTTTATTCAAATTTCCATCCTGGGTTGCAGTTTTATTAGGCATTTGAGAATTTTGATCGAGAGATTGCAATCGTTTTCGGCTACGTAATACTCTCCTAGGCTGAAGTTCATTTTCTTGGGAACTTTTCACTACTTGGGCATTATTTTCACTAGTTTGAGTTTGAGTGCCATTAACATTCGAAGTTTTCAATTGCTCAGCTTCTAAACGTTTTTTTTCGCGATATCTTCTAGCCCGAGCTGTGGCTAATTCCCTTTTACGTTTTTCTAAATCATCATCTATTGATCGTGTTTGATCCGTCATCACTACAGTCTGTAAAATGCAAGGATTAAATATTTGCACATGCAAGTACATTTAAAAATTAATTTCAAAAAACCAGAAATCGAAATATAAGCAACAAATCTTACATTTTTATCAAATCTTCTCATTTTTAAAAGTCCTGCATTGCAATTCGTACATCTGATTTTAATTTATAGCAAATATTGCTTGATAAACACTAACTTCTGAATATTTTTTTTTTTTTTTAATTTTAACAGCAATCAGAACCTTACGTCCTACGAGCTGTTGGGCTGAAACTTCTTACTATGTATTTTTTTTTAGATGGTAATCCAATGGTTAATCCATCCATATTTGATGATTTTGCTATTAGAATTAATCTGATAGGGCTGACTTTTTATTGGTGCAGCAATGCCGGACAAGGGCTATTTTCACTTGGAAACATATTACTATCTATATTTCCAAGTGAAAATTGTTGTCACTGCTGCCTGACAACAGGCTGCTCGAAGTGGGTATCGAACCGAATAAATTTAAAGCATATGTTTAGGACGACAACAAAATTTGTAGAACTGCCTAATACGTTTGAAGCGGCATTCCATAGTGATGTTACCAATGTCTTAACATCAATTCTCAGTCTTCTATTATTGCCCAATTTTCCTTTGATATCTATTAAGGAATCTTCTAGATTTATACAGTAGAACCCCGTTAAGGCGATCATTTTTAATACGATTTCTCGCATGGTACACCAATGTTGGTCACTGAACTTTCAAACAATATTTCGATCCAGCATAATTCGCTTTTGGAATAAAATAACGTGTTTTTGATCCGGTCTCCAGGAAATCGTCATAACGAGGTTTTACTGTCTTTTCTTAAAGTATTATTTTAACCTTTTCCACTCGCGAATTGCGAGATTTATATTATATGTATTTTGCAGTAGCATCCGAGTGGAAAGGGTTAATAGAAATTTGTAAGCAAAAACGATACTTTATCGCGCTTTAATACAACACTTTATCGCAAACTGTTCCAACAGTTTCCAGTCCCAACAAGTAAAACAAAATTTTAATTAATGTTTTTCATTACAAGTGAACACAGTGTTTTTTAGATGTAAGTTAGAAGAATGTTTTTCTGACTGTCCAATGAAATTAAACGTTTTTATTAAAACGAACAGTGCAGAATAATAACGTATGTTAGGAAAACGTATTAGTTTAAGTATCACTGTTCATATCTTATAAAACTACTTTCATGTAATTAATCATAAATTAATTAATCAAAATTCAATATAACTTGCTAAGATATATCTATAAAACTATAGGAATATGAAATAATAGAAAAAATGCAAACAAACAATTAGAACTTATAAAAATTTTAAAAAATTATTAGTAGTATCATTTCTCCTTTGTCTAAAGCCCGGTGCACACGACGCCAGTATTTCTTGTAACATATTTTCTGTCAAGCTTTTATGGTAAGGTGAGCATGTACAAAGAAACTATTTTATTTGAATGGAAACTTAAAACATATATATGTATTACGATAAATCCATGTGATGATCTTATTTCATACTTATAAGTATTAGTTAAAATAATTTAAAAAAAAATAAATAAAATGCTAGTCATATATTTTACGTTACCTTACGATAAAAGCTCGACAGAAAATATCTTACAAGAAATACTGGCGCCTTGTGCACCGGGCTTAATAAAAGTATGAAAGTATGAATTATTATATTAAAGCTGTTTCAAGGATCTCAAGGTTTCTCAGACACAAAGCCGTTGCCAAAAATAAGGATAGCGCAACTTTTTTTTTAAAAAACGGGGCGCGGTTCAAAAAGGTTGGAAACCACTGGGTTGCAAAGCCTTAATAATTATCCTTGCAATCAATCGGCTGTGCAAAACGTTGTTGGGTTCTATAGCTGCTAACAAAATATGTAAGATCCGCCAAATAATATGTGGAGCGCTGATCAGTATAGACAACAGACATACTTTTGATATGATTATTTCATATTAATTTTACATTTTATACAATTGACTTAAAACAGAATTGAAACTAAAACTGAACTAAAAGCTCACTTTTAGCCTTTAGTTCAGTCATGTAGGCAGTTAAATATGTAAGATCCGCCAAATAATATGTGGAGCGCTGATCAGTATAGACAACAGACATACTTTTGATATGATTATTTCATATTAATTTTACATTTTATACAATTGACTTAAAACAGAATTGAAACTAAAACTGAACTAAAAGCTCACTTTTAGCCTTTAGTTCAGTCAATTATCACTGAACTCTCTTTAAACGGCTCTTTAAAATATCTTTAACTAACTGAACTGAAAATTGAGCTCGACTGCCTTATTGCAAGGCTTTATATACAATTCTTAAGTAAGGTGACTTAATTCATTTTAAGATAACATACATTTTATTACTTCGTTCACTTGTTCCTTTGAGGATTTCTAGGACTAAAAGAATATGCTGCGTAGTTTGTATGTGGTTTTGATCATTATTGATAAAAAAGAATGTTATCGCTACTCGTTTAACTAAACATAAACTACAAGGTAATACAATGTTGTGGATGAATAATCAAATATATTATTGCGTAATTTATGTAATGACCGTTAGTAATAATAAATATCGTTAATGATAATAAATTCTATAATATTAAAAGACGTAGAAACAACGTATTTATGTAATCTACAACTTAATTTCATCTCCAAGTTGACAATGGTAAATATTTACCGATTTTGAATTGTATTGGTTGTATTAATTTAAGGTTATCATATTTTTGTAAGTCAAAACCGTGATGGCAATTTTTAGTTATGCTAATCCGGGACGGAAGGGGAGACGTTTTAAAATAATAAATGCTGTTCAAGGATACAATAAAAAAAGCTTTTTTATTTTAGATATTATATTATATACTATATTTTTTATATATGTATGTTTGTTCGTTTTGAGCCTTGTATAAAATTCTATTCTATCCTCTTCATAATTAATATGAAAAAATAACTCTTGTTTGTTTTCAAAATTTGTTAAAATATCTGTTACTTTCCGGAAAACTAGAAAATCCGGGACACATGGTAGAAATCCGGGACTGTCCCGGATGTAAAAAATATACATTATTTCAACCATATTTAATAGAGTTTAATCATTAACAAAGCCTTCAAGACATCTAATCCAATATTTCTGTACGATATTAACGATAATGATTAATTTCAAATCTCAACTAACTGGAGCTACTTTATAACATGTTAGCTATTTTTGAAAGTTAGAAAATAAGTATTATAAAAAAATTGAAACTTCTAAATGGTCTTAAAGCAATTAAAATAATAGCTGTTTATTATAAATATTAATTATTCTATTAACTGTCTAACAATTACGCCTGACTATTAGATTTTCATTAAAACCGTGTCCTAAAACTTCAAAGCCCTGGTTAAGGCGTTTGTGGATGCCGCCCACCGTATGATTTTATTATTGTTAGGTTAAGATCGATACGACGCGGCACCACGCCGCTTTATACAGATTTCAAGCCGTTGTCCATAACCTATCATAATCGTAAATAGAAATGTATATGGACAACAAAAATTCACCAAAACAAAAATAATAGAAGAATATAATAAGTACAATTTTAAACACTGAACAGACAGAAACTGGAATTATAATTTGTTACAGGAAACTTGCATATAGAAAAAAGTGTGGACGAAGAGAAAAAGCATTGAAAATGTGCATTACAGAATGTCCAACTTAATAAATATTAATTATATAGAATAGCAAAAAAAAAAGATTAATAATATCACAAAAACAGCGTGAATATATAATTCGTACCAAATTTTATGTATGGGTAGCATACAAGAATAACGTAGTCAGTTCAAAAATCACAATAATATTTTTTTTTATGTCTTCACCAACCAAAAATTTTTCAAATTTTTCTAGTGGGTTTATTTTGTCCTACACTTACTAATTCCTAATTCCTGGAAATGCATCTTTGGATAAAATATTAAAATAAAATTAGAACCATAAACAATATTTGGAATATTTCCCGCTAGATGTCTCCCCTTTATAACAACTCAAAAAAAGTGGAAAGTTTTGCACAATGTAGTGTTGAAAACATATACATATTTATTATAAAAGATATACTTAAAATTCATTATTTAAATTTTGGATTAATATAAATTTTAAGGTAATTTTGATCAATAGCATGAACTTATGATTGTCCATCAGATTCAAATTTTAATTTGGTGGATTTTAATAAAAGCCACAGCAAAGGGTGGCCAGTTATGCTAGTATATATATATATATATATATATATATATATATATATATATATATGAATTTATATATATATATATATCTTTATTGCTTTTACAACTTTGAAACATAATTGAAATAATTAGTAGCCCATTTGTTACTTTAAAAAAAGATTAAACGAATAACATTCTTTATTGATTATACGTTTCGAGACTTGATGAGTGTCATCATTCAACAAACCAAACCAGAACAAGAACAAAAACTTAAAATACTAATACTAGTATTAAAAACTTTTTCCTAAATGTTGAAGACATATTTCAGTTTCGTTTGTCATCGAATAAGCATTTTTTACCTACGAAACATGCCCCCTCCTTTTATTTAAATTATTAGTTATGTGTTGTTTATTCTTACTAAAGTTTTAAAAGTTTTTAAAGTTCTTGCTTTTGTCCTGATGAATGATGACATACATCCAGTGTTGAAACCTATAATCAATAATGTTTTTAATTTAAACTTTTCTTAAAGTGACAATTGGGGCGCGTTTAGAACATTTTAAATATATACGTATGTATGTATATACATACTAGTATAATAGAGTAGTAAATAAGTTTCAAACAAAAATAATATAATGATAATATAATACATGTGCAAATAATGCAAATAGTACATGTTTTATTAGAAATTATATAAAACTGTAACCATTCGATGTAAATGATCAAGTAATAAAAATGTAACCAATCTAATGTAATGTAAATTCATAGTAGAACCATAATTTCTACACATAATAATTCATGTAATTATTGTTGACATTAGTGAAACATAGTTTATAATAAGAGTAAATAAATGTGAATGTGTGAATGTTTAATTCAATTAATAATAATCTGAATCGAGAGCCTTACCTGTACAACGGACTGCATGGGATGAGGTAACCTTTGTGCACTATTGCTATTCAAAGTAGTTTGCACCCTCCTCTGTGTCACCTTAGTGATATTATTATTTGCAGCTGGCAGTCTAGGTGGAGGCCCCGGTGGTTGTCTAGTCCAATGCCCGGCATGTTGGTTTACAGCACCTTTACTCGTAACTAACAAATGTGAGTCTGTCACTTTACTTGGCCAATAGTCCTCAAAATTTGTACCAGTGGGAAAATAACTTTTAATATCATTTAAACTAATAACGGCACATGTTTCACTAGCAAACAATTCATTTCTAATACCCTGCACTTTACAACAAAACTTTAAATATGATAGATCCCAACCTTCTAAGCAATCTGCCTTTAGTTTTAGGTTTTCAGTCTCTCCCTCAAAATAAAATAGAGGCACAAATTTTTGTCCGTCACGAACAGTGTATGGTACTACTGATTCACCATTGATACGTATAAAACCACATCTATCTTTGGGATTGTTACTATTATTTAGTAATTTATTATAACATACATCTAGGAACTGATAAAATTCATTAGCATCAGACAGTCGAACTACCAAGTCTTTTTGAGAGAAATATTCCCGTCCAAATTGCTGATCACAGTGCTTATAGTTAATCTCATTTAATAATTTGCTTTCTGCTTCTGTTATATAATAGCTACGTATACATGTACAACTATATATGTCCTGGCTTAAATAGCTAAGATACTTATTTAACAGCTTCACTTCCACCATTCGAACTGCACAATATTTCTCTCCTTGTCGAAAGAGATATGGAACATATCCTTTTCCTATAGCAGCCCAACCAAACTGGCCTTTGACACTGCGTTCATCATTAGCTTTAGTGTCAGATTCTGCTTTTTCTTTACTTTTATCATTTGTTGGAGCACCTTTGCGTGTTAGAAAGTTCATAATACCAACTTGTCCACTTGCATTGGATTGCATTGATGACAAAGGCCTGGTTTGTTGGGTAGGTTGTGCAGCCTTTGCTTTGTTGGCTTCGACCATTTTAGCCGCTAATTCTTGAATTTCAGCCTCATCAGGCCTTTCGGCTTTCACTGACACCATTTGGCTTGTAGAAGTCATATCTGTCAGTTTTCCGATGTTGATATGATTACAATTAATTTTTATTCATAGTCTGGATTACCCTTCGTAATAACGTACTGACAATACTGTAAATAAAGTTCAATAGAGAAACTGAGCACAAACCAGCATCATCATATACACAAAACATCATTTGATTTAGTTTAAATATGCCGCATAATAATACGATTTACTTGAAACACTATACCGCATAAAATTATTAAAACAATAAACAGCCAGATTGATAATATTTTTCTATTATTTTAAATGCTAATATATACATATATGTCAAAATAAAAACGAGCTAAACAGGCCAGTGTTACTAAAATGCGGCAACTAGCGCCATACAAATACACTACACTCCTCTATTGCCAGCATGTATAACCAACTAGGCGTGTAGTTGTCAAACGTAATTATCAAATCTCATTTATCTTTACAACAAAATAACTATTCTCCACATATAAACATTGATAAAACAGTTGTCACGTTAGTATTAAATTATAAATAACTTTATTTATTTTTTCCACTACAATAGTCCGCCATATTTCGTGTCGAACGTATCTACGGAAAATGCCCCTACTAGTTTCACCAGGGATTCTGAATATTCGGGCTCATTTTCTCATACCGGTGACTCATATTAGCTCAACAAAATGGCCGCCAGCTGTAAACCGACCAATGGGAACGTGCCATTTGGCGGTAAACGAAAACAGCTAGCTTGATTACGTCACATACCCCGGGCGAGTCCATTTCGACTTTTCAAGGTCCCTTTTTATTAAATTATTTCTTGATGACTCTACTGGCCGCTAGAGTTGTATATTAATTGTATATTAATTAAAGTTTTGGAATCTTTCGAATACCAAATTTACTGATTTAATAGGGCGCTAATGATACTGTTGAAGTTGCCTTTTCTCATTGCGTAATTCTTGCGAAGCAATTGTTTCACCAAAGACAATTTCGTAATTAGCCCAGAGCACAAAACTAACCGACCGACGAATATAATATAGAAATTGCAATATGCTAGAATTGCTATTGTATTCTATAAATAATTTCGATTACCTTTCTCTTTCTGGCGTGCTATAAATAGCGTAAGAGAGAGGGACGGCAATATTATATGACTATGTGTAAATGTCATTTTTCATATTTTACTGCTTGAAACTGAGCAATATAGTGACCAATTGGTACCCGCAAAAATACCCCGCATTGAACTATTTTTTGTAATTTATTGCTGTCGAATAGATTAATTTGAAAAGTAAAATTTTTTGCTAACTAAAACTACATCACCTAAAGTGATAAATTACATAGTACAATTTAGTTTTGCAATGTTAAAAATATTACATGTTACATACCAATTCAAATTGCTGGCTTATATCTTTTTTGCAATTTCAATAAATATCGAATTCAAAATTAATTTAGTTCAAAATGTCAAAAATGTTTCACTATTAAAATTATATTATATGAATAAAGTTTGGCAACACTGCATTTGAGTTTAATGCAACGCCGCATGTGGTCGATACCAAACGTTCCTCATCGTAACATATATCTAGGATCTTGAATGCTTGGATCATTCATCCAAAATTTAGTTGGCAACAGGGCATTAAATCTATTAATAGACACGTTGAAAAATTTAATATGGTGACATATTAAATATTTTATTGACATCTATGTTTTAACTTAACTGACCTTATAATAACTACATACATAGGCGTTCGGTTTCAATGATGTCAAACATTTGGCAATTAATAATAATATTTTATTATTATGACCATTAATATGTTGCTACATATACATACACGTACTGACTTTGTTATACATATATATTTGTTTATTTATATGTTTATATACAACCCGATAGTACGGTACGCCGCAGGTAACTACATACACAATATGTATATATACATATACGTATAATATAATATATACAAACTAGTATATACACATATTTGTGTGTACGTCTACAGTGCCTCTACATTTGTAGTTAAGCTTGAGCATGTATGTATATGTTGTGTAACAACCACATACCTTTGTAAGTTCATATATCTTTTATTATTAATACATGTTTACAAAGAAATATTTACGTGCTTGTGTGTAATAGAATATAGCTATATGTCGATTCAAAAAAAATGTACAAAAAATATTATGTTCTATACCACTTATACGATTACCATCGCTAGCATCGCGGCAAAATAAACGAAAGAAGCTCCGTTCGGCTCACGTCGGTTCTCATCGTTATATACCGTTTGATAGGTTGTAATGTTGTATGTGTGCATACATAGTTGAAATTTATAGCTAGCGCGAAAAGAAAAAATAATGCAAATTTATAATAATAGTTTGGCGCTTTTTCTTTGCTTCATAAATATGCATGTTTTTTTTTTGTTTTATTTAAAAATATACAAATATTTGCCCCACAAACTTAAGGATAATGTAATACAATGATAGGTGCACACCCAATATTATATACATAAAAATTATATGTATATGGGTATGCGTGTGTGGGTATAAAGAGAGAGATAGAGACGGAGAGAGAGAGAGAGAGAAGGTGGCGTTCTAATATTACCCATGAATTTAATTAAGATAAATTTTTGAAATATATAACATTGCGTAGCCCTCAGACGTTTAGTTTTTCTGGTTCATCATCAGTGTTTGAAACAGGGGGAAGAGGGGGGGGGGGTTGTACACTAAATTTAATATGATTTAAAAATAACAAACACAGAATGCAATAAAAATTAGTCAGCTTTCAAACTTATTATCAAATTTTGTTCAATTTTCTTCATAATTATTTAAAAATAATTAGCACTTAGGTATTCCAGGAAGTCAAGTGGTTCAGTTTCATAATTATTTTAATATAAAAAAACAGAAGCAATCCTTCTCTCTCTCTCTCTCTAAGCCATCCTTCTCTCTCTTTCTCTCTAAGCCATCCTTTTATCTCTCTCCAAGCCATCTCTCTCTCTCTCTCTTTCTCTATCTTTATCTCTCTCTTTATACTTTAGTTTTTAATTTTATTTCAGATTTTTTGTTCCTCCCTAATTTTTAATTTATAGATTATATTGTAATCTGATTATTAAAACTAGCTGTAAGTGGAATTCTGTCTTAAGGCAGTTAAGGCATCGTGCCTTAAGGCAAATTGCTGGAACTTCCCGTGCCAAAAATTATTATTTTTTTAAAAACGATTAACATTTTTGAAAAAATTTTACTTCGAAAAAATAAGATTTTTTAGAAATTTTAAATTGGACAAAAAATTACTTTTTTTTGAATTTTTTTTTTTTTTTTAAATTTTTAAACAATTTTTTTTATAAAAATTTTTTTTTGGAAAAAATGTTATCTTCATTTTGACATATTTTGGAAGATCTGAACTTTTTTTCAAAGCAATCGTACTGCTTTGACTGCATAGAGATAAAATATAAAGCGCGTAAGCGCCGCGTCGCTGTCTAACGGAAAAACGTTGGTACGGAACCCATAGGAATGTAAACAAAACTTATACTTATTGTTAAAATCTCAATAAAATATCCGATAATTTGATATGCATATGTCTAATGCTTAATGATTATTGTTGACCGCCAAATGTTATTTTTTTTATTTTTTTTTTACTAGATCTCTGAAACCGCTAGACCTATCTTCATGAAAATTTGATCAAATCTTCATCCTGTTAATACAAGTAAAATGTTTTTTGAACTATACAAATCGGACGCTCCGTTCTCTTGAAAACTGAGTTACCGTTTTTGGCTCTTTTTGCCCCATATCTTCGGAACGGCTAGACCTGCCTTTGACAAAAACTAATCAGCACGTCTCCTTATCAATACGAATCGAATGTTTTTTGAATTATTCAAATTGCTTCATACGTGTTCCCGAAATCGTCGACGAAAATTTGTATCCGAACACACACACATGCACGCACACACACACACACACACACACACATACATCAATTTTCTCCAAGGTATGCCAACATATTCAGAAACCTCTGAAACGTGAAGATATATAAAAAATTTCATTTTCGATTTTTTTGCGATTACTTACCCTATGGAAAGTTAATTATAAATAAATCAATTTATCATCTCCAGAACATTAACAATCGTCATTTCATTTCGAATCAAATTCCAAAAAAAAAAATAGTTGCCAAATTTACACAAAATTGAATAAGTGCTCCCACATAGTCACAGTCTAAACGCATTTGCAAATAATTCTGTGCGACATTTTCACTTATACTGTGCTCAGCTTGGCGGCATTTTCACATTTTTCAATAATTTTCACAAAATTGGAAAAGTGCTCCAATACACAAGCAGTCTAAACGCACATGGGTAAACATTTGTACCAGAAATGCGCTTAGACTGTGCTTAGCTTGGGTGATTTTTTGAATTTTTAATCCAAAATTACAAAAAAATTTTTTGAAAAAAAAATTAGAAACAAAATTTTTTTTTTTCCAAAATCAATTATTTTGTTGAAAAAAGCAGAAAGTTCTTTGAATCATTTAAATCGGACGCTTAGTTCTCTCAAAAACAGACATTTTTTTTAAATTTAGCTCTGTATCTCCGAAACCTCTGGGCCTACCTTTGCCAAAAACTAATCAGCACATCTCTCTATCAATAGGAATCGAATGTTTTTTAAACCATTCAAATCGGTTGATCCGTTCTCTCAAAAACTCGCTTTCTATTTTTTGCACTCTTTGCTCCATATCTCCGTAACGGCTGGACCTGCCTTTGCCAAAAACTAATTAGCACATCTCCCTATCAATAGGAATCGAATGTTTTTTAAACCATTCAAATCGGTTGATCCGTGCGCCCGAAAACGTGGACGAAAAAACGCGGACATACAAAACACACACACACACACACACACACATCCATTTTTTCTGAAGTATGCCAAAATGTTCAGAAACCTTCAAAACGTCGAGAAATGTAAAAATTTTTGATTTCGATTTTTGGACGATTACAATAACTTACCCTACGGGAAGTTAACTAGCAATAACAATAAAAAAAATTCTTTGTTCGAAGCACAACACAATACATTCAAATCCAACACCAACTTCTTAAATAAAAAGAATAAAATTTTTAATCTCAACACACGTGTTTTTCTAACCTACAATTTGTTGAGAGTGTTTTTTCCTGCTGTGAGGCACATTATAATCTCTGAACAACTACTAAAAAGGATTCTACTGACGAGCAAATTAGATAGGGACTGGGAAGACATAAAAAAGGACTCTACTGACGAGCAAATTAGATAGGGGCTGGGAAGACAGAAAAAAGGACTCTACTGACGAGCAAATTAGATAGGGACTGGGAGGACAGAAAAAAGGACTCCATTGACGAGCAAATTAGATAGGGACTGGGAAGACATAAAAAAGGACTCTACTGACGAGCAAATTAGATAGGGACTGGGAAGACATAAAAAAAGACTCTACTGACGAGCAAATTAGATAGGGACTGGGAAGACATAAAAAAGGACTCTACTGACGAGCAAATTAGATAGGGACTGGGAAGACATAAAAAAGGACTCTACTGACGAGCGAATTAGATAGGGGCTGGGAAGACAAAAAAAGAACTCTACTGACGAGCATATTAGATAAGGACTGGGAAGACAGAAAAAAGACTACTGACGAGCAACGACTTGATTGATTTGTATTGAAAAAAAAATTGGTCAATAATTTGTTTATAAGATAGTACCATACTCTTCTTTTATCTATGTACTCTGATAATAGTACATTATGTCGAATAAAGAACCTTTGGATGCAAATTTTCACCAATGCTTGGGCATACAGGCTTGCAGATTGCTGACATAACTAATTGAAGCAGTGTTATTAGATTATGACATTCAATACTTGATATATGCCTAAAAAAATAATCAGTTGAACATAAATTTGGATTTCTGGATGCCCACGAAGTCAGCATTTTCGGGAATTTTTTCTGCGGTTGAGTACATCGTTCTTCTTGGAACCACGTACTCCTATCCCGCCAACATTTTGGGGATAGAAACTGGGTTGGAGACATAAGTGCAAATGTAACCATGTGGTTAATAGCTATCAAAGTTGTATAAATTTATCACAAAAAATAAACTATAATTAAGACAATTATTCCTCTGTTCGATATGTATTCCAAATTAGTAACTGTAAGAAATATAATGACATATGTCTTATAAATGTTAACCCCAAGATTAATAACAGTATTGGTGTAAGTAAGTTTATTTTTATCGTCCATTTTATTGCTTCTGAACCCCCAACACCATTCTAAATTATATTCATTTCTGATTTTACAAAGTTATAATATTTTTTTCTAAATATGAATATAGGTTTATTTTTAGAAAATATCTTGTCTACAAAAATAAGGTTACTTGTTCTCGAAGCATATTTTGGAGGGGGTAGGTAAACCTGTTTTACCTTTTCTTGTTGCAAACTATTAAAATAAAACCGGTTTTGTAAGTCTTTTTGTATACTTCAAACATAGGTTGTACACAGGTAATATTTGCTCTGTTATTAATTTGACAACGTTTGAAATTATGTAGAACAATAGGCTTTTTATTGTTTTTTTTTTTAACAGGAATTGCAATAGTTGTTTGAGCTGTTGCGCTCGAACTTCTTTGAAACTGCTTTTTAGAAGGCAATTCAACCTGTATACATTTGTTTAAATATATATTTTTGATAGACTTATTATTAGAGTTAATCTAATACATATTGTATATTTGAAATTTGATATAACACAGCCCCACTTTCTATCTATTTTTTTCAAGTAAAATTGATATCACTAATGCCTGAGACGAACACTATAGGTTAAAATTGATAAATCCATAATATTAAAAGAGTAAACCCAACTATTTGCTGCTATATAAACTATTTTGATACTTTGGAATTAAGGGGCCATCCCTTATAAGGCGATTGATTTATAATCCAAGCGATTAAAAATGAGTAGAAAGCGTCTACGAAAAAAAATTAAAATTGAGTCATACGCCACCTTTTAATGATGCCTTCGGAAACAAAGTATCCACAGGTACCCTTCGGTATCCAGGTATGAAATGTTATGCAGAAAAACCAACTTGATTCAAATAGAAAGCGTTTTTGCAGTATTATTATGTTATCCTTAATTTAGTTTGTTAATAAAAAAAAACACTCCTTACCTATAGTATTACAAGCTATTAATTATTGTTATTCGTACTATATATCGTCAATAAAATTAAAGTTATAAAACTAAATATGGAAAAGGAGTAAACTATACTCCAAAAATTATTGTAACTTAAAAAAAATGAAATATAAATTAAAGTAGTTAAGAAAACAGATAAATAGAACATGTTTATCATGAAATGTTAACATTTGTATATGATGGATTAGGCCTGCATCATTTTTTTTATCAAACATGTTTGAATTTAACTTGTTTTTTTACATATTTTGGAGTTTCATTGAAAATGATTTAACCATATTGCTTTGTTACTTCGCTTTTTCTAAGAAATACTGATTGACGATGCGTATCAAGTGTCGAAACTTATGAAGTTTTTTAATATTAATTAATTAATTTGATTCGAAGAATTGGCGGCAAAATATAACAGATGTGTTTTAACGTCGAAAAAATAATTAAGATACATATATATCATATCATTATTATGTCTTCGATATTGTGTTATCATGTCTGATCATATTACATATAAGCATTGATTTCAATCACTCATTCTGAATTTATTATATAATATTAAATATAGAAAGATTAACCAGCCTTATTCAGTCAAACAAATTTTCTAAATTTTTTTTGGGATACAGCTCATCTTTCTTATTTTATTTTTTATTTATTTATATAACAGCAATTAGAACTTTAGCTGTTCTATAAACTATGAATCTAGTTTTGCTTCTTTCTAGGACATCAATGCTATTAGAAAGCAATCCATTGATGTCTATCGATTGTCTAGCGATTTTTACAACCATACAGTCGCCTTTCTAATTGTGATATTACCTCCAAAATATTATTTTTACTTGGAAATATACTGCCATGTTCATCTTCACGAAAAAACTGATATTGCTACAGCTTGATATCAAACTGTTCAAGATGGCCGTCGAACCAGATGTTGGAAGAGCGAAGGACTAAGGCAATATGGTGCCCCAGGACTCTTCTTTCGGAAGAAAAATTTACAAAATGGTTTAGACCCAACAGGCATTGATCCTGATATTAGATTGCTTATTTCTAGTACATTGGCGCTATTAGAAAGCAATGCCATACAGTCGCCTTTCTAATTGTGATATTACCTCCAAAATGTTTTACTTGGAAACATACTGTTATACATTTTCGAGAGAAAACCGATATAGTTACAGCTTGATATCAGACTGTTCAAGATGGGCATCGAACCAGATGTTGGAAGAGCGAAAGACTAAGCCAATATGGTGCTCCACGGCTTTTCTTTTGGAAGAAAAATATTTAAAAATGATTATACCCACTAGAGGATACGATACGGACCTTGATGTTATTTGTTCAGAAGAAAAAAAAACATAATATAAGATTATAACAATTAAAGTTTTACTACGCAGCTCATTTATTCTCAGAATATTTGCAATGTTTAAGTTTCTTACGACATTGTAATAACAAAGATAATGGTTATATCGCATATGAGCATGTACGAGAAAACCGGTATCGTTACTGCTTGGTATCAGACTGGTCGAACTAGGTATCGAATTAGAGTTCGATGTTGGAAGAGCAAAGGACTAAGCCAATATAGTTTACTCGGGAGAAAAAAATTCAAAATGGGTTATCAAACTGTTGGAGGTGGGTATTGAACAAGAGTTCGATGTTGGAAGAGCGAAGGACGAAGCCAATATGGTGCCCCAGGGCTCTTCTTTCGGAAGAAAATTATTCAAAATGGTTTATACCCAAAAGGTATAGACCCCAATATTACTCGTTCAGAGAAAAAACATAATATATAAGATTATAACAATTAAAGTTTTACTACGCAGTTCATTTATTCTCACAATAGTTACAATGTTTAAGTTTCTTACGACATTGTAATAACAAAGAAAATAGTTTTATCGCATATACGTTTCAATGCACGTTCAAACGCCCAAATATATATATATATATATATATATATATATATACATGTATGTATATACATGTGTATATCTATAATACAATTGAACTGGCAACAGCGGCTGCTATAGACTGGTTATAATGCGGGCGTGCGCCATAGTAACCCTGACGTATATATGTTGAGCATATTTGACCTCTCTAGAAGGAAAATACCCACAGACAAGGCCTTTTTGTTTCTAGCAGCATTAATTAGCAATATAGAGCATATACTCTATTTTGAATTTTATGCATTCTTTCATCATCGACAAATTGAATATCGTGGTATTTATCGATACATTCGTAATTAACACTAGGAATTTGTTGCTTAACTATATATTCTCTCTTGGATTTTGTCGGTGATGCTTGGAAAGTACAATTTTGTATTTAAATGACGTTTTTATAAGAATGATTCGGCGTATTAAATGAGCAGTTTACCGGGCGTGGCCCACAGTTTGATATTTTGTGATATGCGCCGAACGAATGCGCGTTCGCAACAATGTCAGTGTACGCTAGTCACATTTCAAAATTACGGTGCGAACTGTTCAGTTCACACTATAGCGTGGATGGGATGGATGTTTACTACATCACTTTTTTTTTATTTATTTTATTTTATTTTATTTTTTTTAAGGAAAAGTAACTAGTGGTGCATGGCATCATGTCTTAAAAGGCCACTTGCTGGAACTTTCCGTGCCGTAATTTAAAAAAAAATTAAGCGCTTTAAATTTTTTTGAAAATTTTGAAATTTTTTTAACATTTTTGAAAAATTGAAAATTTTGAACTTTACTTGAAAGCATTTGATTTCAAAGCGATAGCGCTGCGAGGTTGTTTTAGAGGCCGCGTTGCTGACTGAGAATTTTGATTTTATTTTTAACATTTTTGAAAAAAAAAACGAAAATTCGGATTTTTTCGTGAAAATTTCAAGTTTTATATCAATGCGATGAGGCCGCGTCGCTGACTAGAGGTTAAACATTGAAAAGTATTTTTTTTGAGAATATTGGTCTTTTAACATTTTTGAAAAAAAAATTTTTTTTAAACCTTTTATTTCAAAGCGATTGCGCTGCGCAGCTGTTTTAGAGGCCGTGTCACTGATTGAAAATTTTGATTGTATTTTTAACATTTTTTTAAAAAAAAAAATTGAAAATTTTCATTTTTTTGATAATATTATATCAATGCGATGATGCCGCGTCGCTGACTAGAGGTTAAACATTGGAAAGTATTTTTTTGAGAATTTTGGTCTTTACATTTTTGAAAAAACTTGAAAATTTTGATTTTTTTAAGCTTTTTATTTCAGCGATTGCTCTACGCATCTGTTTTAGAGACCGTGTCGCTAACTGAGAACTTTGATTTTATTTTTAACATTTTTCAAAAAAAAAAATTGAAATTTTTTGTTTTTTTTTTGAAAATTTTGAGATTTATATCAACGCGATGAGGACGCGTCGCGACTAGAATTTAAACATTATAAATCTTGGTACGAAATCTTCGAAACTGCTTGATCTGCCATTTCCAAAAACTAATCAGTACGTCCCCCATCAATAGGAATCGAATGTTTTTTGAACCACTTAAATCGGTTGATCCGTGTACTCAAAATGGTGAAAATTTTCATACATCAATTTTTTCTAAGGTATGCCAAAATGTTCAGAAGGTTTTGAAACGTAAAGATACGCAAAAATGTTCAGTTTCGATTTTTGGACAATAACTATAAGTTATAGTAGTTCTAGTCTATAACTTACTCAACCCTAAAGAAAGTTCAATATACTACAATATCCATTTTCATGTTTATATTACTTCTTCTCAGAAAAGGGAAAATATATTATAATATCTATTTAGAATAAAATGTATATCATTTCCAAAACATGGTTTTCTGAAGTCTTATGTTTACGCATTCATTTAACTTAACGCTATCAGGATTCATTTTTTTCGTTATAAATTATAATAATTTGAATATATTATAATTTGAAAAAACAATGGTATTAATTCTAATTAGTTAGAATTATTAGTCTAATTAGTTAATTAATTAACTATGGTAAGAACATGGATTAGCAGCGACTAACTCCGGGTTCGATTCCCACCTCGGCCAGCTTGATATATAGCAGTATGATACCATTAGTCAAGGTTACTGTAGGTCACAAATATGATCTTGAGTGAAAATAGTCTTTCGAGGGCATTGCTGTAACATATATGCGTATCACACTCAGATGTAGCGTAAAACCCCTAAAATATTTTTTTATGAACCGGCTCAAAAGGATTTTTAGCAAGAGATCGCATTATACGGGATGGAGACAATATGTTTCAAAGTGCAAGTATATCCTTCTTAACATGGTCTTCTACATGTATAAGTAATAATCAACAATCAAACAACAATGCAACAATCTGGACAGAAAAAAGCATAGTTAATCGTTGGATCGCCTTGTCCAAAAATACTAGGTTAAGAGATACAATAAAAACAGTGGAATATATAAAAAAGTAAATCCAATTGATAAAAAAGTTGTTTGATAACGTAAAGACCAAAGACTTTTAGAACAGAAAACGTAGTTCTGTTCATTGCTGTTAAAATATATATATATATATAAAATGTAAAACCAATTTTTGAAAAGGTATTTTCTAGTCTTTCGATTTCCTAAAAAGGGCTTTAAACTTGCAGAAGCTTTTTTCCTGTAACAAACCGCCTATGAAAATATTATTTTGCACCTGAAAGCTAAACATTTAGAGATGGATGGGAACATTGGGAGACAGCAAACTGTCGATATTGATAAAACTGTTGTATGAGCTTGTTCTATGTACTCTACATATACAGCATCATACATACATGTACTCATATATATATATATATATATATATATATATATACCATACTCATACTGCTCCAGTTGGTGCTGATTTGAAGTAAGTACCAAGACCAAAGAGAGCATCCCTTTAGTGTCAAAGCGCAAGCGTGGTCTTTGATGATAGTTAATTATCTTGTTTGAAAAATATAAAACCGTTAAGCTATATAGCAATTAAGCATCTTATTGTAGAAGACACGTTCTAAAATAATCGATAAATTGTGTCTTGAACAAGTTATAAACTATAAAAAAAATGTTCAAAGAGCGCATGCGCAGCTAAAATTTTTATTTGAAGTAATTTATTTTGACAAGGCGGTGGGGATGACTCTATAGTAGTACGGATGTTGAAGATGTACTCATATATACAAGTCATACATTATATATATATATATATATATATATATATATATATAAAGCGAGAGGTTTTTCTTCAGATGGTGAAATAATATGATAAAAATTGTTTCTTGGGCATCCATCCAATAATTAAAAAAAACAGTTTTAATGCAAAATGTTTTAATTAAGAGAACATACGTTTCGGGTCCAGATTTGACCCATCTTCAGTGCATACAAATAAATTTTAAAAAAATATAACACAAAGAACAACACAAAAATGCAACGAAAAAATAAGTATGAAATGAAAAATTGAAAAAACATCAAGTTATGAAAATTTTTGAAAATTATAAAAACTAAAATAAATAATATGTTTTATTGTAAAAAAGCTTATTCCAAAAACACATCTTGTTAGTTTGGAGACAGAGTTACGTCTCGTACGAGTCTCGTCTCGTCTACGTAACTCTGTCTCCAAACTAACAAGATGTGTTTTTGGAATAAGCTTTTTTACAATAAAACATATTATTTATTTTAGTTTTTACAATTTTCAAAAATTTTCATAACTTGATGTTTTTTCAATTTTTCATTTCATACTTATTTTTTCGTTGCATTTTTGTGTTGTTCTTTGTGTTATATTTTTTTAAAATTTATTTGTATGCACTGAAGATGGGTCAAATCTGGACCCGAAACGTATGTTCTCTTAATTAAAACATTTTGCATTAAAACTGTTTTTTTAATTATTGGATGGATGCCCAAGAAACAATTTTTATCATATATATATATATATATATATAGGTGTGTTCAAAAAGTACCCGGAATTACTAATAATTAAATTTCGCGGGTCTGGAGTGTCTGGAGTGTCTGATTGTCAAATTTTTTTTTTATTGTGTTGGTATACATGCCCCTAAAGTATGATGAAATTTTCAGCTATATTCACTGTTTACTTTGTCTGTGGTAGTCGCTAAGGTTCGACGTGTTTTTCTGAGCTCGGCGATTTTTACAATGGAAAAATTGAAAAGTCAAAGAATTTGTATTAAATTTTGCGTAAAAAATGAAATAAAGTGTTGCAAAGTGCAAAAATTCACCAGATATGGCTCCGTGTGACTTTTTCCTATTCCCAAAGTTGAAGAGACCCATGAAAGGACGGCGGTTTTCCTCGATTGAAGAAAATCGCTGAGAGTGCTCAAGGACATATCAAAAAGTGAATATCAAGGGTGCTTCGAAAATTGGAAAAAACGCTGGCATAAGTGTATTATATCTGGGGGGGACTACTTTGAAGGGGACCACATTAATGTAGACGAATAAATAAATATTTTTTTGAAAAAACGAAAATTCCGGGTACTTTTTGAACAGACCTCGTATACAGGGCCGGTTCTACCTTGAATGCAAAGCATGCAAAAAATGCGGACGCACGCCTTAGGGGGCGCCAAAACGAAATTCGGCTATGAAATTTATAATACAGTTTTTCAATATCATTCAAAAAATACATAATTTCTTTGCATCTTTTACTAATCTTGGACAATATTTTTTAAACTTTAAAACAATCTGATACACGATAGGAAAGTAAAGATGAATACATACAATACAGAAACTTGCTTGTGTCAAGGAAAATATAAAAGTCATCGGAGCTTATAGCAACCTCATAATAAAAAGCTAACAAACCTAAAAAACATCAAACCTCTCACTGAATTAACACAATATATTGCTTATTTATTGATGAATAATATTTTTAGTAGTTCAAAAAAAAAAATGTTTATAATGTATATTTACCGCTTAAATTAGATCTTACCAGCGTGAAACGCTATTTTAAAACGATGTCACGTGCCAAGTCATTTTAAAATATAATTTTGTTATATTTTAAATGCAAATAAATCGTTGCCAGGTGCGTTTTAAGAAAGGTCATGTAAATTATTTTATATTAAGAATTTATTATTAAGTGAAATGTGAAAATTTTAATCATTCCAGTACAGAACTCGAAATGTGTTGCCAAAGATCATGCCATCATGTAATGACCAAAGACTACAATGAGTTGTTGACATAAAATTGTCTTTTATAAATTTTCTGTTTATAAATTTTCTGTAGCACTTCGTTTAAGAATTTGATAGACAATGTGTTTGCCAAACCAAAATTATCAATACTATTATACTAATAAGCCACTATAATTCTAGAGAATTCATAAAGAATGCAGTCAATTCCAAAATGCTATTACAATAAAGATTTGAGATATTTTTATTTTGGGAAGTAGAAAATTCTAGAAGTTTAATAGGTTCTAGCCTATTGAGCATATTTTTTAAATATAACAGTTCTCAACATTTAATACAGTTTATTATTTTTGCGCAATGTTTATACTAAAATATTTAAGAATTATAAGGTTTTCAACATTTTTTTAGTTTAGTTGATATTTATAAATATACGTCTATAATGATCTATAGATCAAATTATTTGCATATTTATTCTCGAAATTCACTTATAAAATACGCTCCCAGGAATTTGCAGTTACAATTATCTTCTCGCAAAGAAATTTATGTTTACCCCCGAAAATTCGACCCACTAAATTTATGTTGTCTCTGCTTTTTTCAAGTCACTCTACATCGTTTGGGACCAAAACTTTCAAAGTTTTATCACGCCAATTTTAAAAGTAGATAAATCACAAATCTCATTCATTAAGTCGATTATTTACTCATATAGGAAAGTTTCTGCAACTTGTCTTAAGGAAAATGCAACTTAAACTTAGTTTAAAGTATTTTCAAGATACTACAATTTTTAGTATGAGATTGAATTGTCTTCCATAAGCTTGTGTCTAAAATATTCTTAAGAAATAGGTTACAGTAAATGACTTTTACCACCTATATTTAGATTAAAAATTGAAATAATACAAAAACGGAGATTTTTGAAAAAAAAAAACTAAACTTCGGTTTTGCAAAGCAGATTAAGAAATTTAAAAAATAATGCATACTTGTCTTGAGCTATCAGACAATATCTGATAAGCTCATGAAAAGTATGCATTTTTTAATTTGTTGAAGATTTTCAAATTACTTGTTACATTATCAATTTTACATTTATAAAATTAATTGAATTACAAATTGAGAATCATATGAATCGAAATGGAATAAAGATATATAAATCTTAATGTAGCGTCATCTAGTACCGCGCGCTTTGATATAAAATTCATAAATGGTGTTTGACTTCAATATAATATACAAATATATGTTCATAAATGAACAGTAAACAATATGATAGAATAATAATTAATTAATGCATAACAAATAAATTTTTTTCACCATTCAAATCAGGTTGATCCTTGCGCCTGAAAACGTGGGCACAATAAGGTATACCAAAATGTTCAGAAACGTTTAAAACGTGAATATGCAACAAAATTTCAATTTCGATTATTGGAGGTTTACAATAACTTACCCTAGAGGAAAAATATGTATTGAACGTAAAATTTTCAAAAAAAAAAATTTTCAACACTGACAAACTTCTGTATTCAAATAAAAACAATTGCATCCAATTGATAATTTAAACATAAATTATTTCAAGACATTCTGAATCGTTTGAGACCAAACTTATGAGCCAAAACTAAGGAGTCTAGTTGATTAGTTTTGCGAGATAATCGGCTGAGTCGTTTCTTTATAGATTTTCCATCCATGTTTTAGCCAAAACTCCTGAACCGGTTTTGGAAATTTAAAAGCTGTTCTAAAAATTTAAGTTAGGAACAGTGCTAATTAGTTCGGATTCCAGCCCTTTCTAACATTTTGACAATTTTGGAAATTTTGTATGATGATAAAATTCAATGTTCTTAACCTTTCTACGAATTCCAACGATCCAGAACATCTAAAATATTATTGGCATACAAGAAGTGACAAAAAATCATCCTCCCAACAAATTTTATAACATTGTTGACAAAAATAAGAATATAGCGCTATATAACTGTATACAATCTAATAAAATAAAATTGTAAAGTTAACTTATAAAATGTATATGACTAAGGTACGTGTATACAAAGTCAAAAAATGAACAATAAAAAAAATCGGTTGAATTATAAAAAATCATCAACGTTTTGAATAATAAGACGTGTCAAATTTTCAAAATTGTAACATCACATTTTCACAAACAAAAGTGATACAGAAACAAAATGACCCGAACGTTAAACAAATAAAACATAAAAATCAAAATTGATGGTAAACACTTCAAAATTTCGTATATTAACATCTTTTCAATAGAAACTCTTAGCATTAAGGTAAGTGTGGGTTTTGATGACGATCTTTATATTAAAATAAATATATTTTTTAAAATGACAGGTTTTGACATCTATTTTTTCAGTAAGAATGGATATAAATTCAAACAAAAAATTCGATTCATTTCAAGAAGATGCCAGTTATATGGAATCTCAATCAACAATCCTTGGAACACAATCCAACAGTGTAAGAGAGGACAATTCTGTAAATGAAAGTGAAAGTACAACTGAATCAACAAATAAAACCGATAGTTTCGAGAACAAATCATCTAAATTTATCAACCAATTCGATCTGTACTCGAACTCTTATCCCTGCACAAGCCACAAGGCAGATACCGACCAGGCCCTGGAAAATGCGAGTGATAATAGTATTTCAAGCAATACGACTATTTTAGGAAGTGAATACAATCAATTGAAACTAAGAAGTCGAGATAATTCAATAACTAGTGAAGATACAAAACCAAAATTGGTAGATGATATTAGTAACTTTCAAAATTCTTATACATTCAGCAGCAATTCGTATTTAAGCAAAGTTGATACTAAACCAACCATCATACAACCATCTGAAGAGTCAAGTAATAAGCAGTTGAACAATATTACAGATTGTTGGACAGATCCTAGGAAATGCTATTACATTACCGATGATATTTTGGGAGAAACTAAAAGTTTAAATGTAGCCAAAAAGAAGAGCAAACCAAAAGAAAAGCATTACTATATGTCCAACAAAATTAACACCAATAACGAAGTGCAAACTAAAAAAAAAGTTTATGAACGTCATGAACAAACAGATAATCAAGAATCTGAAGTAAAATACATTGGACATAAAAACAAGAAAAACAGTAATATTTATAAAATATTTTTGAAAACTCAAAGAATTCATACAAGAATCAATAACTTCACTTATGGTAAACACAAAACGAACAAAGACAGCAGTATTAAATACATTTTTGAGTTTTATAAACAAATTTTGAAAACATCCCACGATAATTCATCAAGACTATATACCAGTTTTACAAGTAAAAAATCAGAACAAGCTTTATTTGCAAGTGATGGAGGTGGTAAATCTGCAGTTGTTTTTATAGATGGAAACAGCAGGCATTATAGTACCCCAAAAATTGTTGCAGATTTAACGAAAAACCTAATTTTGGACACATCTTGATATTCAAACCGATAAATTCTGTGACTATACCTTAAAACAAAGATCATGTACTAGAAACTGATAAAGATAAGCTTGATCAAAACCAATGGATGAGTATCTGAAGATCTGAAATCAAAATTGAGAATCAGATCAGATTGTATACCGAAATAAAAGTCATCAGTTTAATGAGTAGTTACATTAATCTTAAATAATTGATGAGAAAACTTCAAGGTAAGTTGTTACTAGTTTTTTCTTCGACGTAGTATAACTAATGGCGAGCAAAAGAACGAAATGAAAGTATTCAAATAAAAATAGTAAAACAATACATACAAATTTAGGAAATTTCAAAAATAACAGACAAGATACTTATAAAGTTAGACGTCTCCGAGAACAATGCAGAAGAAAATTCTCGATTAGTAATTGAAAACGATGTATTAAAATTTAGTTGGCTCTTAACAAATATAAAGAAAAACCACTAGCAACGTACAAGCAATATAACAAAAAAACTGAAGACGATGATAAACTCAATGAAAATCAAAACTGCCTGCAGGAGATTGATGATATCGATATTTGAACCAGAGAAGGAAACAATCCTCTAGAAATCATAACATTAGCAACTTGAAACAAATTATCACAAAGTAAGTAAGTAATTTAATGCATAAAAATACAGAAACAGCAGCAAAAGACGTATTGTGAACATTTTTTGTGATAAATAATATTTCCATTTTTTTACAGGAATAGGTACTCATGACGTCTCAAGCTATTAGAACATTACTGGCATTTGAATATATAAAATTGAAAGCTGAATCATTAAAAGCTTTGATTCAAAGATTCCAATAATATTTCACTAAATAAATTTGACTTCAAGTCAATTTAATCCTGGGTTACTCGTTGGGTGCTCGTTAAATCTCCGTTTAGAGCAAGTAAAATACCAAATTAGAATATTATAAACATCTTCTTGTTACAGCGGAAAATCTTCAAATCAAGTTGAAGATTGGACAAATTATGAACCCAGTTTCATTGTTATTATATATTTAGAAACCAGAATAAATAAGACGTACATCAAGGAAACTAGTTTTCATATTTAGTTTTAAATTATTTCGAAAGACAAAATTAAACAATTGTGATAAGTCATAGATCACCCTTTTGAAGTGTGCATTTACGCGTAGAACGACGTTTTATAATCATTTGCATTATGAGAAATCAATCGTGTGGTAACACATATTTACTTCTTTTCCATTATTTATAGTTCACTTAGCAATATTTTACTTCTCACATTATTGCATCCTTGCTTCTATGTCCTGCATCACAGCTTTTAATTATCTTCTCAAGCAGTCGATCATCTGCATTAATCTTTCTAATTCATTTAATTCTTTTATTCCACCTCTGACGACGCCGATCAAAAGATATTCTCTTCTCAATATTGCACTGATACAGTTTCATCTTCTTCTCAAATTTGTATAAAGTACAGAAGTTTCTATTCTTACTTGTGCAATTTAGCCAGTCCATTTTATTTTTCATCACTACCATATATCAAAACCAGGTGATATGTGTAGAACTTCCTTTCAGTTTGCTCGTTAGTAGCATTGGTCCTTACCACCCTCGCCCTGATCTCTCCAATCTATTTCTACGACTCCTTTATTGTCTTTTTCTTTGCAAATTTAGTCTTTATCTCTTTCCACATTTCTATAATTCTACAACTTTTAGATACCGATTCTGCTTTCTTTTCCGCATCTTGCAAATATTTGATAGTTTCGTCTCTGTATTAGTATTCAGAATATAATGATCTGAGTAGACAGAGCCCTTTAGACATGTTAATGCCATACATTATTTTTAGATCCCTTTCTATGTGGTCAATTTGGTTTTTGCATACGTGTAACTTTGTCTTCCGCTTGTTAAATGAAGTGTTTGTGATCCAGAGATTATTTCTGCGGTACTACCAGTTCAGCTTATTTGCCAACCGTTCTTCAACCCACCCAAAGTTTTCCATTATCCTTTTCCCCAACAATAACGTTAAAATTTTCTATAATGCCAATGTTGACCTTTGGTCCAGAATGTGTTGAATATTTTCATATATCAGTTCGTAGACTTTCACCGCGTCAGTGTCGGTAAGGTTCGATATACAGTAGAACCTCGATTAACCGGACTAATTGTTGTCCGGATAATCAAATGTATAAAGAATATTGTTGAGTATTTATTGAAAATAACAAATACGTACATAGATATCAACGAAACTAATATTTATTATGAATTTGAAAATTTCTTATGTATGTACACAATCACATATATTTTCTTATATTAAACTGGTCCGGAAAATCACGAATCCGTATAACTGAGGTCCGGATAAATGAGATTCTACTGTACTTATAAATATACGAGAAGATGATTGAAAACCTGTATGTTTAGAACATACAAATTGTGCTAACACCGTTGTTCGGACGTCTTTTCGTTTTATTATATTGGCCATGAAGGTGACAAACTTCAAGGCATTAAGCTTTACACGGAATGGTTGCTACCCCTGGTAGAGGGGGTAGCGGAGTGTTTTTAATTGAACTAATGGTTCACTTCTAGAAGTAAAGTCCACTTAACAACGTGTAAATAACCAATAAAATATATCTTTTTTCATTAAAACTTAGTAACAAATCAGTGATTGTAATTAGAACTGCAACAAATACATAATATACAAATAAATCAGTGTTTAATACAGTCCACAGCTACAAGGGTTAAATTATAACCCAATAACCTGAATTATCGAAGGAGAATTTTAATAAATTCTATAACTGCATAAGCATAAAGAACAACCGTGAAACCCCATTTGATAACAAGTTTCATACAAGAAAAGACCATATATTGACATACTCACCAACGTATATAAAAAAATGAACTTGAGCTTGTTTACTTACCAATCACCAATCGATACAATAAATTTCTTCAATACCGTTATTGGACAGAAACAGTATATTTCTGTACATCTCTACACATAAAATTTCTATAAAACATGTAACAGAACACTCAAATTAACTTTATAATTGGTAAATGGCGGTGCATCGAAAAATCAAATTCCGGTGGATTTTTGTCCCTTTTGTGACCATCTGCGAGCAGTTTTACTACGATGAAATTCGTTTTGGCAACTTTTAGTATGTCTGTGACCTGAGGAAAATAATTTTTTGTATTAGTATTTATTATACAAATTACTTATCAATTATTACAAACCTCATTATCGGGTGTCGTGATCGTTTCCAAAAGTGACCTCGCTTGATGAAAATGTTTTACCGCACTTGCATACAATTCAGATGCTTGGTCTGCTACTTCGCAAGCAGCGTTTCCGCTTGCAGCTGCGTTAAATGATCTTCTAGCAGCTGCTGCAGCCAGTTGCTGTGATCTCATCTCACGAAATTCTGCGTAGTGCACAGGTGGTGGTGTTCCAAGCAGGGCCAAAGGAGCCATACGGTGCTCGTAACGAACGCGTTCACTATCGAACGGAGATTTTGGTGTAGGCAATCGTCCTTCGACTTGCAGCCCTAATAATGCCTGAAAAAGTGACATAAACTAGTTGGTATTGGTATTTTACAGTTACATGAACTTCCCGAATTTTCACAAATCAATGATTTTTATAATTGAACCAGTTTCCGTAGGACTTCAATGGTTTAGTATGTTTATAAGACCAAGTACTCTGTCTATAGATATACCAAGTAAATCGTCTAATTTTAATTTTAACAAACCCCAAAAAAACTACTCATTTTCTCGAACTTTTGATGATTGATTCTGATGATTGACATCTGATGATTTTTTAAAATTAAACTACTTGTCGTAAGGCCGTAATATTTCAGTAAGTTCTATAAGACCATGATATACGCCAAAAAAAGTTCCATAAAAATCGGCTTAAATTTTTTTTCAACAGTTAATTACGAAAAACGACTTGATAGATTTTCACCTAAAACTAATCAGTATCATTCCCAACTAATATCTTTCGAACAGTTTTTGATTTTTTAAAATCGATTCGGTAGTATGAGCTTAAATGTAGACGTTTTTGAGCAAACGTCGATGAAATTTCTAATTTTGACAAACGCCAAAAAACGATAGTAATTTTTACAAACTTTGACGAATTTTTAAAATTAAACGACTTATCGTAGGGCCGTAATATTTTAGTATGACATATAAGACTATGGTATCTACCATAAAAAAAATTCATAAAAGTCGTCGAAAAATTTTTTTTTAATACTTTATTACGAGTAACCGGCCCGACCGACCTTTACCAAAAACTAATCAGGTCGATTGACAACAAATATCTTTCGAATGGTTATTGAATTTTCAAAATCGATTCAGAATTGCGTGATAAAACGTAGACAATTTTTTTTTCACTTTTCTGCAATTTAAAAGTAAACGGCTCAGCCGATCGTCGAACCGATAAGCCGTTAACTTATAAAATGTATATGACTAATGTACGTGTATACAAAGTCAACAAAAAGTCAATAAAAAAAAAGATTTTTGGCTAAAAGGTAGACAATATTTTACAATTCTCTGCTTATTCTGAAGAAACGGCTCAGCCGATCGTATAGAAAACTAGCTATCGCGAATGCTTGTCAAGTTTCATCGAATGTCTTAAATTTTCAAAATCGATTCAGCTCTTTTTGAGAAAACGACGATGAAAGGTCTAATTTTCAGCAACTTTAGATAAAAATGCTCTCATTTTTTAAAACTGATGAATGTTTAAAATTAATCAATGATTATTAATTATACATAAAATAAAACTATTTGTCGTAAGGCTGTAATATTTTAGTAGATTCTGTAAGCCTATGATCTCTATAGTTAAAAAATGTTTCATAAAAATCGTGCAAAACAAAATCGCCAACAGGTAATTACGACGAAATGGCCGAGCCGATGTTTACCGAAAACTAATCAACACGATAATCAAACAATATCTACAAAACAGTTTTGGAATTCTTAAAATCGATTCAGAATTGTGAGTCAAAACGTGAACGAAGAATATTAGATTAGGAAACGGCTCGGCCGGTCGTTACGCAAAACTAATTAGCGTAAGTCCTTTCGAATTACAAATATTGCTTTTAAATTTTTAAAATCGACTCACATACGCACGCCGCCATACATACACACTTACTTTTTTCAAATTTGGCCTTGTTCAATTCAGAACGTTGAGAAAACAAAATTGGCAAATTGGATTTTCTCAGTAATAATAATAATTAAGTTAGCATCTTAGTCAGTATTCAATTATTATTACCTTATAATATCCTCCACACATATTTTGCATAGCTTGATACATTATAATTTCCCTTCCATAAGATCTAGTTTTCTTTTTTCTTGGCTTTTTGCGACTACCTTTGGCAGCTCGTAATGCTTCTGCTGATAATTGTTCACTCAAGTAATTGTCAGCTCGACTCAAAGCAGACACCAGCCATCCATATAAAAATTCATAAAGATACCTATAGTAAAAAGTTATTATAAATGTTAATAAAATTTAGATAAAATACCCAAAACTTTTTTATTAATAAAGTATGCTTTATACTTACCAGAATATGTAATGATATTCATGTACACTATATAATTCGAGTTCCAATCCTGACAGGAGATACATAGCTATGACCCTAAAACAGTGATATAATATCCAAGTAGCTAAACATGCTAAATGTGTTTTACCTACGTCATGATGAATAGTCAAAGGATGTAAAAAAGCATCGACACGTTCAGCCTTAAAATATAATTAATAAACATTATTTCAGTTACAAATATTGATTTTTCATTTGTTCAAATACAAATAAATATCTTTATAGTTTATATAATTTAGTTCATAATACCTCATCATGAATAGAAGAAAATTCTTTTATCAATCTAGCTAGTTTATCTCTTTGACGAGCTCTATTGTGTCCACATAATTGCAGGAGATTTGCAAACGGTCGTGCGCAATAATTAAAAAATGATTCTATGCATTCCTTAGCCTGCAAATATTTTTGTAAATATTTCTCTTATAATCTGTCAATCAAATTAAATATACTGAGAGTAAATGCTTTTGGTTACAATACCTCATGATTACTTAATATAGGTGATCTTGGCATTAGAGATGGTGGAGCAATGAATTGTCTAGCTGCTTCTTTTAAAGACTCCGGCAAGCTTGTCGGTATATATAAAGTCTGCAGAACACAACGAGAAAGCAAACAAGGACCTGCCTTATGGCTAAACTCTAAAAAGAAGTCCTGCAAAAACACAAAAACAGATACAGCGTGAATGCATGAAAAATTCAATATCTTTAAAATTAACAATTGAATCTTTGCTTTTAGAAATAAGTAAAAGGTATATTATTTTTCTAACCAGTGCATTATGAAATCCAGTACATGCAGTAACTCTGCAAGCAGATCTAAGTCTTTTCAGCAAACCTTCTAAATATCCAAAAGCTGTTTCTGCATTTGGTATTCTCGTATAACGAGGAAAAGTTGGAGGCAAAAGTCTTTGGTTTACAAGAGGTGAAAACCCGATAGGATCTTCTAAAAATAATAATAAAATATGTAGTTAATTATAAACAAGGACTGAACAAATGTTAACCACTGTACCTCCATCCTTTACAACAGGAGCAAAACTGGATGTTCTAACAAGTATTGGAACAACTTCTAAACAACTACCTAGAATACGCTGTGTATCAGTTAAATTTCCTGAATTTGTTTGACTTTGCCCAAATTTTGATAAAGATAATAATGATTGATATAATAATCTTATAAATTTCATTCTAGCATGAAGAGCCCAAGTGCTTTCAGCTTCAGTTGAAGTTCTAACTATTTTTAATAAGTCCTCCTCACTTTCCTTCAATAAAATCATAACTTTTTGCTCTGGAATTTCTGGATGCAACTTATATCCATAAGACATCGGTTGAAAATCTTCCTCTTCGCACACATTGGCTCTATAAGCAGATAAATTTACTTATAGTACATTTATAAATTTCATTAAACATATTGATAGGATGATTAAAAATTATAAAAATTAAGTAAAACTATTCAAGTTAATGTACTTAAAGGCATTTTATAATCATTACACCATTATCATGCATACAGTAATTTAAAACAGATTATTGCCAATTAATGTTTGTTTAAATAGAACAAAATTTTAAATAAAACTAAGAGTATCAAAGAGGTTGGCTGTTGAGAGTTCAGAAACTTTTTGAAGGTACAAAATTTTAAAGTACTAACCTGTTCACAAAATCTTTAATCAATTCGAGAACCTTGTATAAAGTTATGCAGAATGCTTTTAAATGCTTATCCTGAATTTCATGGGGTCTGTGCATATACAAACATGTGAATAAAGTTTGGGCTAATGAATGGCCTTCTAACCATGACACTAAGCAACATAAACAATGGTCCATTATACCAATCGTTTCATTGACTAATAAACCTTGTAGTTTTAGCTGGCCAGACTAAATAAGTGGATTATAAGATTAGTTACATATAATTATTAATCAATCTTATTAATTTTGAATTACCTCTATGCCAGATTGAAAAGTGCATGGTTGTTGCCCTCTGTTGCACAACATTCCTGCATCCATTTTAGGATCCATCATCTCAATCGCTGACATTGCATCCAATAGACCAAAGAACTCATCGTGGAGTAACTCACCAAGTTGTAGTTCTAAATTTCAAAAAATTAAAATGTAAACAAATCTGTTTTATGCCTCAGCCTGATAAAATAAAAAATATGTACCTTTCACATTGGCAAAGAAGTTATCCGTGATGTCAACCCAATTGTATAGAATATTTTGGGTGATAGGAGATGTATTCAAACTAAAATAAAAAGTATACCAATGATAATGATAAGTCTTCTAATTAAGTCTTATTTATCTGCATATCTTGTACCTTTTAGTATCTGTCAAATCCATTGTTAACTAATAATAAATGTACCAAGTGAAGATTTATAATAAATTTGGTTAAGTTTGCTAAGTTTAGTTATATTAATATATAGTTATTGATATATTTTTTTCAGAATATACTGTCATATTTATATCATAGTTAACGTTACAAATTCTATGATATTTATATATTATTTACAAAATCTTGACATTTTTCGAACATTTTAGGATTATGCTTAAAAAATATGCAACAGTTCTGCCAACTGAATCATATATGATCTGACATTTGACGTGTTGCATTTAACTTCAGGTGGTATTTGTCAGTTGCCTCAAAAGCGCATTTTGCATTCGTAAACAATATTTCAAGTTAACAATAAGTTGATTTAAAGACTATCAGCGATATAGCGATTGAAACTAAAATTATTAATACTATTAATATATGATGCCGCCTAATATCACAGAACTTCGTCCTGATCTTAAGTTGCTTACTAAAAATTTTGAAGGTTATAAATTATCGTTAGAAACTGTTCCTGTAATTAAACATAAACTGCAGCCTATACAACCCAATGTAATTGCACCTAATGTTGACCAATATTCTTTATTACATGCTACTTTATACAGTTTGCATAATCATCTCTTCAAAGATCCATTTGAACCATATATTACCTACATCATAGATACGAGCAATATTATTAATAAATTTGTGTTCAATCGTGAAACACAAAGATTTTTTGTTGGGGACAATGCTCAGTTCCAACTGCCACAATCAGAAGACCTGGATAAAATCTATAATTCATCGATGAAATTTATTTCAGAGCAATATGTTGTTGTAAGTACAGGTTCAAAAAATATATATCTCATTGATACACTAGAACGAACAAATTTAAACTCATGGAAAATCATATTTTCTCAATCAGTTGTAGAAAATAATAATGGATTTATTATATTAGATGCTCATTTAGAAGAAAGTAATGGACAGAAAAATGTACATTGTTTGCTTCAGCATATAGAAAAAAATGAGAAATCTTTTGAAAATAGAATTGATTGGATTATAATTAAACAAGATTCTGAACTAACTTGGTCATTAACAAAATATAAAGAGTTACTAGGCAAGGGCACATTACAATATTGTGCATTAGAAAGCACATGTAGGGCTGTATACATTGCGAGTGATCACAAATACAAGTTTAAATTATCAGAAGAACAAATTAAGCAAATGCAATTAAATAAATCAGAAAAAGAAATAAGTTTTGATGATTTTATAAACTGGCACCAATCTGAGGAAGAAGTAACAATATTAGTTACGTTTAAAGAATTTGTAGATAAAAAGTTACTGAGTGTGGCAACTACAACTGATTCTTTAAAAATAGTTTATAAAACAGGAGAACAATCTGAAACCTTATTAGAACTTTTAGAAAAAGTAGATGTCGGTCTGACAACATGGTCTATGGTAAGAATTTCTGTTATAAATATAATATTTTCAAATTGATCATATATAATCTTCTTAAATAAATATATATGTCTTTCGATCTTCACTGATTTATCAATTACTATATCATAGGTAGATGCAAATATCTTAGAAATAGTGTTATATAAATTGATATCAAAACCATGGCAAAATCTTACAAAAGAAGGAGAAAAAGTATATAAAGAAATACCAAACCCAATAAAAGTCTCAGAAATTCACGAGAAATTAAAACATTTATGTTCGGAAGATCAAAATGAGATGTCAGCAATGTCTTCTGCTCCAATACAGGATGAAATTGATGATTGTGATTTTGATGCAGATTATGACATCAAAGATTGGTCACTAGGTAAAACATGCAAAATATTGTTAATGAGTTTGATGTATTATAATAATACAATATTTATTATATTTTAGAAAGACTATGCCCAGAGGAAAATTTGGCAACCCATCATGTTCATATTGGTTCGTGTGGACCTCTGTTTAAATATTCTTCTGAATGCAATACTCCGCCATTTTTAACATTGAGGCATGATGTAGACGGTTTAGTTTGGGAAATGCCAAAGTCAGATCATAATTGGCCCCCTAAGCATATTGCAACTTTACCTGCATTTGGATATGTTCAAGTAAATAATTAGTTTAAGATATTATATTTGTGTAATAGTAGACAACCATGTTTTATTTAAAAATTCTAGGCTTCTAAGCAAGATAAAAAATTTGTGAGTTGTTCTCCGGATTTCAACTACAGTGTTATATGCAATGGAAATCGACACATTTTTATTTATTGGGGTGATGATAGTAGAAGTTATCAATTACAGAATCGCAAATCCAAACAAAAAATGAAAGTCGGTACACAAAAGGTCATAACTTTAGATGATGCAGGTGATATTATAGGTCTTCAAACAGAAAATGATATAATTCTGGTTTTAACCGTTAATTATATTATTGCATTACAACTGAATTTTGAAATGGAGCCATAACTTTAGGTTCTTTTTCTTTTGATAATTATTTAAATAATGAATTGATTGAATTATTAACAGAACATTATTTACTATTAAGATAAATGTATAAATTGAAAAAATATATTATATAAATTTATTAAAAATTTAGTCTTGATTAACAAAAATAACTTGTAACAAAAAAAAAAAAAAATTAAAAATTTATCTAGTTTCTTTGATTTAAAACAAATGTGAGAACAATGATTGATTCATAAGGAGAATATTCATTAAGTAAAAATAATTGATCTTATTCTTCCAATAAATCTTATATACTAAGGAATCAATTTATCACTTATAAGTGCATTAGCAAAGTTGTTTCTATATTGGATTTGAAACCATATTTCATACCAGTGAAACTTTAAATAATATTATTACATAATAAAGAGAAGAACTTGTAAATTACATCCATATAAAATGTTCAGTTCCTAATAACTAGGACTATTATTATGTTGCAACTTAATAGCAAATGATGTGCAACTGTTCAAAAAGCCTTGAGTTTGTGAATATGAGTTTGTTTCTATTAGAGGAGCGCTATATAAAGTGATTATATTGCTAATTATGTTAAAAATATTGAAGCAAGATGCTAAGGGGACATTTCTGAGGTAAAGCAGCAACATTGCATATTTTCATACAATATCAAGCTGCACGTCCATATCAAGCATGAGCTCACAAACAAATATAACTAATGTAAGGAAATTAAAAAAAACATTTTTAAATTTTATTCTTCCAATAAAAATGATTACTAAAATTCTGTTCAGGGTGATTTTATATATTTTTCATTAAAAAAACGATTATGTTGCTACTAGATAATATAATAATAATGTTGCCGTTTTGTTTAAAGATGGCAGCCTGGTTTGCTTGCATCATTATTTAAGCATTTCGAAAATAGATGGCAGCTAACCAATATTTTTATTGCTTGTCATAATGAGACATATGTCATTAAATTGTTTTTGTGATGTTTATTTTAAGCATAAAAAGTTCTATATTTATAATAACAACTAAGAAAAAATGCAAATTCATGCTCGTTCATGAATTGAATAATTTTAATGTTTACTAGGTTAATAAAAGTATTTTGGAATGTTTTTGTAAAGATTATTCTTACAATATATGTCAACATGGAAGGATTTGTTGAAACTTATTTAACCCACGATTTCGATAATCAAGAGCCCAAAGACATTCCTGATACTAACGAGCCTGTATGGATTTTAGGAAAGAAATTCAGTGCAAAAGATGGTATTATCAAAGACACAAAAAACACCAAAAGATTCACTTATATATAAATAATATAATTGTAGAATTGGAGCTAATAAGAAGAGAAGTACAGTCAATAATTTGGTGTACTTATCGCAGAGGATTTGTTCCCATAGGGGAACCAGGTTTGACAACGGACAAAGGCTGGGGATGCATGCTTAGGTGTGGGCAAATGGTACTGGCACAAGCGCTTATCAATTTACATTTAGGAAGAGATTGGTATTGGACACCAGAAACAAAGTTAATAAATATTTAAAAACATTATCCATATATATATATATATATATATATATATATTGGGCTGAGAAAAAAAAATTTACAAATATATATATATATATATATATATATATGAATAGTCTTAAATTAATATATATATATATATATATATATATATATATATTAACAAAGTCTAATAATCGGGCATAACATCAATAAAAAAAAAAATTTTTTTATTGATGTTATGCCCGATTATTAGACTTTGTTAATACATATGTCAACATCAAACTCAGAATCATACAAAATATATATATATATATATATATATATATATATATATATATATATGAATAGTCTTAAATTGATGTTGATACATTTAATATGAGTTTAAAAGTCGGGCGTTACCTAAAAAAAAATAGTACGAGAGTTTTTAGAGATTTATCTAAAATCCATACGTTTCGGCTAGCACTGACCTGGTAATAAGCACACTAAAAAATAACTCTTACTCTTCAAACATAATTAACTCAGTAATAAATAACATACGCAACTACCTTTTCAACAAACAAAACGACCTCATCGACCATAAAAACCGTATAGATCTTGAGTCATAAACTGGTGTCATTTGCCTACCGTATGAAAAAGATTTGTATGTATTTTGTTGGTATGTAATTGCGATACAACCCTTAGTTCCATTTTTACACAAGGGTTAAATCTAAATTTAATTCTGACCACGTCAGGAACTTAGTTTATAAGATTAATTACTTTACTTGTGAACTTTTTTATATGGGAGAAACTAGCCAAAACCTGAGTAAGCGCCTTCATCAACATAAAAATAACTCAAAAAATCCTAAACAATTCAAAACCATGTTAACCGTGCATCTAAATAATCTAAATCATAACATGGATTTTTTCAACCCAAAAATTTTACATTTTGAAGAGCACGTAATTAAAAGAATTTCGCTGCGGGTCATAAACAAACGATTCGACAACACGGCCCTGAACGAAACAAACACGTGGTTCCTAAATAGCGTTAAAAATTTCTTAAAAAATGACAAGATCCCATCGCTTTTTAAATTTCTCATAAAATTTGAACACATGTTAAGAACTGCTTTGAGAAAAAACGCAGCATTTCTATCTTAGACTCCGAATAGTCAATACATAGTTTCTTCAACTTATTAAGAGTTATTTATGTTTATTTGTGTGTTTTACCATTTGTAATGTTAAAAAATATATATATTACCACTGTGCACATAATCATATCATGGAGTAATAATGTTTTCACCTGTTATATTAGGATACTAAATTGTAAGTGTTATTATCATTATTATTATTGTTTTTCCATGAAATTTTTTACATGTTTATTTAGTTTTAATTTTTATATTTAAATTGATTGCCACTGAATGAAGTCTAAGATGCTAGCCGAAACGTATGGATTTTAAATAAATTTCTAAAAATTCTCATACTATTTAGATTGATGTAATGCCCGACTTTTAAACTCAAATTGAATATATATATATATATATATATATATATATACATTTTGGAATATATTCTGAATAATATATAAAACAACAATTATATATATATATATATATATATATATATATATATATATATATATATTGGCTGTAATCAAGAACAACTCATTACGTAAAGTCAATTTATAGAGATCCCACTTATCTGCAAATAGTAACACGTTTTGAAGAAAAAAGACAAGCACCTTTTTCTATTCACCAAATCGCTTTAATGGGCGCATCTGAGGGTAAAGAAGTTGGAGAATGGTTTGGCCCTAACACAGTAGCACAAGTATTGAAGTATGTACAAAACATGGTCAAAAAATATTTACAAGCTTAAAGAATTATTTTTCTTGCAGAAAACTGCTTATATATGACGCTTGGAGTGATTTAGTAATACACGTAGCTCTTGATAATATGGTAGTTAAAAATGATATATGTGAGTTGAAATTATACCTGAATATTTAATGTGTATGTTCTCTTGAATAATTGTGTATGCATATTTAAATTAGTGGATCTATGCAGTTCAGAAGCATCTTGGAAGCCTTTATTTTTAATTATACCATTGCGACTAGGTTTAAATACAGTAAATCCAATATATGTGGATAATCTGAAGGTAACACAATAAGCCAAATTTAGAATCACTTTATCCTTGATATTTGATTTACAACTTTTAGACTTGTTTATCGTTGCCACAATCTCTTGGTATTATTGGAGGAAAAACAAACCAAGCATTATATTTATTTGGATATGTTGGAGATGATATACTATATCTAGATCCTCATACAACTCAGAAATCAGGAAGTATTGAGAATAAGTTAACAGAAGAACAACAAGAAATGGATAATTCGTACCACTGTAAATATGCATCAAGAATGCCAATATTGAACATGGATCCTTCAGTTGCTGTGGTAAGAAGAATGAAAGAATCACCAATTCCTCATTTTGCACAAATGTTTTATATTTCCATATAATAGAGTCAATAGTTTTTTTTTAATTTGCTATTCTTTTTTTTCAGTGTTTTTTATGTACAAATCAAACAGATTTTGATTCCTTATGCAAGGACATTCAAAATGATGTCAGAGAATACGGACAACAATCTTTGTTTGAAATATGCGATAATAAACCAGAGGAATGGGTAGAATCTAATAAATCTTTAGAAAGTGGAAACGATCATGAAAATATTAATAGTTTCATTAAAGTTAGTAGGAATTTAGATTCAGAAGATGAATTCGAATTGCTAGGATAAGCTTTGTATTTGATTAGTTTTAAGAAAATTTAATCTTGCATATATATATATATTTATATATAAGAAGCAAACTATAATAATGAATTTATTTTGATTGATCAGAGGAATATACCGCAATATATTTTTTGAAATTTAGTTTCCAATTATTACTATTCCTTACTAATATGTGCATCAAGTATTTATTTTACAGCAATTTAATCATTTTGCCAATGATGCACATACACAATAAATAATGTTTAAGTAAAATGGCCTTTAAAAATAAAATACCAATCATCTATTAAGTAAATGATCAAAATTCAACAATACAAATCCGAATATATATAATGCATCTGAAATGTTTTTTTTGCAGCTAATTGCTGTAGATAAATTCTGATGAAATATCCATCCCATTTTATTATGAAAAATTTGTACTTTTGCAAAAAGGCAAAACAATCAATTCAAAAAATACTCACTGAAGCCCAGAATTCAAACAAAAAATTCAGTTACCTTTAGTACCCTTTTCAAGCTTGTAAATTTTATTAAAAATTAGGTATGGAAATGATTAAACTGATGAATTAATTGACATTATATTTCTATATTTTTATTATATGTATATATTAAATTATTTAAGCTTCTTTATTATTTAATAGTGAATCTTATTTTTTTATACCGACTACAGTTCTTATTAAATATAATTTTCATTCACATACTCTTATGTGGTTTTGTGTATTATTGCTTTTATCTGTATATTCTACAATTTGAAGGAAACTTGGGAATATTTTATAAAGTTAATATTCCAACATAATATATTCATCATTTAAAAACAAGTTAATTTATTTATTCGTAACAGTTGGTTCCTGGAGAATTTTATTATTATTAAATATAAGAGCAAATTAATTTTTCTCTGGCATTTGTGCCACAGTCACTAATGTTAAGATCCTATTACCTCATAACATACATGAATTTTCTAGTTATTTAAATAAAACACAAAATTAAAACCAAGTTTGATTTTATTTATTTTTGATCTCTAAACAATTTCCCCCATATTTTAAGGTGTGTTTTTTCAAACTTTTGCCGTCTATATATGCCATATCACAAACATTACAAACAAATGGTCGTTCACCTGTATGCGTTCTGATATGAATTTTTAATGTACAATTTTCTGAAAATGACTTATTGCAGTATGTACAATTATAAGGTTTCAGGCCAGTGTGAACTTTCATATGATTTTTCAGATTGCTTGGTTTAAAAAATCTTTTATCACATAATTCACAAGCGTAAGGTCGTTCTCCCGTATGGATTTTTGTATGAGAATTTAAACTCGAAGTACTATTAAAAGACATGCTGCAAATTGGACAAACATAAGGCTTTTCACCGGTGTGTGTTCGTAGATGTATGGTGTAAGGTCCAATGTACCTAAAAGACTTACCACAATAACAACAAATGTGCCCAACATTTTTTGATCTATCAAATTCATTATTTTCACTCAAATGTTTTTTCAAATGCCATTTCAAAGTTCGTTCATTAATAAAACTACGGCCACAGTATTCACATGCTACAGTCTTTGATAAGGTAAAATCATTATGAGACACTTCTAAATGCTTTATCATCTGCAATCTTGACTTAAACTTCTCATCACATATTTTGCATTTAATAATTTTTGTTGTTCCTTCGATATGATATTTTTCATGTTCTCTTAATACATAAGCTGTTGTGAAGCGTTTACCACAAAATTTGCAGAGATGTGGCGATATTGTTTTATGGGATAACTTATGTCGTCTTAAATTTGTGTGGCTGACATAAGATTTTGAGCATAAATCACATTTGAATAATTCTAGTTCATTTACTTGCTTGTGAACCTGATCATGCAGTCGTAAATGGGCAGTTGAATTGAAAGTCTTCTGACAAACTTTGCAAGGAAAACGTTTTCTATGTGTTCGCTTATGTTTTTCATATTCTGCCAAAGTGGTAAAAGTTATATTACACCTATCACATGTTAAATTATCTGAATTATTTGGGTCTTTCTTAACTTTTCTTTTAGTAAACGTAGATCTTTTGGTATATTTCTTTTTAGGTTCATCTTTTTCTATGTTTGTTTCTACTAGTGAATCTGTTGTATTTGGAGATATTAGGACTTCTAAAATTTCTTCCTTCACAGACAAGTCAGAGTTTACATTAACACATATCAATTCAAATTGATTCCTATATTTTTTATCAAACTCTTCACATTGAAGTTTGAATTTATAAGATTTTTCAAGATCTGATATACAGTCTTTGCAAATTTTTTGAGAAAGAAAATCATTTTCCAGCACCTGGAGAATTATTATTCACTTTTTAAGAATTTTTGATTTAGAGAATTTATTGAGCAACAATTTGTCTTAAATATTCACATTCACTTAATAAATAACGTAATAACGCAATATAAAAAATAAATAACAATAAAATCATAATTTTAAACCAATTCGCTCAACCAATAAGTTTTATAAGCATAATGAATTAATATTAAATTAAACATCAAATTCTTACCTGAATATTTGCAATACTCATTAACTTGTCAGCTATCGTGCTTCCAGTATCAAATATATTAATTAAATCCTTTTGTTCACCACAAGTTCGGCATGTAGAACTCATTTTAAATTATATTTTATATTTACTTATACCTAAGGTTATGTTAGTTCATAGAATGTATTATTTTTTAACTGATGTCCGAAGATTATGTTTTGACAACAAGAAATCAATAAGCTAAACATAAATGAAGTTCGTGATAAGCGATCGATAGCGCCAAATTTGAAATTTACCTAACTGTAACTGACGAAAATAGTTAGAACAATTAAAAAAGTATTTTCCATAATGTATTTTATATATTATATAAAATATGTCTAAAATTGAAGAAGACTAACAAGTTACAGGGTACATCCCACATCCCTGAAACGTAGAAATAATTATAAATGAAAATTATATATAAATATAATTAGACTTATTTTATATTAGATATATAAACTAGATTCTTAAAAGAATCATACATTGAATTTCTTAAAAGAATCATACATATATTATCATGATATTACATATATTATCATGAATGCATTCATCACATGACTAAAAACTAAAATGTTTAATTTCACTTGAATGATTTCTATAGTAACGCGAAGTGTAAACAGATACATTTCAAAAACAAATTCCGAAATTATTTAGGATATTAGTAATCAACGTTTATTTATGAAAAGTCATACAGCCTAGGTCATACAGACCATGTTTATTTATTTATAATAATAAAGTCAAGTTATTATTTATTAAATAAAATCACATTTGAAATATAGTTCAATACTTTAAAGAATGAATTATTCAATTCAATTATAATCATGACTAAAAATTTCGATTTCGACTTGGACGATCCATTAGGTGATTTATTGAGCGATGATAGTGCAAATGATTTTTTTGATGAGAAATTTAAAAGAAAAGATAGTGATAAATTAGTAGAAAAAGCCAAGGATAGATCCAAAATAATATCAGATTTATTTGGAATTGCTGAAACAAAGAATCAAACTGTTGTGCCAAGTCGATTGGGTCAAGAAACCCAAGAGAAAAAGATTGAAATTCAAGGAAGTAATAGAGATTTGGAATCACCTTCTCCTATAGTTGGTTCCAATAAGAAGGCATCTTGGCTTGATTTTGCCAGTACAAATAAAAGCTTAGAAGATACCAGTAAAATTCATAATAAACAAGACATATTTGATAATGATTCAATTTTAGACGATTTATTAGGTATTAGAAATTATTCTACACCTTAAAAACTAATAACTATTAAATGATGTGTTCAGTTTTTAGATTTATTCTCATCAAACATTCACCATAGTTAACGCGATCACAAGTAGTGCATTTTTCCTATCAGTGACAAAATGACTTCTTTCAATATTGTACATGTTTTGTTATGATTACACTTTATCGATTTAGTAACTAGTAACTACCAACTAGAATTTCGTTTCGCCATTTATATTTCTATTCACAGGTAAATCATTATCAAAGCAGAATTCAAAGGAAAATGATTTTGATAAACCTGAAGCCAAGCCTGCTACTGGTTCGTCCATTGCTTTTGGAGGATATGCCCCAACAGTAAAAAACGATACTATATCAAACGAAAAAAATATTATGGAAAGAAATCCAAGTAGGAGAAGAAGAAGTTCAAAAAATGTACTGGATCCACTGGGACTTTTTGCCAGGAAACCAGTGCTAGATGATGATGAAGAAATCCCCAAAAAGGAGAACAAAACGACTGAATCAAAACCAAGTGATAATAAAAAATCCACAGACCAGGATTGGTTGGGAATTAACCAAGAAAAGACGGTTAAACAAGTGCCAAATGAACCCGAACTACCTTCTTGGCTAGGTGGTTCCACTGCTAATAAGACTGCTACGAAAAAATCTAATGAAAAGGTAGGAATTGTATAATGGTCATCGATATATAAAAGTACATCTCCCACTATTTAGCAGTTGTTTAAAATATTCTGGTAATATTTTTATTAAATCCACAGACTGATTTAGAAAAATCTACTGCGCCAATACAAGATACTAGTAAAGAGCGAGAGCAACAAGAACCAGAAAGAGTTGAACATTTGCAAACTAACGATGAGAGTACTGTAGTAAATAAATTTTATGAAAATTCTATGAATCTTCACAGTCAGCAAATAATAGCAATGAATGCTCTAAAACAACAGGAAAGCCAAATACTTATGGCAGCAAAACTTAGAGGACAAGAAGAACATATGAACTTTCTACAAAAACGGTAAATATTTTATTTTATTTTATCAAATTGATATATATTAAAGTATTTTTTTATATTTTTGTCTTTCACTTTACAGTCAGCAAGAAGTCCTGATGCGACAAGAATCACATTTCCAAAACTTACTAGAAAAGCAAATGCAACGCCAAATTGAGCTCGAAAATAATTTGCGTATACAACAAGACAAAATCAACTCACATCTTGAAGTATTAGAAGTTTATTTTTTTAAATATCAATTTTTATCAATATATTTTATAAATAAAATATTTTCTTTTCAAGGTATTAATGGCACAACCAAGTGTTTTACCAACTGCACCAATTCCGTTATCAATTCAAAATTCTGTTCTTGATAGAACTATTGAACCAGTATTAAAAACTGACAATGATCAGACCAGTCAAAATAAATCAGAGAAGGAAATCAAGGAGAATTTAAGAGCCGAGATGATTCTTGAACAAGAAAAGTTAAAAATGGAAACTGAAAAAATGTATTTGAAAGATACTTTGGATGCGATTAAAGAAAAACACAATATTGAAATAGATTATTTAGAGGAATCCTATAAGTATATATTAAAGATTTCCTCACTTTACAATCATTCTATCTTTCATTTTTAACTTTGGTTATCTTTTTCAGACGACAACTTTCCACAATAGAACAGTCCCGTTCTGATGTTGAAAAACGACTTCTTTCCGAGAACAAAAATTTAACAGAATTTTATGAATCAAAAGTAAAAATGTTACTTGATGATAATTTAGAAATGAGTAAAAAATATAATAACAAATTGAAATCATTGGAAGAAGAATATCAAAGAGATGTAGATAGATTGTCAGAGAAGCATCAAAAAGATTTGGATAATATGAAACATGAACATCAACAAATAATAGACAATATAAGGTATATTTGGTTTTAAAAAAATATCTAAAAATAGTATATTTATTACTATTATTTGAATTTTAAGGGAAGCAAAGCAGTCTGAAGATACACTTGTACGTGAAAGTAGTACCCATGCATTTAAGCTGAAAGATGCGACCAATTTATTAGAAAAAAGTTGTGAAGATTTAACGCAACTTAATAAATCTTGGGAACAAACAAATGCTCAACGGGAAATTTTACTTAAAAATAAGGAAGCTGAAATTAAATGTAACTTAACACATTTAAAATCGTTTTTGCTTCTTCAATCAGTATGCTTTAACCTTTATTATTTAAGCAATGCAAGAAAATCTGATGGATCTTCAGAACAAGTATGAGGTTGAGCGCAGCCGTATGGTGGAAATTGTAAAAAATTTGGAAAATCGGCTTCTTGAAAGCAATCGCACTCTTGCAGAAGAAAAGGAATCCTTAAGAACAAAAGAACATATTTTAGAGCTTAAAGAGAGAGATATTGAGCGTGACAGACGAGCATTAGACGATAAATGCGAACGCGATATGCAAAAATTGGAGGTGCGGATAGAATTATTTTTTTCTACTAAAAAAGTTCTTTCTGCTATTTCAGTAATTATTTACTGAGATTTGCTTTAAAAACCATAAATAGAAAATCTTTTACCATGACAGTTCCAAAGTTAAATTAGAACCATTGTTCTGCTGATGCGTACTGTTTTGGGCAGTTATGGACCTGGTTGTAATATTTTTCCTTCTTACAGGCTATGAAGAAAGAATTCGTGCAGGAACAAGAACGTGCCATGAGCAGAATAAATGAGGAACGAAAAAATATACAATCGGAAAAGATGCGAATTGAAACATTGGCTAAATTGCAAAACATCAATGATCCTAGGAACAACCGAGCCGAGATTGATGCTGCCATCAATGCTGCAAATGTATATTACCCAGATTCCAAAAATTCAGAAATTGGTCATTAATTTGTATTGTCTTATTTTCAGGATGCTGCAAATATAGCTCAACGAGAAAAATCTAAATATTTAGAAAAACAACGCCATTTGCAAATGAAGGCTCAAGAACTTTATGAGCATGAACGGAATTTACAATTGAGGTTTGTTAGTAAAAAAATTGTATAAAAAACTACAAATAATCAAAAATTCAAAAATTAAATTTTCAATAGATTCACAATGAGAATTTGTTTACGATTGCTAATATTAATTTTTTATTGTTTTTTCCCCAGAGCATCTGAATTGAATATGGCATTGGAGTCAGCAATCCATAACCGTAAAGCCAGTGAAAAAATAATACTAGCAGCTCGCCAAGCCGAAAAAGATTTCTTAGCCAAAACTCGATCAGTGGAGGATCAAGTAAATTTGATTCGAGAACAAGAATCAAAAATTGAATTGGAGAAACAACATTTATCGAAAGTACGATTAGATTTGATGATGATTAAGAAGAAAATAGAAAGCAAACAATGTAGTTTGTGCAAAATTGGAGAAAGCATACGGGAAAAGAACAATTTTCAGTTGCGAAATAATACTAAAAATTCACAGAACGCAACTAATTTTCGAATAGGTTTGGATAACAACAGCGACATTCTGCAACACGGTTTAGACCTAAATTTGCAGAGTGATCAGTTTCCTAGCTTGAATAATCCGAAAGTTGAAGCTTTCACACTTGGCAACCAAAGCAATCTCCAAAATATAGGTTTTCCTGATAATTTTAACATGACAACTAATTTTACCCTTGGCAACATTTTGGACAGTTTTGAACCAACGCTCGATCAGAATTTTACAGATCTTGACCCTCAATTTATGAGTAAACTGAACATTGAAACATCTGGTCCAACAAGCTTCTTTGATAAAAGTTCTTTATTCAGCACTAGAGATTTGATGCATTTAGAATCAGATAATTGGCTTGTGGGAGAATTTGGACCAGAAACCACAAATTTGAATTTTATTAAGCATTTGTCGAATAATGCTAAAAACACTGATATCAATTTAGGAGCATCGACATCTACAAACGTGCAGCCAGATGCAAAATTGGAGGAACTATATTTCAACAGTAATTTTAATGAAATGCAGAAACCAGAACGTCTAGATATATCACCTGGAGAAGAGAATAAAGACAACAAAAGTGCTTAATATATTTGTGATCAATTAATTGATAAATCTCTATTTATACTTGATTTTTTTTAATTAAGAATAATAAATGCATCTCATCATATATGTTCATTATTAACTTCCAGAAGAAAAAAAATATTTTTTGGACAGAAAATCCGATTTGCTAATTTTGTTTTCTTGATTCATGTCATTCTGACTCGTTTGACATCAAAACTGGGAAAAGTTTATATGTGTATGTAATAAGTATGTAAGCCAAAATTCGGCCTTTTGATTTGACAATTTCTCAAAAATGAGAATTGTTATACCAATTCTAAAAATTTAAAAGCCATTTATTGGAACTCTATAAGAACTCACGTTGATTAGTTTTACGGAAAGATCATCGGTCAAACCGATTCTCTAGAATTAGCAGAAATTTGCAGCATTTATCGTATGTTTATCGTGAACCAATTTTGAAATTTGAAAATCTGTTTGAAAGATATCAGAATCGTGCTGAGGTTTTTGGTAGAGATCAGCCGGACCGTTTATAGTCATTAATTGTTCTTGATTTTTTTTTACTATTTTAATAAAACTCTGTACAGCAAATTCATGGCCTAAACGAATATCGTAAAATATAGCACGAAGTAAAATAAAATGTGTAAGAAAAACTTGAATATATGAGTCAAAAAAAAATCGCTTTGGCACATATGATTTACGAATACTGGGAATGAAAATAAATATACTTTGTTAAACCATACCTCTAAAATGAATTTTGATGTCCCGTGCATTGACCTATCAAAAATGAGGGTTAAAATTTGAAAAATTCTTTTTTGACCCACTAAGAATGCCCCACTAACTTTGGAAGGCCGATCTTATGTATTATTTACACATATTGAGAAGCTTAGGCATTTTCCTTCAATGCAAAATGTCACTTTTACACATTGTAAATTTTCGTCGTTCATGCTTAAATATATATGTAAAGACAATGACATAATTAATTTAAGACTTAATATTTGTTAGCAATGCAAATATGTTAATAGATACAATTTTGAAAAGACTAATGCATTGTATTTGTATATATACAATGTTTTATATAATACATTTTTGCAACGCACAATTTTGAACAAACAACAAAATTAATACAATGATTATATTTATTAAATATAAACTATTTTACCTTAAATAGCATCTTGTTCACAAAATAAATTGTTACACACACAAATCATATTTTAAAACTTAACTTAATAAAAGTCATTTGTCAACAGCCATAACGTGCTTAAGCATAGGCATAAGATAAAGAAGTAAAGATGGTACTTCGTTTTAATGTTTAAAAATCTAACACCACGAATCAGTGGCGCTGATATACATATTCGAAGATCTTCTTGGCGTGTACAAACACTCTATGCTAAAGTCGCTAATAATAAAAACGCTTGCAGTACAGCAAAATATTTGTTTCATTAATTTGAGTCTTAAAAAGCGTTTCACCGGCTGTATATTTACTAGAAAAAAAGTTTGTTATTAACTGTGTCGTGGATAAATTTCTCCAACCCGAATAACCATGGATATAAGGCCGAATAATACGATTTACATCAATAACCTCAATGAAAAAGTCAAGAAAGATGAACTGATTAAATCTTTGTATGCTATTTTCTCACAATTTGGCCAAATATTAGATATTGTAGCTCTGCGTACACTAAAAATGAGAGGACAAGCTTTCGTTATATTTAAAGAAATTGCTAGTTCTACAAATGCACTTCGAAGCATGCAAGGGTTTCCATTTTATGACAAGCCAATGGTAAGTGTAACTTATATATATATATATATATATATATATATATATGTTTATAATAGTAATAAATGTATACAATGATATTCAATTATATATAATGTTTACAGAGAATTCAGTATTGTAAAACCGACAGTGATATTATAGCAAAGATGAAAGGTACATTCCAAGAACGTCCTAAAAAGCACAAGCCACCAAAGCCAGTTATTCCACCAGAAGAGAGAAAGTAAGTATACTATAAATTTTTTCATATGCTTTGTTTATAACAGATTTGTTCCAACATAATTCTGTTTTCTCGTTTAAGGGCTAAGAAAAGCAAAAGTTCTAACAGTGATGGCACTACATCCCATTCATCAAACAACCCTAATGCAGAACAACCACCAAATCAAATTTTGTTCCTTACTAACTTACCAGATGAAACAACAGAAATGATGTTATCCATGTTGTTCAACCAGTAAGTACAATAAATATTATCAAGTTCAGACTATCAGGCAAATTATCAAACAAAAAATTACCTTTCTTTTTAGGTTCCCTGGTTTCAAAGAAGTCAGATTAGTCCCCAATCGTCACGATATCGCCTTCGTTGAGTTTGCTACTGAATTGCAGAGTGGTGCTGCTCGAGATGCTTTACAAGGATTCAAAATTACTCCATCCCATGCTATGAAAATATCATTTGCTAAAAAATAATGTTAATTTTTGTATTTTATATATTTTGACCATGTAATAAAAGCATTGCACTAAAAGCTTTCATGGTTTTCACTGATATTGTACCTGATTATGTGTAATGATGTACCTGAGAAGTTGAAATTTGGATTAGAATATACAAATAAAATATTTATTGCATATTTATTGATTTAACAGCAATAACTTTCAAATTTTATAATTTAATCATTTTAGTAAAACACCTCTATGCACTTAATAAATATTAAAAGATAGGAATGAAAAGATATATAAAATTATTTTTAAGTATTTCTCTCTTAATTTGTGCTGTTTGTATTCCAAAATCTCTATCAATTTTGTTATCTATATTCTTAACTATTGTTAAAATGCAGATTATTTTCAAACTTTTGTAAAACATTTATTACGGCTATAAAACTATCAATGCTAGTCTAATATCAATTCATTCCTACGTAAGGATATAATTTTCAATACATTTTTTTTTTGTATGGTACAAATTCACATTTACCAACTATACTAATCAGTAGTGATGTAATACGATTTAAATAATAATTTAAACAATTCAAATTTAAGTAAATTTAGAACTTAAAGTGAGTATGATAATCACGATTAGAAATTTATATAAAAATAAACGTATGAAAACAGTAACTTAACTATGATTATAGTTATAATAACTTAGCATAAAATATTGTTCACTTTTACATACATATATATAATATATTAAGTAAATAACCACCTATTTAGACATTTCATGAGCCCAAGCATCTTCAATATTCATGATGTCTAACTCAGTGATTCCATTTCCTGCATATTGAGCAAACTTGGCATTCTCATGCAAATCAATAGAGCGTTTAAACACTGAAAAGTTAATACACAATTAACATTTGCACAATTAAAGTTTATACATATGTTACTTATATTACTTACCTCCTCCTACAAATTTTTCTAATTGATATGTTGGCAAGTCTTTGCATTCTTTTGAAATATAAGCACCAAATTCCTCTAAATTATCCAAAGGAGGCAATACAACTCTCATGGTCTCTCTTACAACATCAGTATTGACTTCATAGTAACCATCCCACATTTTATGAATGAGATCAAACAATGATCGTGGAGGCAAAACTGCATCACGATTTAAAGGCATCACAAAGCAACGATGGCCATCCATATCAATAATGCCTGTTAAATAAATAAATATTTAAAAACTAGATCATCATTACCTTTACAATATTAAGTACATAAATATAACTATTTTGCAAAACAGACTTTACAAAGTTACTAGATTTATTACCTGTCTTGTTGGCATTGAAATCATGGATGAATCTTCCACGTCTGCCTCCACGAAAATCAGGTACATCAATTTTCTCATAATTTTCCTCCTCCATATCAATATCAAACTCTTCTTTGAAGAATGTTCCCATGTCCATATCCATTGCATTCATAGACATATCACTGCTTGCTAAGCGAGGCTCTTGGATGGCATCATTTAAGTTGTCCCCAATAAACATGGTGGCCTAAAATGTAAAGGAATTATAATATATTCTCTATAAGTAGTGCATTATTTGAATTAAAATTCTTTACAGCTTCTTAATATCATTTCTAAGGATTTATGTGCTCTATTACAAATATCAGCTATATATTACTTTACCTCATTCTATGTAATTAAATAACGTTACATTCAGTATTATGTAATCTTGTGTTATTAAGTGCATTATGTATTATGCTATATATTGTAATTTATTCATATTATATGCATAATAATTGTATTTTTAGGTCCTCTTGAAACTATTTTGTGGGCTATATTATTACAATAAATAAGTAAATAAATAAATATGTAATTCAATACATAGTTACAAGCATGTACACAATAAGTGTTTCTTTTATAGAGAAAAAAGTGAAGAATTCTGTTAATATCAAAACTGTTCGGTAAAGTTTTATCACACACAAATCAATACTTTTAAAATACTATATGTAATTTTCTAGCAACAAGCGTATACAATAAATGTCTTTTTTGAGATTCAAATTTGCAGTAGCAACACTTTTTATAAGCACGTATAATAACTGTTTTTTTCTAGATATATTCCCACGAAAAAATAAAAAATTCTAATGATATGAAAACTGTATTCAACAACTACCATCTGATTAAAAGGTAATGTACTGTAAATTTTTATCAAACAAAAATAAATATATATGAAATTCCACATGTAATTTTCTAGCAACAAACATTTACAATAAATATCTTTATTTAGATACAAATTTGCAGCAGCAACACTTTGTGCCGAAGATCACATCAAATCATAAACGCCCCATGAAAATGGCTGTAGTGCCATCATTTTTGAATATTTTTCTATTTTCTTAAACATACACTAAATAAATTCCTGCAATATTATATTTTTAATATCTTCTCTTCCACCCAGAAAAATGACAAAATTCATGTTTTTTTAGGCTGTTACAGTGATGTTACCCCCTGACAAACAACCCTTTGGGTTTTATAATTATAAAATTCAGTAAAATTAACTCATGTTTACAAGATTGCACATGTACCATTTAAATAAAAAGTTTTCCTGCATTGTAAGATAATCGATACTTTTCTTGCTATATCTATTAAGAGTAATAATAACAAATTAAAAAAATGTACATTTTTACAAATTTGCAATTTAGTAATACATTATTGTTATTATTTAGTTGAGACATCATTATATTTAATATTTCTTTACGAAAATATGAATGCAACAATGTATTTAAGAATAAGGTCAAAGTCCAAAGGTCACAATCTATGTTAAAACTTATTATTCAAAATAGTGTATACTATTGAAATAAAAAATAATTATTGTATATGCTATTTAATTAGCACAATTACATTATTTACAGAGATTATTAACAACAGTGTATGTAATCATGTTATATGTAATAGCTTGGAAAAAACATATGTATATACAAGTAAGCAAAATGAATCGTTGATGGTTATTGTTGAGTTTGAATGGTGTTTTAACGGATTTAGAAGGATATTTTATTGCTGACCTTAGTTCCATCATAGGGAATGTTGCACCAGCCATGGAATCGGTGCATGCGGGCTCTAGCATATTGACTATACAGATATACACCCCCAATAACACCAATGCTCAGAACTAATAATGCAGTCAAAAATAAACAGAGAGTAGTGGCTGTGGAAACCCTTCTGGCCCTATTCACACGTCTGTCTTCAATGCTAGATATCGAAGACTCAATATCATTTTTGACCATGTCATCATGTCCAGTCTAAAAAATAACATTTTTAAATAATAGAGATTTAAAGTTTATAACGATAAGTATGTGTTTATTATTACTTACATCGATTGCTGTCACCAATGGTAAATCAGATTTGTCTATTTTTTTATCCCCCACAGCCTTTGTTAGAATAGTCATTTTGATGGTGACGGGTTAGTAGTGTTACAGTTAAAAAAAGTTATTCGTTTGCAAACATGGATTCCTTAAAAAGTTGTTTTGCGTTGTAGTAATCAATGCGATAGAATATCGCCGAGATGTAAGTTTGACAGTCGACTTTTATCAAATGCTTATCAATAAAAATATGTCAAGCAGCGCTCACCACAGTGCTTGCAACATTAAAAAATCAAAGATAATAGAGAGAGGAACCAGAACCAGATATTCTAAAAGTGTGAGGAAGTTCAACTCATAGATAAATAAGCATAATACGGTTCAACTAGTGCAATATATGAGCATGCAACCTAAGTAATCAGTATAAACTATTTATCTATATCAATCGTGCTTTAAGGCAAATTGCTGGAACTTTCCGTACCACAATTATATTCGAGCAAAAAAAAAAAATTCAATAAACATTAAAATGTTTTATTGATATTTTAAAATATTAAAGAGATAATTATAATTACTACATATTTATTTGTTCATATTATATACAGTTATCACTCAAACACTTGAAACTATTTACTTAAGAAGAACGGCTGAATAAATCCATCTGAGGATATATTTCTTACAATTACAATAACGCATATGAAATGTATACATTTTTATACTGAATTGTAAATTTAAAATTCATATTTAAAGTATAAAACTTTGTATATTTTTGAAAATTTTGAATTTTTTTTCTGAGATTTCAAAATTTGTTTGAACCGTATAAGTGAACTTCAAAAGTTAAAATCTTGGTTCGGAAACCAAAAAAATTGTAACAAAATGTGTTCTTATTGTTAAAACACCTACAAAATATCTAATAATTTGATATGCATATGTTTAATGATCGTTTTAGACCGCCAAATATCTTTTTTTTTACCTTTTCCTCCATATTTCCGAAACTGGTAGACCTGCCTACCCAACAATTTAATCAATTCTCCACTTCATCAATACAAATAAAGTGTTTTTTGAATCATTTAAAAATCGGGTGCTCCTTTACCTCAAAAACTGAATTACCAATTTTGGCACTTTTTGCTCAGTATCTTCGAAAATGCTAGACCTCTCTTTTTGCCAAGAACAAATCAGCACGTTTTCTCATGAGTAGGAATCGATTGTTTTTTGAATCATTTAAATCGGTTGATCCAAGCGCCCAAAATCGTGGGAAAAAAATGTATCTAAACATACATACACACACATGCATCCATTTTTTCTGAGGTATGCCAAATGGTTTCTTCAGAAAAGTATCTTATATGTGCCTAAGTGACCTTCAAATTGACCCGCCCTAATATATATATATATATATATATATATACACACACACACACACACATATATATATATATATATATATATATATATATATATATATAGACGTATTATCCACATATTCTGCGATGATGCATTCGATGACTTATCAGCCATTAATCCGACTTAGTCAGCCACAGATATCAATGGCCAATTAGTCATTAAATATAAATGACAAAATTCATATCTGAAACTGATATTCATGCTTGAATATCTGCAAGCACGTATATATTTAATTAAAGTCTTCTGTCAACCAAAATTCTGGATTTAGTGAATTGTTATTTAAATGGTTTGCACAATCTGTTAATCCAAACCCAAATTGTCGAGAACATGAAGACCATCTTTTTGGTTACTGCTCCAATATGTTTCCACCTAATATACGTTAAATTTAGCATTCGAAGATAGTAAAAAAGTAAGAATAAAAAACAAGATAAAAGAGTGTAAAAGTTTCATATGAAATTGATTTGCATATACTCTAATATTTTGCAATTATTAATTTATTTATTTTATGCAAAGTATTTCGTTCTCAGTACATTTACATATGAATAATGAGGTGTTAGTCATTGATCAATTTATTCATGAGAGCAATCATTCTATTAAAAAAGATTAACCATAATCAGTATTGCACTAAACATATGATTTTGAAAGGAATAATTTTTTTATTTAAATTAATATAAATCTAGAAAAAAATATTTTTTAGATTTATCACATTTAGAAAATACTAACACTGATAAATTATTAGTGCAAAATATTAATCAATTACTGTACAAAAGTGATAAGAAATGTACTTAAGAAATAAAAAGTAGCAGACGTTTTGCATGATTTATTTGTTGAAATTATTGTTTTATAATATAATTATATTTTTCAATAATTAGTATTTTTACATACAATTAATATAATATATTAAAAACTAAAATTTTGTTTTTTCGATTATTATAGATATACCAAAATATCACATAAAGTAACGATAACTTTTTCTAGTTGCTTAAATATAAATAAATCTGTAATACATGAGTGTATTTAGCAGAAATAAAATATGTATACAAATGCCTTACACAATATATGTTATAAAAACGTGTATCTAAATACAAAAGATTTTTACATAAAATTGTGTGGAATCGGAACATGCAAGTATGTAATTATTATATAGTCATGGCATGTTATTCGGCACATGTGGAGTATATTGAATGTCTCTAACAAATATATTATTAGACATTTTTGATTAATGTAACAAACTATAAGAAAGAATAAATTCAAAGATTCAAAAAATTATATCCTACATCTATTGATTTTTTTAAAAAATTTCTATTGCTCTGTATATAGTTCAGAAACCTAATGCGCAAAAATATTTTCGAAGGTAAGAGAAAATATAGTATTTGCAGAGCTTGCAAACGACATTATGTATTGTTAACAATTGTAGTTATTTATTTAAGTCAGAATTTCTAGTCTAACATTTAAATAAACATGTTGACTGTATTTCAATCAGTATTTCCAAGAGCATTAAGACGTCCAATTAAGTTTACATATTACGATTAAAACCATTACTTTCCACTAACAAAAGTGGTTAACTCATTTTTATTTAATTTTCAACAAGGTTTGGAAAATAAAATAGTACATAATTAAAGAAATTAATAAGTCAACCCTCCTACAACGCAGTAAAGTGCCTGCCTCTATTATGAAACCGTATGAACCAGGCAAAATTGTAGCGCGTTATATGGAAATCGCCTATCAAGTTGTATGAAAACCGTGCTGTAAGGAACTCAAATCACATCATTTGTACCGCGTTATACAAAGACTGATGGAGACCAATAAATGCAAAAAAACAAAATAAATTATAAAATTGAATATGAAAAACGTCTATCACGTTGTATGGAAACCGTGCTGTAAGAACCTCAAATCACATCATTTGTACCGCGTTATATGGAAACCAATAAATACAAAGGACATAAAAAAGTATAAATTGTTCTTATGCAATTGAAGAGTTTATAAAAGATATTATAAAAGATGTATCTTTTTTAAGGAACTTAAGAGTTTAATAAAAATCTAAAAAAATGCGGTACTGTAACATCTAGTTATCAAGATGGATCTTTTGTGATTGATTGTATTAGATGCATTTTCGAGTTAAATATCCCATTCAGCATCCCAATATGCAATATGATGAAACAGTATAAATCATTCTCATCGAATTGAACATCCAAAGACATGATGTAAAATAAGGTAAAAAAGCTAAGGTAAAAAACTGATTTTCAACAAAAAAGTTTTCAAGCAGAACTTTTTTTTAGAAAGACTAACGTTCTGTGGAAGAGTTCTGATACTACTAAATCCAATGTGGTACACACATATTATATAAACTGCTATGTTACATTACAAATATATTGCAAAAAGTAGAACAGTATATAATGAAACCTATATTAAAACCTTTTACAACAATATCTAGTTAAAAGAGTCATTCCAACTGCGTTGTTGGAGTACCATGCTATAGGAGGGCGGCCGTCATTTTAGCTTCGCGTAGTATAAAAACCGCGCTATCAAAGGCGTAAATGCAGAATTTTTCATAACTATTATTTTTACAATTGCTCGTGGAAATCTGATCAATAATATTGCCAACTAAACATAACCTGAACCTTCAATTCGACTTCGACTCAATACTAAACCTGTGTGAATAATAAATTCCTCTCCCTTCAGCAAAAAAATGTTTCGATTATTTCAAGAAACTGTCAATGTCTAAATACACTTCCTTCTATCATTTGCAGCTACTCTTTTTAGTAAGGAGTTACAAAATTTCAACCAAATTCCAAAACTGTTTTTCTGTAATGATTCTATCATACATAGATATTTTACTGATATAATAAATCTGCTTAAAAATGTAAAATGTTTGTCATAATTAATCATGACTATACAACATTTAAGTTTAGAACTACATTTGCATAGTAGCATGCAGACTTAATTTTATAATATTATTCAAATTTACAATACTAGTCATATATGAGTATAGTATATTTTCTGGGCCAAAACATTGGTTTAATATTTTATTGCACGTTTTTTTTATTATTATTTCAATGCCTGTGGGCTCACGTACATGGTTGAATTATATAAAAAATAATGCTTTGCATTGTTTAAATACTTATTGCAAATATTGAGTTATTAATAGGTTTATTGATTCACTTGGTAGGCAAAAAATAATTTAAATACTAAATTATTAGTTGTAATTGTAATTTTTTTTGTTTAGTATACTTTTCATGCAGTAGTTTAAAAAATAAACAGCACAAAATATTTTTGAATACAAAATAAATTCGGACAAAAATGCAAGTTTTATTATTAATCTGCAACTGCACATAGGTATCAAAATTTTGAATTCAAATTTTCAACTTCCATATATTATGCTACTGAATCATACTGAATACTAACAAAATGTCATGTATTTGCTGTGCATTTACACTTTTAACACATAAACTGCAACATCACATGTATGTTATGAAGCTAGGTCAGAAAAACCCTGTTATCTAACATAGTTTTTTTGACATTTGTGCGATTTCTAGGTTAGGTTTTCTATCTGACAACCTGAGAAAACCGCCTGACTGCACAGCAATCCCATGGATTTTGTCAATATTTAGAACGATTTAGTATGGAAAATTATTCATAACATAGCCTTGCTATAACATTTGTCTGTTATGCGGCAGAATCGGTCTATTAAATTAAAAGTTTCAAGAGAAACCACAATAATTTATAAGTGATCAGTTTTGTAAATTTACCGTTATTTTGTTAAAGTTTCTGCTTGCGACAGATGCAGGTTTAATATAAAAATTAATTAAACCAGTATTGGAACCATAAATACGAACCATGATTTCATCTACCTGACTTGCATTTTTGTCTTCATGAAAAAAACATACTGTAATACTTGGATAGATGGAAACATAGAGAAAAAACAGAAGAGTGAAAAATCTTTAACATCTTTAACAAACACAAATTCCAGGATGACGTATTTAGGAAATTACCAATAACTACAACCTTCTACCAAAAAAGTAGTGTATAATTTTCCCAAAGCCATGAGGATAACGCAGAAGTAAACAAGTAAAGGATATGACATGATTTGGCGTTTATAGTGGAAATCCAGGCAATACTTCTCAATTTCGATTATCCTGGATGGTTATTTTACAACAATTGCACGTTTACCGGTTGCAGTAGACACATGTGTTCAGCTCCTCGAACTGGAAGTCTGTTTTTGCAGAAATGTTGTATAATTTCGGGGATGGACGGAAACGGTTTGCTAAATTGGCCTAAAACGTAATATCCACTATCAGGTTGGCGCTGGATCCGCATGTGCATAAAACCCCTTACGCTCCTGAAGGTAAAAAAAAAAAATGAATTATGTAATGTAATAGAAGTAACTTTGAAGTTTTCAGTTATCTTCTAAAAAGTCATGATAATACTTTGTATAAAACATCACAAAGATAAATTCTATATATAGATATATTTTCCAGAATTGATTGTCACAAGTCAATCATGTGATGTAGATATGAACATATTTACAGATAAAATATTACATTGTTTGTTTTGTATAAAAATTATTTATTAATATTTTCTACTTACTTTAAAGAAAGTGAATAATCCTGTCGTGTGCTTTCGCTATTTCTAACCAGAAATCCTCCTTCACCAGCTAGTCTTAGGACGGATTCGGCTTCCACCCTAGTTATCGCACCATGATACCATCTAATACAATATCAAAATTTATTATTAATTAGCTAAAAACTATATAAGAATAATATAATATAAAATATAATAAAATAATAATAGAATAATATAATATATAATAAAATTTTGTTATTGACCAAGAATATATAGTATTATATGAGAATTATTCTACTTACCCTTGCCTCTCCAAAGGTATTGAAGAGTCAACAAGTTCCACCGGACCAGAGTTTGATAAACCTAAATTTAAATTTAAATTCCTTGGCATTGACCCAATTCGTGGTGCTAAATCAAGACCTAAGTTTTTTGGAGCTCCATCTGACCTCAGATTAAGAGTTAATTTCTCTCTGAACATAGATGCACCTAGAATAGTTTTTATATGATATTGTAATACAATTTATTGCTGCATGATTTAAGTTTAAATTGTTTCGCTAATAAATGTTGTCTATTAATTACCAAGTGATGGTCGTTCACCATCTCTAACACTTTGACTAGAAGACGCCTGTGATACTCCACTTGACTCTGTACTATGTGAATGTTGTGTATTTTGGCCTCTTAGACGTCTTCGCAGTTTTGGCATATCAAAAGGTAAGTCACGAAGATCTACAGATGTTGCACTCCCTTAAAAGTATAACGATTATATTATTATTTACATGGCATCCAGACAAATTCAATCACTTTTGCATTTTAAAGTAGAAAATACCAATGTAAGAAGTTTTGAAAAACAAATCTATTATTCTTAATGCCTTTAGTTATGTTTGTCTAAAAATTGGTCTATTATTGTATGACTTACCTGAAGTACATGCTTCAATCTGCTGCTGCTGTGCCCTACGCCTGCGTAATTTTGGCATATCAAATGGCAAATCCGCGTTTTGTGAATCCATCATCTGCGAATCATTTCTGTTATCCGTGTGTGAATGTTGATTCCCTAACTTCAAAGATGCAAAATTTCTGAATGCACTTCCTCCATCTCTCGATCTTATAGAAATACCACTGTCAGACCCCAAAATTTCATGCTTGGTACTTGTCAACGTTTTATTTTGAGGTCTTCTTTTAATTTTATTCGTTAAATTTTCAGTGTTTGTACAATTAGCAATATCCTCATCAGGAGAAGGTTTTTGTGAGTTATTGTTACGGTTGTTATCTGATGTTTCAGATGCTTGTTCTTGAGATGATTTGTCAGAGATTGGACTTAGGATATGAAGGATTCTTGTTCTTGGCTCTATGTGCGTTTGATTGTGACCAGAGTCAGAACTATGAGAACTTAAAGAACTAGACCTTCGACTATCAGAGCTTGTACTGCTCCTATTGCCTTCACTGGTACTGCTTCTCAATGAGTCCATAGAACCGCCACTTGAGCTAGCTGTCATGCTTTCTGTAGACGAAAACTTATTCGAATCAGTTTTGGGCCTGCCTTTGATTTCCATAATACGTTCGTGTCGAGCTTTGTATTGAGCTGATTTAATAGGAAGACGTAAATCTTTTAATCTCGGCTGGAGATCTGGCGCGCTTCTAATGCTATTCATCAGCAATTCACGGCCATGGAATTTTGTAGGTAAGGGCGCAGTAGATGGAGGAGAAGCCTTGTAATCTCTTGTGGTTTCTTCAGATTCTGCAGGTTCTACAATACGCAAAGCTTGAAGTTCTCTCACAGGAACCCGCTCATTTTCCCTGTTCTTGCGTCGTTCCCTCTGCGCAGGTGTCGTCAACCTTTGTTGCTGGTGAAGCAACACTGTACAATTTGTGACGGCATCTAAATCTTCTTCTGTTCTGGTAACTCGACAGTCAAATGCTGTCTCGTACAATCTACGTGTACTCGTCGTCATGTTGTGACCACCTAGCATATAAAACAAGGAATTGGGATCGAGATCATCCTCATCAGCGTAATGATCACGCAGAGGGGGCATCGGTTTGTTTGGACGTCTCGTACATTCGGAACAAGACGAGTCACTACCGGAAGATTCTCTTCTTCGACTATTTTCCAAAACTTCTTTACACCTGGCCCGAAGTAAATCTGAGTAGTAGTAAGGTGATGGATCACGTTTAGTGCGGGGTCTTGTATGTAATGGAGTTTCTCCAAAATGTTGGACCAAGTCACCAGATATGCTGTCAGGAGAATTTAGGCAAGGTACGTGGTCGATGGAATGGGAGTACTCCTCGTTGGATGATTGTGGCCTTGATGATGCATCTGTAAAATGAGATGATAAATTAGAGAAAAGATTAATAGAAAATCATAAAATTATCAGTCAAGTATTATAAATATATCAGTCAAGTATGGATTAATAGTTTCTGAAAAAAGTCAGCAGTTCCAATTTAATTTAAAATTATGAATGTTTCTAAATTATTTGCTTTAACAGTTTATTGAATAATATCTATTATAAAGCTATAAAGTTGTCATGAATTTTATTACAAATGTTGTGCATTTTGTACCATCACGTAGTAATAATTTTACGATGAGTTTGCATATATGCATTGAGGGTGTTTTTGCAATATAACAAAGGGTGCATAAATATACCTAGAAGAGTTAATGCTCGCATGCAACAAACGATTGCAGGCATGTTATTAGGGAACAATTGCACGGGAATTATTTCGAATTGCTGGCATTAGTACATTTGTATTAGTGTTTTAAGTATAATTGCACGAGTGATGCTATCGAAGGATAATGAAATATACTGCTAATGATTGAAAAATCTTTTAATTAATTTATTATCTTTGTTAACACGATAACAAAATATATTTGTCATCGGCAAATAAAGTTCTTTCGAAATAATCAGTTTATTTATGGTCTTATAAAAATATACCAAAATATAATGAGTCTACGATAAATAGTCTTGAAAATTCATTGAAGTTAAAAAAATGAGCCACGTTTTTGCAATGTGAGCCAAAATTTTAGTAAACGTTTTCTCAAGAAATGGCTAAATCGATATAAGACATTTCAAAACCGTTGGACTCGCCTTGGCTAGTTTTGCACAAAATCAAAGTCTAATTTTTCCTAAAATGACAAACCGATCATGTCATATTTGAAGTGACTTTAATTATATTATTGTTTTTAAATATTATATACATATTTTTAATGCCTATCATTTATCATTATAGAAATGTGTATAATGGTTGACCCTAATAAATATGTGCATCACGAGTGTTACCATATTACTAATAAACATTATTCAAAATTGTTATATGATGTATTTATTTTTACTGAACTTAAATTTACTACTTTGTACAGCAGCAAATAAGTTCTACTTCAATCGCGTGTGATCCTTACGCGCACTCTTTTTTTTAAAATGTTACTATATGTTTCCAAACGTATAAATATATTTTGAACGCACAAAAGAAATTGCGGTTGATTAATTCAAACTATGGATTTTTTTAACAGCAATCAAAATCTTAAGCCCTACAAGCTGTTGGGATGAGACTTCTCCTTATATTGTACTCCTTATATTAGATGGTAACCCAACGGTTGATCCATTTATAGTTTATTACTTTATTATTAGAATTTTCAGGGCTGACTCATTATCATTTTTAGGGCAGCAATGACCGGGTGAGACCATTTTCTCTTGGAATTTTGGAAACATACTCAATATCTATATTTCTAATCGTAAGTAAAAATTGATATCGCTACTGCTTGATATTGTGGTCGTCCATGACGGGGAATCAGGCGATCCGCCTGGGACTCCCTGGATGTATATGTAGATAAGATTTTTAATATAAGTTCCACGACACCATAACGTTGTTCAAAATTTAACCAGCCTTATAAATATTTCCAATACATGATTTAAATCCTGATATTCCATACATAATCTTTAATATATAAGCGTATTTTACAACACATCTCGGTGTGTAAGGGAAATGATATGAGCACCGTCATTCATCTTTGCCGTATTTAATCCTGGCAGTCAAATATATTGAACCCTTCTCAGGGCGCTCAGCTATTTGCTTATGTATGAAGTTATACAGTAGCGAATAAATCTTTAAACCTTACTTTCTGGGGGCATGAGGTATCTGGTTGCCGAAATGGTACTCTCTCTTAAATTATACATGCACTATTCTCGGACCGCGATCGTTGCGTAGGATTGAATCGCCTGGAAGAGTCGCCCCATAGACGAAAAAGTCCCCCTTTGCCGACAGACGAAAAATTGAGCCTTTGTTACGAACACGTTTCACAAGAGGAAAAAATAATGAATTTCTTGTTACTGTTTTATGCATGACTTAATTTTCCTATGTGCACTTGTGAGACGTAAAAACGTTTTAGTTTACACAGGCGAGATAATATTTTGGCTTTGCGTTTGAAGAAAATGTTTTAGAAGATTACTCCTGGTTCATAAGATGCGTTTATCTTGAGATTCTGCATTTGTGTACGAATGCAGATGTATAAGGTATATTTTATATTAATTACGTATTGTTTGAGATAGTTGTAAAGCCATACTTAAAATAAACTAAAAATTTTGTAAAATATTCTACAAGCTGTTCGAATTTCAAAAATTCAAAAGACCAGTTGAGAATCGTGCTAAATAGGTTTTGGTGAAGATCGACCAATATTCGTCATATTTGACCACCCGTAGGATAAGTTATAGTAATCGCAAGAAATAGAACATCTTTTTTATATATCTGTACGTTTCAGAGATTACTGAACATTTTAGCATACCTCAAAAAATTGATGTATGTGTGCGTGTGTGTGTTCAAATACAAATTTTTGTCGACGATTTCGGAAATATGGATAAACCAATTTCAATTACTCAAAAGCATTCGATTCATATTAATGCTGATTAGTTTTTGGCAAAGACATGTCCAGTGGATTCAAAAATATGGGAAAATAAGTGCCAAAAATGGTAATTAAGTTTTTAACGAAAAGTCCGATTCAAATGATTCAAACAATGCATTTTTTTGTATTGACGAAGTAGAGAACTAGTTAAATTTTTGGTAAAGTAAGTCCAGCAGTTTCGGATATACGAAGGAAAAAGTTTCAAAAATTGGCATTTTGCGGTCAGTCAAGAATGATAATTAGACTTATAATTTGATATGCATGTCAAATTATCAGATATTTTATAAATATTTTAATAATAAGTACAAATTTTGTATACATTTTTATAGGTTTAAGACCAATGTTCATCCGTTAGACTGCAATGCGGCGCTTACGCGCTTCGACATTTCATCTCTGATAAGTTCAGAATTTTCAAAATATAAACAAACATTCAAATTTTTCAAATAAGTAAATGTTTTTCCAAAATTTCATAATTCTAAATAATCGTTGTTTTAATGTTTTTAAAATTTTTAATTTTTTTAATTTTTTTTAAAAACTTTGTTAACGTCTCTATATTAATACACTCTATCTCTAAAGACTCATTTATTGCCTCTAATAGCTCTCTTTATTAAATTATTCGTCCCTATTTCATTATACACGTATCTCACTCTAATTTCTCTATTACTGCCGTCTGCTACTATATATTAATTATTCTTTTGTTATTATCATGCGCTTATAGCTACTCTTATATCGATTCATACTAGCACTCATACCAACATTCATATAAAATATAGCGTCATCATCTAGGCATAGGTAACAATTTTAATTTTTGGTACAAGAAACTCCAATTTGTATTAAGGCACGATGCTATGCACAACTAGTTAATAATTGTTTTAGTATGTTTAAAATTTTTATAAAATATTTCATGGTATTCATAAACGTTTTTCACTTAATGAAACTTTTACGATGCTACGATGCTACGGTGCTACGGTGCTACGGTGGTCCCCTCAATCGTCGAAGGTCCTGCTCCGACTGTACCGCGAAGTGACTCGAATTAGCATAAAGATTGTTATAATCGTGTTTGCCTAATTAGAATTTATCCTGGCATGGCATGCCGAGGGAAATTCAATTGCCTACGAACCTTTGTAAACTCAAGTCACAAGTGTCTCGATGTGCCTTTATAATTAGGTGTACTGCGTAATTATACTATGCTATTTACATTATTTTGCACATTTTTATTTTATGGAGTATTTATAATTTTAATTTTCTTTACTAAAAAGCTCTTTTTTCTTCAGAAAAATATTTAATTAATTTTTTATCTAATTCATTTTACATTTCGAAAATATGGGATATCTCCTTCTCACTACAAAATTTTATGAACTCATTAATTATACCGGTACCTCTAATTTTCTAGTATATTAAATCATACAATCATTTCTATTTGTCTTGGTTCGGTTCGAGTTCCAGTCCGGCAGAACCACCAAACCTTATTTATCTAATATAACTATAGTTAATATTTGTCTAATTAGCAGTCATATATAGTACATATTATTATCATTATAATAATAACTGCAGAAATATACATTTTATATTTAAAAATAAACTCACTATAAATACAGAAAAAAACTAATTATATATTTTTCCGACGTAACAAAATTAAAAAAATAGGCAATTTAAAAATATTAATCAACGATACTGAAATAAAAGAAATAGAAAAAACTAAATATTTGGGTATGATTATAAACCAGAAACTAGAATGGAGTGACCAAATTGAAAAAATCAAACAAAAAATTGCAGCACTTTCTGGGGCCATAAGTAGAATACGACATCTTGGAATTAAGAACAAAGAACTAATATTAAAATTTCATATAATTCCGATTAAGACGTACGGCATCACGATTTGGAGTCAAACCATAAATAAAAATATAAAGACACTACCTAGAATGATGAATAAAGCAATAAAATCAACTTACAATTATCCCTACCTCACCCCGACAGAAGAACTTCTACAAAAGACTAAGAACATACCACTACACAAAACAATAGAAATAGAAAAATGTATATTAATATTCAAAATAAAAAATAACAAAATCAAAACTTGCACCACAATAGAGACAAACCAAGATATACACGACCATCAAACGAGACAAAACCGAAACTTTCACATGAAACATGCTAAATCGAGTAAAGGACTTGCTAGTCCTCTGATTAGTGCAAGCAGCCTTTACAATAAACTACCGGACGAACTAAAGACAATGACAGACCTAAACAGCTTCAAAATTAAATTGAAAAATTACATAAGAGACAAATGAAACAAATGAATTAAAATCCCTATTTTAAATACTATATTACTTCTGATTTGTAAAAATATTAATTACATTTAAGTATAAGTATGTATGTATGTACGCAAGCGTTCTGTGTGTGTATATATGTGTGTAAGTAATAAGTAAAAATATATGTCTTAATGTTTAAGTCTGTTACATAAAATTTAGATTTTATTTTTGTTATAATTGCTGTGATCTCTCATACCAGAACAATTGTCTGACTGAGATACAGTATGTATAAATTATATCAAATAAATAAATAAACTAGTGGGGTGGGTGGCATCGTGCCTTAAGGCAAATTGCTGGAACTTCCCGTACCGTAACGAAATGTTCGTGGAATACTGAATGTTTTCAAATAGATTATTATAAATATTGTAACATTGTCTAATATTTATAAGAATTATATAAACTGAATTGCAGAGTTGAAATTATTTGTTTAAAGTATATTAGAACTATAGTCAGAATTAAAAATAAAATCTGAATTATTTTCGATATACAAAAAATTAAAAAAAAAAAAAAGAAAAATAATGGTACAAAATTTTTTTTTCCAAAATCAATTATTTTGTTAGGACAAGCAGAAAGTTCTTTGAATCAATTGAATCGGACGCTTAGTTCTCTCAAAAACTGCCATTTTTTGTACATTTAGCTCTGTATCTCTGTAATGGCTGGGCCTGCCTTTGCGAAAAACTAATAACCCCTTCTCCCAATCATTACTAATTGAATGTTTTTTAGATCATTCAAATCGGATGCTCCGTTCTCTCAAAAACTCGATTTCTATTTTCTGCACTCTTTGCACCTTATCTCCGTAACTGCTGAAACTGTCTTTGCCAAAAACTAATCAGCTCTTCTCCTTATTAATAGGAATCGAATGTTTTTTAAACCATTCAAATCGGTTGATCCGTACGCCCGAAAACGTGGGCGAAAATTTGTATCCATACATACATACACACACACACACACATACACACACACACACATCCATTTTTTCTGAGGTATGCCAAAACGTTCAGAAACCTTCAAAACGTCGAGAAATGTAAAAATTTTCAATTCCGATTTTCGGCCCATTACAATAACTTACCCTACGGGAAGTTAATAAATAAAAAAAAAATATTCAAAATACAGTGTTTTACAGACCACAAATTCACAAAGATTAAAAATAACCTAAACAACCTAACCAGACTTAAACAACGATCCGCTATTATTATTATATTTTACTATTTTGCACTACAAAAATTTTATTACAATACTATCCCCGGGATGATTTCAAGAGATCGTCGCCGTGATATCAATCCACCCTACGCAGTTTTCACCCCTAGAGATCAGGACTTAATCATTTTGCCCAAGCTCTGCCTGCAGCGTGCCGACTGCCGGGGACTCTATAAAACTAATGGCGCCGTTTCCTATTGCATCTAATTCAAGCAATCACAAGCTTCATTCCTCAAATGATTAGCAGTGTTAATCCAGAACATAAACATTAGAAAAACGACACAGAGAGTAAGGGACTTTGAGTACAATTTTGAGAAATGATTTTAAGTAGTTGAATAAGAATTACCAGCACACTCTTGAACCTTACTACAAAAAGTGACCCATACTTCTTTTATTAATATAATGAATTCTCTCTCATTGGTAATAGTGTTGATTAGATTTTGACGCAGATCGGCCAAGCCGTTTCTTCGTAATTACTCGCTAATTTCTGTTTCAGAATAATTCCAACTTTTGAGTACTATTTATAGATGTAGGAGTAAACAAACATTCAAACAAAGTGATTTATTTATAAAATTGATTGAAATTTTTAATAATGACCCGCGCAAAAATTTCAAAACTATAACGGCATTAATTTAAAGGATGCTAAATCTCATTTCTGATTCATTATGTCAATTATTTACACATTTCCGGAAGTTTAAGCATCAAGAATTAAGGTAAAATAAAGGTGACCATATTTTTTTTAAGTCATAACCAGGATGGCGATGTTTAGTTATGTTAATCCAAATTGCGGACTTTTAATAATACTTTTATTTTATTTTTTTAAGTCATAACCAGAACGGACGGCTATTTTTAGTTATGCTAATCCGAATTGCGAATTTTTATTAAGACCTATATTATTGTATCATATATAATACTTTTTTATCTATGATACTATAATATTTCCTATATTTTACTATCTTTTCAATTTTCTTCATAATTAATTTAAAAAAATAGCATACTCTGACTATTAATTTGCGAAAAACCGGACAATCCGGGACAAAAATCTAAATCTGGGATAAATATTGCTTTTACAAAAACCCGTTATACAAGGTGGAAATTCAGGACTGTCCGAACAAACCGGACCTTAGTAAAATGACATTTATGAATGTCGTTTATAAATAAAATGCCATTTATAAATAGACAGGGTAGAGCGGGACACAAAGGTCCAATTAGATTTTCAAATTTTATTCTGAGAAATCCAAACCGACTACATCATGTATATAACACATATAAAACAAGCAACTATCGAACTATGTTCACTAAAATTTCTAGAAAATTAATTAATGTAGAAATGCTAGTTTTTGCTAACTCTTAAAAATTTATTATCTGCTCCTTTTTACCTTGAATGTGGGAATAACTAGGAGAAAATAAAGTCCAATGTCTTATTCATAATTCATAAATGTGTTTTATGGAATCGTAGCTATATTATCCGATCAATGCGTTGCAATTGTAGAATTGTCAAATTGTATTGTAAAAGTATGCAAATGTATATAAATGTATAAAAAAACGATACATTTAAACGATTTTATTTGACAATATGTATGAATTTGTGTGTCTTCGTATGTTTAGATACAGTTTTTCGTCCACGATATCGAAAGCACGAATCAACAGATTTAAAAAATTAAAAAAACATTCGATTCGTATTGACAGGGGATTAGTTTTTGGCAAAGGCAGGTCCAGCCATTCCGGAGATACAGAGCAAAAAGCGCAGTTTTTAACAGAACGACATATCCGATTAGAATGATTAAAGAAACTTTCGATTTGCATTGATTGGGCAAATAATTGATTACATTTTTGCAAAGGCAGGTCCAGCGGTTTTAGAGATACAGGGCAAAAAGTGCACGAAATAGCAGTTTTTGAAAAAAACGGCGCATCCGATTAGAGTGATTTAAGAAACATATTGCTTGGTGTTTGTTTATTATGTTTTCGTTCTTGTGGATGAACATAGATAAAGATCGTCGCCCAAATAAAAGCACTTATGTTATATTAGATTTATAAAATACGACGATGATTTATTGATAACTGACTATTTTTATTCCTCAAATGTTTGATTACAGTTCGGCAAGTACCAGCAATTTGCCTTAGGGGGCGTCCATTATTCTAAGGTGACACCATACGTCCCGGATTGGCCGAGACAGTCCCGATTTACCGCCTTGCGCCCCGGCTTTTTCTAAAAGCAATATTTGTCCCGGTTTTAGGTGTTTTGTCCCGGATTGCCCCGGATTTTCGAAAATGTTTTGAATGCCAAGGTTTTGAAAAAATGTGTATATAAATTTTTAGCTCATGAAGACCCCCCTCCCGCCCGCTCTCGCACACATTATAATTCGTCCCGATTTTCAGGCAAAAAAATATGGTCACCTTAATTATTCACGTGATCGATATTTTAGGAATTTTTGAACCTTTCTTTCCTCTTGGTGATACGTCGTGATATTTAAAATTACCTCCTCTCCCCCACCAAACATTACGTGCTACTTAAAATTTTTCGAACTTATGAAAATATCGTAAACTTTTGATTTTTTTTTAAAAATTCAGGTAAAAAATGAATATACACTATATCTTACTATACCTTCCTCCTCCCCTTTCGTGATTTTTTGTCAAACTCCCTCCTCCCAAATGCTTCACGTGATTAATAAACACCCCCAAAGCTCAACGCAATGCACCACTGATTTTAATTTATATTTTTATTGAATTGATATTTCATCCAAATAACACTTATCTGTACTATTTTTTAAAAAAAACTATAAATTGAATATCTCTATCGTTCTTACCGGAGTGTGTCGACCTAGATCGCGCGATAGTGGATGGCGGTTCTGTCAGCACCTCGTCAAGTTCTTCCCTGGACTGGAGCTGCGGCTGCGGTCTACTGAGAGAGTGGGTCGCAGGGCGGTGTTTTGTATCCTTAGGGTCGCTGTATGTCTCGAGGACTTCTACGACCTGAAACAAGATGATCAATGTAGGAAGTAATATAGCTGAAGCATATATACACATGTGAACATATACACCCGAAACATAAGTGATATAGCTGAGACATATATGAACATGTGGACCTTTACACATTTTTACACACACACACACACACATATATATATATATATTTTCCATTGTAAATCTTTTACAAATTTTTTTTTTGTTTTTATATTTTTTTATATAATCCATTTGCTTATTTTACAATTTCAACTTGATTTACCTTATGAGAAAATGATCCTGACAAAAGTTTATTTTTATTATTATTTTTTTTATTTTTGATAGCAATCAGAATACAACATTATATAAGCTGTTTAGTTCATTTCATTCATTGACACTTATAAACACACAAATGAAATTAACGGACCAAATTTCAGAATACTGAAAAAATTATGGCCAATTAATTTGATCTAGTAAAATTCATCACATAGTACATAACATACCCACTGCGGTAACTGCTACATATAATTAACTTTTTTTAATGTCAATCGAAATAACTCATAGTATATAATAAATGTTATGATTGCTATTAAAAAAAATAAATACAAAAAATTGTAGGTTACCACTCTAATGATTCACCAATTCATCTCAATTCTCCAAAGATGTAGTAAAATTAGAAGTCTTAAATATTGTCTTGTGAGATCTTATTCAAACAGGTGTCTCAAAAAGTTGAGCGAGTATAGAATTAGTATGATTTTCCAATTTAAAAAAATGTTAACCACTTCTTAAATTTATTACACTGTCTACGAAATGGCTTCAGATTGTCTTATTACTGACTACCCAAAGAGAAGACAGTTGTCCTGAAGATAAAACGTGCATTGTTCAGAAACGTGAAAAAAAGTTTTTTTGAAGTCTAGTTTATGCTAGATCAGAGGTTTCTGAACATTTTGGCACATCTTTGAAAAGATGGATGTATGTGTATGTGTGCGGATACAAATTTTCGTCAACGATTTCGCGAACACATTACATCCATTTTTTCAAAAAACATTCGATTCCTACTCATAAGAAGACGTGCTGATTACTTTTTAGCAAAGACAGGTCTAGCCGTTTCGGAGATACAGGGCACCTAGTGCCAAAAATGGTAATGCTTAAAAAAATATTCGAAATTTTCAAAATAAATCAAAACACAAAGAAAATCAAAATATAAAAAAAACAAATTATTTAAAAAAGTCAATGTTTTTCAAAAATTTCAAAATTTCTAAAAAATCTGATTTTTTCAAAACCTTGCAAAGCTTTTTTTAATAATTTAATTTTCGGTATGGAAATTTCCATCAATATGCCTTAAGGCACGATGCCATACACCAATAGTTAATACTATGTTCAAAAATTTGGTCCATAATTTTATGTGATATTTTTATTTCATAAAAATAGTAATTAGAATAAATCAATATATCAAATAAAATATTATTTGATAAAATTTAAATATTGAGAATCATTTCCTACAATAACAATGTTTGTACAGTATTGCGATAAAACGCAATCTATTGCGTTGCGCAAAAATAAAAAAGTGTCGATATCAATGCACTAAGCCACGCATTTTGTTTGTCATAAAATATTGCACATGTTTTAAACATAAATCAAATAAAACGAATCAGAAACAGTGATTTCGTTATAATTATCACACTCAGGTCTTTGCAATAAATCACAACAGTCGACGCTGTCGCATGCATACTAATTTATCAGTGACATTTCTATTATAATCATGCACAAACCAATAATGGATTATTCATATGCATGTATATATATATATATATATATATATATATCATTTATGTTAAACTCTATACATTATTGACAATTTCAATGGTAATTCGAGAGCTTCCACACTATCTGAAGGAATAAAGCTTGAGTATTGTCTTACTCGTGCTGGAGGAAATTTATGGCATAAAACCAATTTCCATGTTTATATCTAATATATTTTTTTGCACTATGCCAAAAAATTGTTGAAAAGTAAAGCGAGCAATCAGCTTGAAAAAAACCCGATTCTAATATAATTTTCTAATATTCACTTTCACATAAAAAAATATAGAAAAAGCGTTTCACAAAACTTCAATATTTTAAAAATTGGAGTTAGATATCAATTGGAATGAGCGATAATCATTTATATTTTATTTTCTATATTCTAATTTTTGGGTCCAACAATGAACGAACGATAAAGAAATAATGTCAACGAAAGAAAAATTAAAATTGACAATTTTTTTGGTAATTCGACAAAGATCAAAATTATATAAATAAAATGATATAAAAAACAAAAGGTCTCTTTTCAAACTGAATTGCAAACAGTTGTTTACGTAGTATAGAACTTCTTATTGTTCAAATAAAACACAGCAAAAACATTTACATATTATTTAAAATTAGTCATTTAAAATTTTTATTTAACTTTTTTATGCATATCACATATTTTGCATATTGATATATTGATATATCAGTACATTAAGATTAAAAGTTTTAAAACCTAAAAGCTCAAGATTTTATTCTACAAATCAACTATATGGAAACTGCATATTGCAATACTAATGGAGTTTATTTGAACATCAAGAACAGTAACTTCCAAATAGTGAAAAAATGATGAGAACGTCTCAGAAGACTGTTCATTTACAAATATTTTTAGAATAACTTAAAAAAAGATGAAAAAAAATTATAATTTTTTCACTTTTCACTGTTAAAATTCACAATCACAATTTAGTTGAGATTTTTGACTATAAATAGAACATCTAAAAAACACCAAAATAGTTGGTATTATATTAAACACTTTACTTGAAACCTGTATAAAATTCAATTAATTTCTAAATTTGATAAAGTCTTCTGTCATTAGTATTTCTAGAAAGGTAGTTATTAACTTCCCGTAGGGTAAGTTATTGTAATGGGCCAAAAATCGAAATTGAAAATTTTTACATTTCTCGACGTTTTGAAGGTTTCTGAACATTTTGGCATACCTCAGAAAAAATGGATGTGTATGTATGGATACAATTTTTCGGTCACGTTTTCGGGCGCAAGGATCAACCGATTTGAATGGTTCAAAAAACATTTGATTCCTATTGATAGGGAGATGTGCTGATTAGTTTTTGGCAATGGCAGGCCCAGCAGTTACGAAGATACGGAGCAAAGAGTGCAGAAAATAGAAATCGAGTTTTTGAGTGAACGGAACATACGATTTGAATGATCTAAAAAATATTCAATTAGTAATGATAGTGAGAATTGATTATTAGTTTTTGGCAATGGCAGGCCCAACCATTTCGAAGATACAGAGCTAAATGTGCAGAAAATTGCAGTTTTTGAGAGAACTAAGCGTTTCAATTTAAATGATTCGAAGAAATTTCAACAAAGCTTAAAATTGATTTTGAAAAAAAAATTGTTTCAAAAAAATTTTTTCTCAAATTTTTTTTTCAGAATTTTTTTTGTCGAAAATGATTCAGATTTTATTTTTAATTCTGACTTAAGTTCTAATATACTTTGAACAAATAATTTCAACTTTGCAATTCAGTTAATTTTTGTTCATTTTTTGCGCATTTAATAACCTACCTTCTGCAAAATGAATAAATTAATAAAAATAAAATATAACGTAATACCGTAAACTGAATTAAACTTCGTTATTGAAATTATGCATTAGAAGTTCAGAGGTTTGTATGCTTATAAAGACATACTCACTTCTAAATTTCTAAATCGTAAAAAAATCTTCAGAATGTTTAAAAAATTAATAAAATAATGATTTTTGGTTATCTAAGCTAAGGTCTATGGAAATGTTAACACAGTAATAAAAATAAAAAAGTAAATCAGGAAGATTCACACCAAGCCGTCAAAAATAAATAGCAATTTGTCATTCCTCGTCTAAAATATGTTCAGTTTCTCACACACTTCATAACGCTTAATCCCAATTTGGCTACCGCACATTACTCACAACAAAAGCACAACAAAAAGCTTTTAATACGAACGCTTTTCCACCTCTCCACCACCTCTCCACCTCATACGAGCGATTCGGTTATCTTCATTCCGAGCTGCAGAGGACGGATCTATTAATCATTGCTTAATTTTCGTTTTGTAACAATAATATTCGTAGTGCGAACGCGGGGAGAAAGGACTGACTCAACTCGGATGCGAAGGGCTTGATAATCCCTTAATGTTTTATGCAACAGGGCCTTGGAAAGGACTCCCTATATGCGAAGAGAGAGGAGGACAGATCAACATGATAATCCTAGAAGAACTTACTCAGGTTGCACGAAAGTTTTGGATGTATTTTGTCATTTTTTTCAAAAAAAAAGTTACAAGGAATCGGCTTTAAAGATGGGTGGGTTTAAGAGATTATTATAAAAGGATGGTAAGAGTACAAAACCTATTTCTAAGTTTATGGCTATTTTTGGTACCTATTTCTAAGTTTATTACTAGAATCTATTAATATATTGGTTTCTACGCATCAGGATAAAATATAGTTGAAAAATGAATAACGTAATTAACTCACGAAAAACAGAGCTAAAAAGCACCAGCCCAAAAATTTATAGTTAAGTTACTCATGTTGCAAAAAAGTTTTGGGATATTTTTGTCATTTTTTTAGATTTTTTGCTTCACAAAGAATTGACTTCAAAGATGGGTGGGTTTAAGAGCTTATTATAAAAAGATGGTAAGGGTATTTTCATTCTTTGCCATCTAAGGTGTTTGCAGTAACATACTACTTGTTTTACCTGTACAAAATTTTACTAGTGTTTTTCCAAGTGATAAAACAAATATAAAAAAATGTATGTTATAGCATACTTATATGTATGTTATAACATACTTAATGTATGTTATAGCATACATATACTTTCAGCTACATTACTAAAATTTTATAATTCTCATTTATTGGCAAGAAATACATAATTAAGGAAAAAATGTATAGTTTGCAAAAGAAATGGTTTATATTAACATTCCTATGAAAAAATTGATTTTTTTAAAGATGGACATGTTAAAGATTAATTTCTGCACTGAAATGGACCATTTTTCATCATTAATATTCACTATAAATTAAGAATTATTATATTATTAGTTTTTTTCAGATTACTTCACAATTTTGAAAATCTTGAATAAATGGATTCTGAGCATTTTAAATGAAGCAAATGTATTTTAAATCATTCAAATTGTTTCAGCTATTTGAACTTTTTGATTATCTTCATTTACACAGATACACACATATATATAAATAATTCCAAAATGATAGAAAAAAATCTCTAAAAGTTGTATCTATTGATATTAACTTAAAGTTAGTCTGCACTCCAACCAAAGTTGTTGTATGAAAATAACATGGATAAAATGTCAAATAAGTATTTCAAACTTGTTTTTTTTTAGAATTTTATAACTAAGCGACAAGTGACTCAAAATTTTAAGAATATCATTGTAATTGTTTATTTTGATCACGAAGAAAAAAATTACTAGAATTTAATAAATTTTTTGAATTAAGTATTTACTTAGGAAGAAAAACCAAGAAACTTTGGTTGAAGTGCGGACTATTCTAAAATTAATATTAGGATAAAAAAACCCATATTTTTTTATATCAGTTTGGAAGCATTTGAGCCCCTGGAGCAAAGAAATTTAAAAACATCCATATTAAGGACCACTCTTATATATATATATATATATATATATATATACATATATACATATACATTAAATTAAGTTTAGAAATGTGCAAATATTAAACAAATTTAATTCTTGATTTTTTATTTTTCAAATATTTACTAAATTAATGATGTTTCGAATCATAAAATACGATCTCATAAATAAGACCCAATTTGTATTACCCGAATAAAATTGATAGATCGAATTTAATAATGTACTAATATAAACATAATAAACAAATTTTAATAATAAAATACAACAGGCCATTAGCTTTTATCTCGTGTCCATGGAAAATTTAACTTAGAAAAGCAGTAGCAATCTAGGAATTAAGAAAGTTATTATTTTTCATTTAAATTTTTATTTTTACCTCTGTTCATAACTTTTGCATTTTAATATACGATTGATTTAACGTTAAAGATATTAGTAATTAATTCTGTATTTTCAATAATATTTTTACAAGTGGTATAAATATCCCTATTATTGTCGATTCTTACTCTAAACTTATATTTAACAAAGCGTGAAATAAAAATCCATATAGTTAATTAATATTCGCCTGCATGATATGGTTGTATATGTAGATCAGGTCGGAGAACTTTTTTAATCATTACCCCATTTTTTGTCTAAGTTGATATTCCCCTCATCGCAAAAAGAGATTACCGCCCATATGGACAACTATGTTGCAAATACTGTAAATAACACATGAAAAGTCATACTGTTTACCCCCAAAAATTTAATTTTTAACTAATTTGGGGTAATTTACCCCAGTTTCCCGACCACTGATATAGATAATAAGTTTACTTTATGTATCGAAAGTATTCCATTTGTAAGAAAAAATAAGTGGTTATTCCTTTTGTAAAACAATAAAACTTCTCTACCACCTACACTATTCATATAATATTTGCATAATAGACAAATAACAGCAAAAGTTTTTTCTTGTTTGTAATATATTGGATAAACAGTTTAGTTCCAGAGACGCATATGGTTTTTACGGTACCCACTACATCACAAGGGATAAAATTCAGACCGTTACCGATTATAACTTTTAATGAAGGTTCAAAAGTTTTAAAACGCTCGAATTATCCTTCATATACTGCAGCTGAGTACCAAACTTTGGCAAAAACTGATCAACAGATTTTGTAAATATTTTGTAAAAAAATTATAAACATCGATTGACCCTGAAATTTCACTTTGAAGGAAAATTTATATACTTGAATTAACAAATACAAAGTGGATTGCAGCTTTGGCTATGGATTTTAAATGAACTTGTAGTTTTATAACTGTGATATTGTATGCAGTGATTCTACAAAAATCTAAGTCAACATGAAGGTACTTACCATAGAAAATAAATGAAATATGTATGAGCTTCCATACATAACATAATCATGTTTATTTCGAGATTAGAAATGATCTATATAGAATCGTCAGTATTGGCGGAATGGGACTCTTTATCAGAATCATCTTCATAATATTATAAATATCATATTTTTATAGATTTATAAATGTTTCAGAATTATACTATCTGGAGAAAATGTTTTTGCCATCTTAAGAAGAAGTACACAATTACATTTTATTAATATTGCCCATGACTATTATACGTTTTATTTTTGAAAAACATTATTCCTGCATGTTCCATTTTAAGCATTTTTCTACATTGAAGACAATTTTTCGATACATATAATATAATATAATTAAATACATATAATATAATATAATTAAAAAAAAAAACTATATAAAATAAATTCTATTTCTTGTTTATCCTAACCAATTGGCATATCATGTATACCTGGTAGGCCAGCCGACCACCAGGCTTAAAAGAAAAATATCTGGAAACCTAATATAGTATAATTAACTATAATGCTTTCATTTTACTATATTTTATTGTTTTCTACTTTTGTTTTAAATATTTTTCATTATTATATTAGGACTAGTATAAACGCCACTGGGGGTATCTACTAATTTGTAATCAACTTTTTTACCATATACTTGTCAGCAGAATAGCAGAATAAAATTAAATAAAAAAAATCTTGTTTGACAAAACCTTTTGTAAAAACATAAACTTCTCCTTTCGGAAGTTAATAATTTGTAATGATTAAATATACATTGTACGTACACGTATATATTCATTTAATATAATAAAAAATCAATTGTCATCTATATAATTTTTGCATGTACGAACGCCAATTTATAGTTTGAATAAAACTGCCTCTAAAAAGCATATTATTCAAAGAAGATAGAATAAAACACCCTAATAATTTTATCATTGACTGTTATCTTTATTCATGATTAAATTTGACAACATATAACAAGATTTTTTTCCTGTTTTCTTTGAATATTGGTTATAATACTACAACCGTCATACTTATTGTATGAAAAATATTGAAAAATTGTAATAGAATTATTGCAAACGTTGGAGTATTTATTAGTCTTCTAAATCATATTCTATTTAATATAAAAAAACTCAACAAGAAGTAACTAGATTTGGACACATTTTAAAACTTGGCGTCAGTGGCGTTTTTTCTTAAGTTACATCAACTTTTCGGTTTACCACCTGGCAAGAAATGCCAGGTTGAGTTTTGATACCATCATAAATAAGATTATTATTATAACTAATAGTATTGAACATATCTGTGATTTTGATATTTTTAATTACCAACTCAAACAGATTTGTTAGATATTATTATATTCTATGAATACTACCATCGTCAAAAACTATTATATGAATTGTGTTGTCTCTGACAGATCAGATTAATCAAGAACAAGGAATGCAACACATCACATTGGCAGATTAACACGTAACTTATCCTTGTATACATTCATGCAATTCTAAACAATGCATTTTGATTAGCCAAATCATTCTCTGTCTAAAACATAAATGATCGTACAACTTCAAATATCACCTATATCCCCAACCAAGGAACTTCTTCAAGACGTTCCCCATTATAGACGGTTCTAGGAGAAGATGGAGGTGGGATTGGAGAAAACAGTAATTGTAAAACGAAATTAAGCATAACATCATATACGACAGGCTCTTAAGACATTAACACAACAAGCCGAGTGTGGAGCAGACAAATACTGTTAGCGGAGCAGACTCTATAACAATTACACGGGATGCATCAGCCGAATGATTGGATTTGACACAATATTGTGTTCGCATCATCGGATCTGATTTTAGAGTGTCTGCGCTTTCTTGGGACATGATTGACGTCTGGGAACTATTGGAGAAGTTTGACATCACAAGATGTTATGGATTATAAGTAAAGTTTTTGGGATATGCATTATTGAAAAGAGAACAAAGGGTTACATTTTATATGTAGTTACCTATTAGCCCTAAGAAAGTTAGTTTAATTATTAATTAGCCATAAGCAAAATTAACTGATGGAATACGGCACCTAACTTTCTTTTTTCAACTAGTATTCAGAATGACCAGCCAAAGCAACCATTTTTAACTTCCCCCAGAATGAGTTATAGTAGTTGCTAAAAATGAAAACTTTTATATATCTTTACGTTTCAAAGTTTTCTGAATATTTTGGCATACCTTAAAAATAATGGATGTATGTGTTTGTATGCAGATACAAATTTTCGTCGACGATTTCGAGAACACGGTTCAACCGATTTGAATAATTCAAAAAACATTCGATTCGTATTGATGAGGCGACGTGCTGATTGGTTTTTGGCAAAGGCAGGTTTCGCCGTTCCAAAGATACGGGGCAAAAAGTGCCAAAAACGGTAACTCAGTTTTTAAGAGAACGGAGCGTCCGATTTTAACAATTCAAAAAAACAATTTATTGGTATTGATAAGATGAAGAAATGATTGAATTTTTGGAAAGGCAGGTTCAGCGGTTATGGACTCTCAATAAAAATAAGTAAAAAATGTCGGTTGGTTTATTGGACATATGAACATCAAATTATTAGATATTTTATAGAGATTTTAATAATGTGTACACATTTTGTGTCAATTTTTTGGGGTTTCGTACCAAGATTACAGTACGTGAAGTTCCAGCAGGCACGATGCCATGCACCACACAGTTTTTATTATATTTTATTTTATTCTGCAATCTGTATACATTTTAACATTAACCAGAAAATGCTGACAAATATATGATCAAATTTATTATAAATTAGTAGATACACCCAGTGGCGTATCTATTAGAGCTAATTAAAATATAATGAAAATAATAAAAACAATAATATATATCAAAATGAAAGAATTGAAGTTGAGGCACCCATTCGAATAAAATTATTTTCCATTCCAAAGAAGTTTGAGAAAATATTCAGTACTTTATTTATAGCGTTTTTAAAGCAAAAAACAAGTTAGTTGGTGGAACTGTTATAATTACATAATTATATAATAATAGATAATAGATTAAAAGTTAAGTATGAAAATTATTGGATTAACTACATGTAGGCAATAGTTTAATTGCAACTTACATAAACTTCCAGTTCTATGCGAATAATCGACTTGATATTTAAGTGTTTAAATAAAATTTCCAACATTTTATTCAATAAAATTTTCATCTGATATCTTTCTAATAAACTAACTAATAATATTTAACACATTTCATGCTACTTTTAGTTCTAAAAATGTATTTTATTTGAGGTGTGAATGAGGCCTGTAATATATTAGGATGTTAGTTAAAACTCTACCAAAAAATATCAACAATCAATTACAAAAAGTCTGGCCGATCTTGACCACTGATCAGAACTAATCCCAATGGATATCTTCTGAACCTTATTTACATTTTCAATATCAGTTCAGGATTTATTGCCAAAATAAGTGTACTTTTTTGCTGATTCTAGAGAAACAAGCCGGCTGATCGTGTTGAGAAAACACAGACAAAATGTGAAATGTTATATTATGAAACTTTTTCCATTTATGATGTCAAATGGTTCAGAATGACTTGAAATGTTGAGGAAACATAAGATTAGCAAATGGGATTTCCTGGCAAAAACAGAAAATTTCTTATCAGAAAAGTTAATAATGTATCAATTTATACTTAAACTGGTATTTAAATTAAAAAAGTTTAAGTTTGAATTTTAAGGAAACACAACACAAGCATTTGTAATCACCTTAAAACAATTTACGTTTACAATGCATTATGATTGTATATAACAATATTAAATTCAGCTTTGTCTTCGAAACTAGCGAAAATAACATCGAGAGCTGATCTTATTCTCACAATCAGTAAAGTTTTCAAAGTTTTGTTTTGCCAGAAGAGTAAATACCCATGAAATAGTCTTATAGTATTAAACTGCTGTAATTAATAACTGACTAAATGGAAGTTTCAGAAAAATCAATACGAGCTACGTCTTTTATCGTTTGTGACCATTATAACATAGACATAGAATATATATGAAGATTAATTACTATTTAATAAACAACAAAATTTAAAAATTGCCTAGTGATAAAATGAATATGAAAAAATAATAACAATATGAGATAAACATGTATGTGAATTAATATAACATCTGAATACTAATATTTATAAGTTAACTATCAAAAAAGCTACGTCAATATTGTCCATATTTTTGAAGCCTAGCTTTTTCTTGGGTTACTTAAAATCTATCCAACAACGGAAGATTCCGAGAATAAACCAAGTGTGTTTATATATTTAAAAATCAAGTATGTTTTCCTATATTTTTACTGATATTATCTGTGATTTAGAAATTAGAAGTTTCATGGTATCAACTATCATAATCAGTATCATTTCAACCACTGACTCCAATTTGTTTTTTTAGAAATTACAAAAGTGTTTTATATCAAATGAATATAGTTAGAAAAGCAGTTCGAGATTTCTTCAAAATGATTGCAATTGGCAAAAAGACACTTATCGCACCAGCTTTTCAGCTATTAAACCTGAGAACGCATTTTGTGTTCGACAAAGGGATTCGACGACTAAGCGTTTTCCATTGTACTATTGCCAGAACAAGATTGAAATGTCTTCGAGGAGTGGGTTCTACCCTAGCAAGGGTTTGTCTGTGAATGAGGAGAACCGTAGTTGGTTAAATAGAGGAAAGCATTCAAAAGCTGTACTATTTTAATTGAGCTTTATATTAAATTGGGGCATCAGGATTTAAATAAATATGCTGCTTACTAAAGATTACACTAAAAATATTAACACAAAAAAGACTTGCTGAGCTTTCATAAACTGTCGATTATCCAGGCGATAATTGGTCAATCTGCCTAAAAATAGATCGATAAACAGCCACCAGATTAGAGTGATCTAGACCAGGGCTTCTTAAACTTTTGTCCTTCGCGACCCCATTTACGATTGCGAAATTTTTGACGACCACATACATATGAATTTTTGCACAAACAACTAGTGGGGCGCATGGCAACGTGCCTTAAGGCAAATTGCTGGAACTTCCCGTACCAATAATTTATTTTTTTGGAAAAAGACTTTTTGAAAAAAAAATATTTTTTTTTGTTCAGATCAGTTGTTCATCTTGTCAATCTAAGTAAAATGTTTTTTAAAATCGGACACTCCGTTATCTTAAAAACTGAGTTACCTTTTGTGGCACTTTTTGCCCCGTATCTTCGAAACGACTAGACCTGCCTATGCCAAAAACTAATCAGCACGTCTCCTTATCAACAGCAATCGAATGTTTTTTGAATAATTGAAATCGGTTCAACCGTGTTCTCGAACACACATACATGAATTTTTTCTAAGGTATGTCAAAATATTCAGGAACCTCTGAAACATAAAGATATAAAAAGAATTCATTTTCGATTTTTTTGCGATTACTGTAACTCACCCTGCTGAAAGTTAATAATGTAATTAAAAGTCATACTTCAAATATGACATGATCGGTTTGTCATTGTAATTAGCATTTAAAAATGAACCTTTATTAGAGAAATGAAGTAATTGCTGATTAATAAATTCTATAATATTTGTTTACACAGTAGATTATGTTAAAAAACGCCTAAACAAATATTGTTTTCGCAACTTCACTCATCATGTAATTGTGTTCGAAGAACTTCATGTAATTAAAATCAACATACATTCATTGACTGTTTGTATTTTTTACTTTTTCGCTGGCGATATAACCTCATTCTTTGAACAGCTGTAATATCTGTCTTGCCTAAAAAATATTTTAATAACTTTAAAGATTTATAGAAAGAACGAATAATATAGAAATAATTTTTAATCAATAAACTTACTAATCATTAATCTTATTAATCAATTTTATATAATCAAGGAATAGAGTAAAAAGTTCTTCTGATTCAAGCATTTTTCATTAAATCAAGATTTGAACTAAGATGTAACTTTAAAATGTTGCTTTATCTATGGCGATTTTCTTGTTGATATCGGAACGCACACAACGTTGATGTCGGTACGCATACAACGACAGATCTCTATTCGCATACACGACGACTAATCACAATCAACCCGTATATATAAATGATTTCATCGAAAGCGAATGGCGCACAGTCCGCCGTAACGCATTTCCGTTGCCTTTGTACGGATTTACACCCAAAAGAAAATTTACTTCAAAAAATCTAACAAAGAAACTCACTTTTGACTTTTTAAAAGCAATGCGATGTACAGATCATATTAATGTAAGGCGCTGACTCAATGTAATAATGGAAACTTGATCGAATAAACATACTTCTTTTTTTTCCTTTGGACCCTATCTCAAAATCAGCATAGTTTAGATGTTATGACGATTGTACCATATTCAGTAGCTCTTTTATGAAAGTTTTTATATATTTTTTCCTAAATGTGGTCTGAATTACCCCAGCATTCTGTATATCCGAGTACGCGCAATTGTGGGTGCCGAATGTCGAGTGTCGAGTTCGCATAATAGAAAGTTGCTCAATTTCTTGAATGGTTTATTGATGTCTCGTGCGTACCCGACGATAAGGAAATGAGACAACCTTTTTACATCGACAATAAGATGGGAAGATGGTAAGATGAGAATAGAATGTGGTGGTCCCGGTTGAGTGAAAAAGAATAAAATTCATTGTTTCCCTTTTTTACCAGTTTTACATTTCAGTGGAATGTTGGATAATTGAAAGAAAAGGTTTTGTAGGAGCATCTTGTAAAAAAAGAAGTATCACAAATTTTTAAGAGCTGAATCATTACTAAAATTCACCTCAGTTTATTTCAGAACTTAAGTACAAATTTGTTGGTGTGAAAAGTAAATAGTAGAAACTTGTTTTCAAGAGGTTAATGACTGGTCATTTACGGAAAGTTTACAAATACTACAAAAAACTTTTATATACTAACGTATATATGTACCCATTCACCCAACTGTATTTCCCATTTTCCATTCAACGACCTGTAATTACTTAATCGCACCATTACAACTCCTGAAATTGCATAATCATGCTATTCAATCAATCATTTTCCTTCGTGGAAAACTAACATGTGTAGACACCTATTACTCGATTCTGTGCACATTCATTCTATTAAAAAGATTTGAATCGCATTGAATAAAAAGTAAAATATAAAAGTAGAATAGCAAATAACTTGCCTGCTCATCGGCAAAAGTGACCCCCTGTTGCTGCGGTGGGGCGTTCGATTGATCGTCGTACTCCTGGAAACCACGTTGGCGACGGGTTACGAAATCTACGGGAAGACTGTAGTCGTCACATAGTGAAATCTGGAATAATAGTAATAAAATTTAAATGTTTAATGTATAAAAAATAGTCTTGTCTCAATTGACTTTAAACTATATAATAATCATCTATTTTCAACTTCTCAAAATCAAAAATAAAAATTTTATGTTCATTAACTTCACGTAGGGTAAGTTATAGTAATCGCAAAAAATCGAAAATGAAAATTTTTGCATATCTTCATGTTTTGAAGGTTTCTGAATATTTTGGCATACCTTGGAAAAAATTTATGTATGTGTATGTGTATATGTATGGATACAATTTTCCGTCCACGGTTTAGGTTGAAGATACGCGGCAAAAAGTGCCAAAACTGTGACTCAGTTTTTAAGAGAACGTGACGTCCGATTTTAAACAAAATATCTGAGACTTCATCTAGATACAAGACTCACAGGGAAAGTACACATAAAGATGAAACAGGAACAAATTATACTAAAAATGCAGGAGATAAATTTGTTATTGGTTACCAATATGGACCTACGGGCGAGAGCTATGGGAATGCGCCTACAAATCGAATTTAGAAATTATACAAAGAATGCAAACTAAAATATCGAGAATAATACTCAACTCTCCCTAGTATATCACTAATCAAACTGTCTATGGCGATCTAAAAATGTTGACTTTGTACGAAACCTACAAAGGATTGTCATCAAAATATGGCAACAAATTAGAGATGCACCCAAATGAATGAAGGACATTCTTCGCCCCCAACAAAACACAAGATTGAAGAGAAAATCGCCTCTAGATAATACATAATTACGATCATTGAAGATATATATTTTAAGAAACATATTGTAAGAAAGATCATTGAATCTTATCTTACTTAAATATTCACTTAGTCCTCACTTTAGCTTATAGAAATATTTTAATTTTTCTGATTGCTAAATGAATCTATAAACAAAAAATTTTAATTTTAGTCAAACTAATCTTAATAATATGTGTTCAGTAACCTTTTATACACTCAGAGCAAACACTTCCTCCTGATTAAAACCAAATCTAGACCTATCCAAAGCAAATCTTCGCTTATCTTCAGCTTTCCATTACACTGCATACAATTCTCAGATTGAACCGACTTCCTTTGCATTCGTACCCCAAGCGTATCGATGCAAGTCTTCGGCCCGGAATGCATCCCTTACGTAAAGGGGCACGCGTCCCCATTTAATTACGAGAACGAGATTATGACAGTAATCCCCGGCGGTTATAAATCACACCTACGCCACTGGAAAACGGCTGCCCCCGCCTCTAGGGTCGGGTGCCCAAAAACGCGCCGGACGCCGCGGGCGGTATGCCCTCCGAGTGCGTCGCTATTACAAATTCCGATTTCTCATTAAGAGGAGGCGATGTCAGAAATTTAGCGAGATTAATGCTAAAATCTCGACGCGAGCTTGAGATTGATTAAAAAGTTGTATGAACTTTTCATTAGCTGTTAATTAAAATTGAGCTCCTAAAAATTATTTTGAAAGAATTCATAACTTGATGCTGCTTATATTGTTCTGATTTTTATTTTAGAATTCGCGATAAATTTATGTCTGCAAACTTATAAAATCTGAATAACATATTCTTTTTTTATTTATACTATCTACAATTTTTAACTTGCCGTAGGATAAGTTATTAATCATCCAAAAACCGAGAATGAAAATTTTCCATATATTGAAGGTTTCTGAACATTTTGGCATATCTTAGAAAAAATGAATGTGTGTGTGAATGTACGGAACAACTATTCGTCCACGTTTTAGGGCGAACAATCAACTGATTTTATTGATTCAAAAACATTCGACTCCTACTGATGGGAAGATATGCTGATTAGTTTTTGACAAAGACAGGTCCAGCCGTTTCGGAGATAAGGAGCAAAAAACTCAAAAAATAGACATCGAGTTTTTAATAGTATGGAGCATCCGATTTGAATGATTCAAATAACATACAATTCGTAATGATGGGGAGATGTAGTGACTAGTTTTAGGCAAAGACAGGTCCAGCCGTTTCAAAGATAAATGTGCAAAAATTGGTAGTTTTTGAGAGAACGAAAAAACCCATTTGAATTATTCAAAAAACCTTTTGCATGTATTGACGAAACGAATAATTTTATGGAAAGCAAGTTTTTTTTGTTTTGAATTTTCATTTTTTTCTTGATATCGGAAACAATTCGGATTTTAAGTTTAATTTTCGCTAAAATTTCATATACTTGAGATAAATAACTTAATCTTCGCAATTCAGCAAATATAATTCTTAGACATATGAGATAAGATCCTTTATTCTAACTCCGCTTACTTATATAGTATAAACGTCATCGTCCAATTTATAAGCTTTTCTATTTTGCCTATAAAATACGAATGATGAAAGTTACAGTATTTTCAATATATTTGAAAATATTTAATAATCTCGAATATTTCATTACGGTATGAGAAGTTCCAGCAATTTGCCTTAAGGCTCGAAGCCATACACTACAAGTTAAATAATATATTTATTCTCAAATCCAAAATAAACCACATCTAATAAATGAGAAGTTACAAATGAGAAATTTATAATTGATTTAATATCTGTGAAACAGGATTTATGTAACATAAAATATATTACATATATAAATATAACAACACGTGTTTGCTGTAAAACGTATTAATTCAACTTTTCCAATTTATTTAATGATTTATACTTCCAGCGCAGTTGTTTACACTTCCTTATTGCTCCGAGTAAGATAAATTCGATCATTTCCCAATTAGTAAGCAGAACGCTACAGAAAACAAATCTACATCGATTACTTCCACCGTATATTGTAATACACCCAGAATTCAATTTTGATTCCCACTGCGGAATTTTTTAATAAAAACAACAAAGCGTAGAGCCGTCTATAACAGGAGAAAAAGTTAGAGACAGTCGGTCCGCGTTATTCGGGGTTCCTGAAAGTGATTTCTCGGCAATGGGAGAGAAAGGGAATGAAATGAAATAGATTATTCGATGGTGACTTCACGACCTCGACCGCGAAAAATATATAAATCTTGGGAAAGACTACGCTTTTGTCTAGAACCATCCGTAAACACATTCGAAACGGAATGGAGTGTCGGAAAGTGTTGCCAAAAGCATTGGGGGTTGCAGTCAAAGTTATAGTTATAGTTGGAACTATGTAGTAACTACAGAGTGATAATTAAAAATTGCAATCATGAAGAAATAATTATTAATAAAATAAATAATAAGTAAAAATTACTCATTAAATTTAAATTGATCTAGTGATGAATGGAGTTATGTCTTTAGTGTGCCAAAAGCATTCGGAGTTGCAGCCAGAGTTATAGTTATAGTTTGAGGTATGTAGTAACTACAGAATAATGATTAAAAATGTAATCATAAAAAAATTATTATTAATAAAATAAATAATAAGTAATAATTGCTCATAAAATACAAATTGATCTTGTGTTGTTTGATGTTATGACTTTAGTGGGCCAAAAGCATTGGGAGTTGTAGTCAGAGAGAGCTATAGTTAAAGGTATGAAGTAACTACAGAATAATTATTAAACATGTAAGCATAAAAGAAATAATTATCAATAAAATGAATAATAAATTATAATTACTTATAAAAGACAAATTGATCTAGTGATGTATGTCGTTATGCCTTTAGAGTGCTTTAAGTGCATTTTGTGTGAATTGAATTGTAGAGTTCTCTCAGATAAATAATAAGTTATTATTTTCTTTTAATTAGAAAAACGACAGTTAAAAGAGAATTTAAACAATATACAACATCAATGGTTATACTAATAAAACAATTAAAATATAAAAAAAAAATATTTACGAAAAGTGTTATAAGCTCCTGAATTACAACATTGTATGAATTTAACTAAAAAATATATATAATAACTAAAGTAGAGTAAATGTACAAAATGAATAACATCCTAAGCATTTTAATAGATAAGTAATCAATGAAACCTGAAAAAATAATAATAAAGTTCTACAAAATCGAGATAATTCAAATGGCTAATACTTTTACAACACCCTTTTAAGGGTGACTAGGAAACACCTTATTATTAAAGAGTGCGCGCCGTTTGAAGTGGTAAAAAAGGTTTCAACCCTTTTTCGATATTTACATATCACCCTAACAAGATCAAAAAAATAAAAAGGCAATGTAAAATGCAAAACAACTTTGACCATTAGGGATACCATTTTATATATCTCAATTTTTACACATATTTTGTTCTCAATTTAAATAATCTAGGTTCATTTAAATTAAAGCTTATTTAAAAAAAATCATAATCGGTGATCGACATAATTAAGTGATTTTAGGACTAAAGTATCAATATAATGCTACGAAAATTATCGTAAAATTGGACAAAACCAATTCATGAAAATTAAAGTTTTATTAGTAAAAATTAAAAGAAATTAATAATCTATATATAAATCATGTTGGAATATTTTTAATGATGGATTATGTAAATTATTGTACTGCGGTTGTTACAACTGCAGTAGGAAATTTATATTAAAACTATACTTATACAATTTAAAATTAATTGAAATAAATGGTTTCGATATTATGAGGAATGAACACGTATTATTCTAAATCCATCAATTAAAAACACGGTAAGTAATATATTATATTTAATAATATAACAAATTTTAAGATAATAATATTGCAATATAATAAGACGATATACATATATATATAATATATGTATATGATATTTCGCTTAAATGCAAGTATATTTCGCTTAAGAACTTCGTTATATTGTTTTTCACTTATTATTATGAAGAAACTGCAAGGTCAAACTTAACAAAAAGCGAATCAGAATGATTTTCAAGTAATATTTTTTAATTTATCATTTTTGCTCAAGACTATATTCTAAAGAAATGTAATTTTTTTCTTAATTATTTGTCTAAACCATATATTAGAGAGATTTTGTTTGCCTAAATATATGTAAGTTTTTGGGATGTACTAGTCTATGTTAGATAGAAAACTGCATCATTTGTTTTGCTATCTAATATTTGTCTGTAACTTGAATTTATAATTTTAGTATATATTAGAGTAGAAAAGCTCGAAGTAAGAAAACCAAGTTTTTCATAAAACTAGTATGCCAGCAAAGTATAATTCTGCAAAATATGTAATCCACAAACATTGCATAAGCATATAAGTTCGGATAAAGAAACAAAGATGTCACTAAGTGTACAAGGTGTCAATTGTACGGACACTCCTAGAATTATTGTAATTGACCATAATATAGAGCATCATATAAAACATCAAAAAACTTCAACATGCAAAAGACCGATTACAAATGTTACACCTACAACAACTATTACAGGCTGCTTAATACTTACAGATAAATTTCTCAAGAATAAAACATGAAAAAAAAACTAAATTCTGTTTAATTTATTAATATCAAGTATGCTCATTCAAATTTGATTAATGCCTGCAAGCTATTGTATCTTTTAAAATAGTCCAGAGCATTTTTAGTACTGCGTAGTAATTTTGTGCCAAATGTGGTTACACAGGATATTAAAAAATAGGCTTTTATATATAAATTTTCTGGAAAAAGGAAATGTATATTACGGAAAGGATAAGCGCTAGTACAATACAATCGGTAGCAATAAACTACGTTCGTAAAGCGTAGCGGCCGCGCAGATAGAGCCATCCCGTGGCCGCTCATCCGTAAGAGATTATGCATACATAGATGAGTTATAACCAACTGCTATCGCCGCAATGACCGCAGGGCGGGACAAAATAGTAAGTCAATTGATAATATACATTTTGAACATTTTTGGATTAAAAGTTTTACCTTATAGGTAGTGTTAAAACTGTATTTTTGCAGGAAAACTTTCTTGGGCGCGAATATGTTGTAAGTCAGGGAAAATGCAACGAAAATGCGTTACGCCACAAATACTGATTGATGTGATTGGTCGAGATCGTATCTTACACCCACTTGTTTCTAATTGAAGGCCTTTGTAGATATTTCAATTACTTTATGAGTATATTTTATAAAGTATGTACATTTGTACTTATATTAGAATCAAGGGAGATTTCAATTGACCCACTCATTTTGTATCGATCGAAAGATAATCGATGTGCAAGTCTAATACAACTGCTATTATATTGTATATGTAGTTACATAGCAAAATGGCGAATTTAGTATCAAAATGAGAATTTTATATATTTAAAATAAATCATATTCTAATTTGTAGGATTAAAACATTTTGCTCGCAAGTAGAATTATACTTATCAATAACGATATATTTCAGTATGTTTTTCTTATCTAATTTTAATTTGCTAGAAAATTCTTACAAATCCAAATTATGTGCTATTTCGGATCTAATATGAGTATTTTAAATACTCATGTTAGATAAAATAAATAAATCATATAAGAAGATTGAAACGAATGTATAAAATATTCTGATTGCAAAGGTTATTGTGCGTATCTATCTTGAGAAAATAAGTTTAAATTTATATATTTATAACAAATTAAATAACATTCAAATAAGATCATTGTAGGGCATTGAGAGTTTTTCTATTTTATCTTTTCAAATAAATCACATACTCTTCATGTTCAATATACAAGCTCATAATTACACAAGCATTTGCATTATTTTCATTAAATCCCAATGCAATTATGAATAAAATGATCCAATCTGCTGCATATAAACATTTAATAACATCCCTCATAAATCAAACAAACTCCAATATTGATTGAATGTTGCAAAAAGTTAATTAAAAAGTTCAGATATTTTAATATCGCACAATGATAAATAGTTATTTGATTCATCCCTGTCCGGCATATAGATTTAATTTACGCATGAATTACTAAAATCCGTACTGTGCTCATTGTACAATACCTTTATTATATCATAGAACTGTATGTTATCACATGGATTTAGTTAAAATTTATGTATAATACGCTTATATTTTCGTAGTATATATAATAAATTGGCTATATCGAGGTAGAATGAACCAAATTTTATACGGAATATATAGATAAAAGTATGCAATATGGGTATTTGAATACAAAACTAGTGGTGTATGTCATCGTTCCTTAAGGCATATTGCTAGAACTTCCAGTTACGTAACGAAATATTCGAGGATTATTAAATGTTTACAAATATATTATTATAAATACTGTAACAGTCTAATATTTTTAAGTAATATATAAACTGAATTACAGAGTTAAGATTATTTACTTGAAGTTTATAAGTGAGCTTTAGAATTTTCGTCATAATTGAAATTAAAATCTGAATTATTTTCGATATACAAAATTTTTTTGGGAAAAAAGTAACTACTGAATTATAATCACCTTTTTGAAAAGGGTGTAACTATTGAATTATAATTTTTGTTCATTACTCTTCTTGGTGAGTAACTTTTTTGTAACTGAGTAAACCAACTAGATAATAATTTTAACACAACCACTAATAGATACAATTTTAAGCAAATTTCTTTCATATTCAAATAGAAGTCACGTTAATCAAATTAATTGTTGAGAGTGAGATTTAGTATATATTGGTGAAACCAGCCAAAATTTAATAAAATTCTTTCAACGACACAAAAACAATTTATAAAAAATCTAAATATATTAAAGTTATACTTACTAAACATAATAAATGACAATATAGACCTTTTTCATCCTTTTTATTTACTTATACTTTTTCCTTTTTATTTTTATTTCTCTAACTATATTTGTATATTTCAGTTCCTCTGAATAAAGGCTGAGACAATAGCCGAAATTTACGGATTTCATGATAAATTTAATTTAATTATTAGATAAATATCACACATACACATATATACATACACACACATATATATATATATATATATATATATACATATATAGTTCTGCCATCAGTAAGCTTTCTTCCATAAAGAAGGCTATTGAACGAAACAGCAAATTAAAAAATAAAGTACCCAATTTCTGCTGCCGTTTTCCCAATGTTCGACCAAGTTATTGCCTGTATACGAGTACGCTCCGTTATAAAACGAGAAAATAACGCATCTTGCTCAGATCGGAATGTATTCATCAATATTACACTATAAAAATTGCGTCGGCCATTAAGCGGAAAAGACTTCATCCCCTGTTTGAGAAATCCTCAGTGTTTACTGGAGTTCCAGAGTGAAAAGTACGGGGGTGGTGTTCTTACATAATGCCGGGGAGTGTTAACCTCACACGCCATGTTATAAATAGTCGAGTGCTCATACTACTCTTGAAACCAGTGGCGGCAAATAGGAATCGGATTTAAAATTATTTTAATAAACTTATATGGCAATATTATATGCATTGCCATTACTATAAAACTTATTAAAAATATTGTTTAAGCTACAAATGTTTATGTTAAGTTAAGCCAAAGAGGACTACATATCAAATGCAACAGTTTAAAATTATCATAATTTGGGATGCTTCTATTCGCAAATAAAGACTCTGCTATGTATTATTCAGATGTTTTTGCAGGAGTAACAGTACTGTACGGAACAGCAAGCGGGCAAATAGCGCTACTGAATGAAAAAGTTACAATGAATTTTAGTACCACAATTATTTATTAAATTATTTTCCTATTCAAAAATATTATAATGAAGCAATATTTTAATTGACACAAATAATTTGAAGTAACCTTAACCCTTGTTAACTTCGTGGAGTGTGTTATAGTAATCGCCTAAAAATCGAAAATATTTTTTTGCATATCTTTGCGTTTCAAGGCCTTCTGAACATTTTATCATATTTTAGAAAAAAATGATGTGTATATGTATGTACGGATACAATTTTCGATCTACGTTTTCAAGAGCACGGATCAACCGATTTCAATAATTAAAAATACATTTGATTTGTAAATTGGGAGACGTGCTGATTATTTTTTGCAAAGGTTCAAAAGAAGCAAAAAGTGTAAAAGCTAGAATTTTTTGGAAGAACAAAGCATCCAAGAACAAGAACGATTAAAAAAACATTCGATTCGTATTGACGGGGAAAGAAGCTGATTAGTTTTTTGCAACGACAGGTCTAGCCGTTGAGCTGATTAGTAGAACAGCAGTTATTGAAATAATGGATCATCGTATTTGAATGATGAAAAGACATTTTGCTTGTGTTGACAATGTGAAGATATTAGTTTTTGCGGAAGATATTTTTTTTTCAAAATTGCCAGAATTTTTTAAGTAAAACTTCTTTAGGTGTGACTAGGGTGTAACTCAGAAAATGCAACGAAAAAGCGTTATACCAATACTGATTCGTCATTGGCCAACGATGACGTCATTCAAAACGTGTTAATGTGATTGGTCCACTTGCCACGTGTATGTAACGTCTTCATTCATTTATTAGCAACTACTTAATTTATCGAAGATTTATCGTCTTTTAAATACCGTTAAGGGTAAATATCCATTTCAATCAACTGCGAGAGTAAGCTACATCAACACCACTATTGACGTAGCCTTCTCTATAAATTCAGACCATTTGCAGACTGAACTTATCTCATCATCAGTTTCAGTTATCTCAAACCAACCATTTCATATTTGAAGTGTGATTTATTTGTTTTAAAATAAAATAGTAGTAGGTATAGTGGTTGACATCAATAAATGTATTTATTACTAATGTTACCATATCACCAATAAACGATATTCTAAATTTATATATGATGAATTTATTTTTAATTAAACCATTTTGATGACCATTAAGGTCATCTCGTACAATAACAAAAAAGTTTTACTTCAATCGCGTGTATATCTTTTGTGCTCTCTTTTTTTTCCAAAATATATAATTCACATTTTAATTTCAATTCTAGATAAAATTCTAATATTGACATATATATGTGAATTAAATAATTTTATCTTTGCAATTTAGTTTATGTAATTCATAGAAATATGAGATAAGTATCCTTCTTTCTAACTCTGCTTGATTAAGTTTTGTCTGTTTACTTTTTATGTAAACATATGTATATAAACTAAATTTATAAGCCATTATAATTTGTCTATAAAATACCAGTAATAGAAGTTACAGTATTTATACTAATCTTCATTCATCGAAATTCATCGTAATTTCATTGCAAAAAGTTCCAGCAATCTGCCTCAAAGTGCAATGCCATGCACCACCAGTTTCGCATTTTTCTTATTCAAGAGTGAATACACCAATTTACAGTTTTAATGCAAATATATAAGCAGTAAATAAACAATTTAAAGCAAAATTTTTTTTCTTATGTTTTTATATTTTTCCGCCACTGTACAAATGAAAATACTTTTAACGGGATGAATTTCCACACTTCGCGGCAGCATCCCGCAGCGCCTGAGCTGGCCTACTCGCCCGCATCGGGACGTAGGCAGCATTTTTCTCGGTTCCTCGGCCGTGTGTTTTCATTTTATTTATATCCTACACATTTGAATTTATATTACTACTGAAAATAAAAAGTATTCTCGTCATTCGTCAGACGAAGGATTGTCAATCGCTTATATTCCATTCGTCGCTCTGGGCGAGACTCAAACATATTGATGTCGTGCGGTTTCGCATTAGGGATATTTATTTCATGTCAACGAAGCGATGGCGATGGCGATGTGAAGGCTTTTGTGTTCGATATTATATTAAGATGACTTATGGATTTAAGGTTTAGGGAGTCGAATAGAAAAGATAGAGGCTTTGAATGAATATATTTGCTTGATTGTTAGAATAAAGTCTTGGCATTCATCATTTATTCGTAAAGATAAAAATGGATGTATGCCGAATAATGCAATTAGGATTGCGTCTAAAAATATATCCAGTAATCTAATAAAATTAACTAGAGTTGTATTAACCATTTAGAATATAAAATACGTATATTGCATGCCGATATCAACATCAGTAAAATTTCAAGTTTCTGAAGATATTCAAAAATTACATTAATTAAAAATATTACTATCAATATTAGAGCAAACTAGTGGTGTATGGCATCGTGCTCTAAGACAAATTACTGGAACTTTCCGTACTGTAATAAAATATTCGAAGAATATTAAATGTATTCAAATATATTATTATAAATACTGTAACTTTCATTTTTTGTATTTTGTAGTTAAAATTTAAGAGCTTATAAATTGGACGATTATGTTTATATATGTTTACAGGAAAAGTAAATAAACAAAACTTATCGTAATCTTCAGAACGGCTAAATAAACAAAACTAATCGTAATCTTCAGAACGGCTAGACCTGCCTCCACCAAAAACTAATCAGCACGTCTCCTTATCAATGCGAATCGAATGTTTTTTGAATTATTCAAATCGGTTGATCGGTGTTCCCAAAATCGTCGACGTAAATTTGTATCACACACACACATCCATTATTTCTAAGGTAGGCCAGAATATTCAGAAACATTTTAAACGTGAAAATATATAAAAATTTTCATTTTCGATTTTTTTGCGATTACTATAACTTACCCTACGAGAAGTTAATTAGCTCCAATACAGATTAAGGGTGCTATGACTTTATATACATAAACAAAAAAATGTATCAAAAATATCGATGCCTAATAACATCATTATTGAATTGCATATTATGGATTTTTAATTAAATCCGCCTAATTAGCAAAACCAAATTAACTCAAAATATTAATAAAAGCGTTGCATGTACAACGGTAAAATTGAACAAAGCAATATTTATGAAAAAGCTCTCCAAACATAATGTAGATTTCTTTAATTGTTCTTTCTTCTTGTACTTATTTATTAGATATAAGTACAAGTAGATGGAACATTTCATGCACTCAAATTGAAATTGCATTAAGTAAAATATATGTTTAAAATTGTCTTCATTCATAAATTGCATGTAAGCTAATAATATATCACATTAATTGCACATGTTGGAATTATTATTTGACGTCTAGTCTATCGATAAATAATATGAATTACTAATGAATATTTATTTTACATATAATACGTGATTCTGAAACTAGAACTTTGCGTGATAGAATACTAATCAGGAAGTCTTAAAGGATGGTTAAGTGCATTTTCAAATACGATTTTCGATTTTCATATGTAATTTTTTTTATTCTCTATTTTATTTACAACTAACTATATTTATTTTATTAAAATATTTTTATTTCTAAAATGCACATAAAGGAAAAGGTATAGCTGCAATTTTGAATACTGTTTTTAATAATTAGATTATAATTTCAAGTTTGCATATTTTTATGGACAACCCTGATATCGAGCAGCAGCGATATCAATTTCCACTTAGAAATATAGAACTTAAATATGTTTCCAAGTAAAGATAGCCATGCCCGGGCATTAAATCAAGTTGAATAATAAGTGAGCATATAAGATAAACTCTAATAATAAAAAATCTAAAGATCATCTAAAATCATCTAAAAATACGACGTAAGGAGAAATTTCAGCCTGACAGCTTATAGAACGTAAGGTTCAGATAGCTGTTAAAATATGAAAATATTTTTTTTTTATTTTATATGCCTTTGTCAAGATAAATTTAATTAAATTCTATCAATACCAATATTTAATTCTGTTTAACAGTTTAATTCCAAAAATATTAAATTTCTCCACAAGCAATTTTTAAGTAAAACAACATATAAAAAATTAGTATATAACGAGAATTATAGACGAATAAATTATTACAAATGTTATTTTTCTCTGAAGCAAAGTACGTATGGGCTATTTCAATTACCTAGTTGAAACTAATGATCTCACAACAAAAGAAAAAATTTGTAAAAAAATACTATTTCTTCAAACTTATACAAAGAAAAGTGTCGTTAAAGTTATTTTTTTACATTTTGAAACAATTTATTACGATTTTTAATATATTTGATCTTTTAACTGTATTGACAGTAGCTATTACTAAAAGTACTGCCAATCAGTAACTTCCATGCCAGACAAGTAAATAGTTCAACGTCAGCCTAACAATACCTCATACTCTATCTGTCAAACACATTCCGAAAAGAAAAGTCAAAAGTTATCGTTTTCTAGCGTGTCTTAGTACCATCAAGTCATTTTATACAGTATGATGGATACGTTCCCGAAGAGACACTTCTTATCGTCTGACGAGTGTTATCTGAAACCCCATTACAGGGTTTCCATTGCTTCTTTTCGCACATTTTGAAAATCGCTATTTTCTTTCATAAAGATCCTGCTGGGCTCAGGGTATTCGTCTATTCGATCACCGAGTGTATTTTCTGTGAAATGCGACGGCGATTATGCGTTTGTCTGGTGTCACCCATACATCACGATTAGGGCTGTTTACCGATAGCCGATGGTTGACGTCTGGTACGCGTCATGCGATAGCCCCATGATATCTAAGGCTAGTTTTAAACCAGACACAAACGATTTTTTTAAATGATAGAATTAAATTGCTGCCATCGAAGGTTTTCTGCATCACAACTTCATGATTCAAGCATGATTCAACATTTTTTATTACCAGCAGAATAAATTTGGTCATTATACTATACTATCTATAATTCTAACCATAGAATGCCCTAGCATTAGCGCGATTTGTGAAGTATTAGTCTGATCCAGTCTCATAAAGTAATGCCTAACTGCAGTTTCTATGGCAAAAGAGTTAAAAAATGCAAATCATTTAGTTGGTATTATTATTATCGAGTTCAGCATATCCATACAAAAGATCCAACGGCCAAATCTCTAGTAAAATTACGTACCTATACGTATATACTAAGAAACTGGCTTACACTTGACCCATAATTGTTGAAAGTACTGCAGCAAAATAAAAATTTAAGAAGAAATCAGATATGGTAACTATATAAGCAGCAAAGAACCTGCTAATAACTAAAAAAACTAGTAGTACATAGCATTGTGCCTTAAGGCAGATAAAACTTTTTAACTTCGCGTAGGGTAAGTTATTGTAATCATCCAAAAATCAAAATTAAAATTTTTTGCATATCTTCACGTTTTGAAGGTTTCTTAACACATTGGAAAACCTTAGAAAAAATGGATGTGTGTGTGTATGTACGGATACAATATTTCGTCCACGTTTTCGGGCGCACGGTTCAACCGATTTGAATGATTCAATAAACGATTAATTATTGTTTTATTATTCCTATTTATTTGGAGATGTACTGATTAGCTGTTTTGGAGTTTCGGAGTAAAGAGTGCAGAAAATAGAAATCGAGTTTTTGAGAGAACGGAGCATACTATTTGAATGATTCATAAAAACATTCAATACGTAATGATGTGGAAAAGTGACTAGTTTTTGGCAAAGACTAGTCCAGGTCCAGCCATTTTGGAGATACGGAGCTCAATGTGCAAAAATTGGCAGTTTTTGAGAGAATTAAGCACCCGATTTGTATGATTTTCAAAATTTCAATTTCGTACGGGAAGTTTCAGCAATTTGGCACAAGGCACGATGCCATACACCACTAGTTTTTCAAATTATTGACACCGCTGGACCTGCCTTTTCCAAAAAATAATTATGCTTTTTGAATCATTCTAATTGGATGCTCCGTCATTTTTGCACTTTTAGCTCCGCGTCTTCGAAACGGTTGGACCTGCCTTAAACCTCTGCCAAAAACTAATTAGGACACCTTACTATTAGATTTTTATTTTAAATTATCTTATATAGGTAATCATGATAACATGAAACAAGTATAACATGATCATGATCTTGTATATAATTTTTATAGATATTTTTCTACTTTTTCCCTCGTGTGAAATGAGCTTTCAACTTTTAAATAACGCCTAATCCGTCTTATTGTGATGGATGACGTGAGGAAGGCCTCCCTCCTGTCAGCAAATAACATTGTGGAGCACTTTGTACATATTTCAATGTATATACACATATATACACTTTTAATTTTGAGATTATATAGAGATAAATGCTATAATAACAGCATCATTATCAAATAAGTCCCATGATAATTTTTAAGTATTGCTTGAAGTAATTTAAATGATTAAAGCGCGAAAGGTCGTTTAGGAAAAATGGGAGATGAGGATGATAAATAGATATAATTTAACATTTTTTCATCCGGTTTGATTTTTTTATTCTCTATTTTATTTAAAATTGTCCAGTTAAGTACACTTAGTAAATAAGATTTTACAATTGACAGCCGGCATAATAATAATGAGAAGTGTTTCAACTTTATAGCTTGTATATGGGTATTTATTATTTTCTTAATTTTATTTGATTACAAAATCATTAAAACTCACAGAATATAAACTCCTATGATTAACATATGAATTAATGAGATAAAGAACTGACAATTAAAATAATTATAATAATCAGCCTTCATATTTTTAAAAATATTTCTCATATAATATTCCGTTTAATAGCCAGTTCTGCACGTAGTAAATTGAACTCCAATATTCCTCCAAAGATCTAAAAAGGCCTTCCCAGACGATAAAGTTTTGGCAATAAATAATGTGTAATGCCAGTGGCAAAGTACAGGAGAACTTTTTACAAGTGCAATTGTTTGGAATGTATATTAAAGGAGTACGTAAATCTTACTAAGGAATCATTTGCATTATGCACGCATGGGAATATGTAAGTGTTTTTCATTTGAATGCAGATGGGACGAAAATCTAGGTAAAAAAATACGTTTCTATAAATATAACGTTAGAATTAGATCATAGACCTTATACTACATGGACTGCTAGTCGATCGCAAAATAAGTGCTCAATCATAGAAAGGACTGTGATTTCACTTGCTGATCGAACATTGCCGACGACAATCGTGAAACTCTCCCGATTGATTAAATGTCATATGTCACATTTTGTTATTTTAATAATATAATGGCAATTGTAATTGCTGATAATTTTGTAAGGAATGATATTAAAAATATTTAATAATATTTATCGTAATAGTTAATTTAATTCAAATATAATCTGCGCTAGTTTTATTTCAATAATATAATGGCAATTGTGATAGCAGATGATTTTGTAAGAAATAATATTAATATTATTTAATAATATTTATCATAATAGTTAATTTAATTCAAATATTATTATCGGTGAAGTTTTATTTCAATAATATAATGACAATAGTGACGGCTGATAATTTGGTAAGAAATGATATTAATAATACTTCCCATGTGAAATAAATGTGCATAAAATCTAATCCACTTGTAAAAATCGGTTTATATATTATAAGGTCTATGCTAGGCACGTAACATATGACATATGGCATTTGATCAATCGGGAAAGTCTGCGATTGTCGTCGGCAATGTACGCTCAGAGATGTGACGTCACATATCCTTCTATGTTTAACATGGGAAACATGAGGACTAGCAGTCCATGTAGTGTAATGTCTATTATTCCATACATGATGTATAAGAAAATTGATCATAAGAGTTTTAAGTTGAATTTGTACTAAAAGTAACGTGACTGCAAGTCCTGGTTTGGCTGGGTCATTCCCGGATTTCTACCTTGTTTTTCCGGTTTTTCTAAAAGCAATATTTAAAGGACACTAATCAACAAGGAAATTTACTCTCTTTAAACAAGTAAATCCAGGTATCACGTCAAATAAATTATAAACCCCAAAATCCATGTATCTATATATTATGTTACAATAAACACCCTGTAATATTACCCCTGAACCATTCAAAAAGACTTTGATGTATCACTAAATTTGATATAAATCAAATATCTCCATAATTGATCGGGCGTCAAAATTGATGAGTGATGTAAAACGAACACTGCATTATTGTCACTCGTAATGAGAATATTATCCGACACGTCATAAATAATCGAAGAGTGTCATTACATTTTCGATACTGATCCGATAGATTTGCGCACCTTAATTAAAACATATAATGGATCACGTCTGATCGGCTTTCGACCCGGAAATCAATTCGACAAAAATGGCCATTATTCATTCCTCAGCCCTTGTTTGACCTGAAAGGGAACTGCTGAGATCAGGATTTGGACGAGAAAAGTGTGCACGCATCATCAAACAAGAACAAAAGTTTACTTGTAAAAGGATTTCGGTCGGGAAATGTGATTCGGGGTTGTTTTATTTGGGAGTGATAGAGAGAATCACAGTATATTTGCCAAAAGGTGAAATTTTGACACGAATTTATTATTTTCTTATTCAAAATAATTTTTAGAAATGGTTTCTTATTAAAATGTAACAAATTCAAAATTACGCGTCAAATACTCTACTAAATTATTGGGAATTCTATAGGACATTCAAATTAAATAAGCCTTGATTTTAAGATCAATTTAATACATCTATCTTAATGTAATAGTTTGCCATGCTAATATAATTACCACTATTTTATATATGTTAGAAGAATACTTACAATATTTGATTATTTATTAGTCTGTTTAAATGTTATTAAAAATTTAATATTGAAATTATAGCATACATGAAATTGAGTTACTTGAAACAAGATCAACTTAGGTTCACAAATTTTTGATTTTTTTTGAAAAAAAAAATGTTTTCTTTATTTTGACATATTTTGAAAATTCTGAACTTTTTTTCAAAGCAATCGTACTGCTTAAATTGCATAGAGACGAAATGTCAAAGCGCGTAAGCGCCGCGTCGCCGTCTAACGGATAAACATTGGTACGGAACGGATAGGAATGTAAACAAAATGTATACTTATATTAAAATCTCTGTAAAGTATCTGATTATTTGATGTACATATGTCTAATGATCATTTTTGACCGCCAAAGGGCGCCAACCGCTAGACCTGCCTTCGTGAAAATTTGATCAATTTTTCATCTTGTCAATACATGTAAAATGTTTTTTGAATTATTAAAATCGGACGCTCCGTTCTCTTAAAAACCGAGTGACCATTTTTGGCACTTTTTGCCCCGTATCTTCTAAATGGCTAGACCTGCCTTCGCCAAAAACTAATCAGCACATCTTATCAATACGAATCGAATGTTTTTTGAATTATTCAAATCGCTTCATTCGTGTTCCCGAAATCGTCGACAAAAATTTGTATCCGCACATACATACATACACGCGCACACATACACACACACACATACACCCATTTTTTCTAAGGTATGCCAAAATGTTCAGAAGGTTTTGAAACGTAAAGATATATAAAAATTTTCATTTTCGATTTTTTGCGATTACTATAACTTGCCTTACGGGAAGTTAATAAGAGTATTTTTAATAATATATATAATAATTGTATTTAAAATTCTTCTCAAATGTGAATTTTTATTACAGTAAAATTAGGAACCTCCCTACCAATTACAAGACAATTTTTGGCTTTTTAAATTTTTATTTGGAATTTTTCAATCGTAAATTTATTAAGTATTTTATTATTTTAGAATCGTAATTAAATGCGCCAACTTTTGTTGAAACAAGCCAGAACATATTAATATAATTTTTTTAAAGACCGATTATAAAAAGATTATAAAAACTTTAAATTCATGATTCAACAGAAAGTGTTAATTCTTAAAAACTTAGGGCAATTGTCGTACCTTTTGTCACTAGAAATGTTATTCACATTAAATGTTATTTAATAAAAATTAATCACAAAAACCAAAGTACTAGGTTGCACTTAAAAGCTTAGTTCAGAGTATTCTAACAAAGTGTGTCAAGCTTTGTAAGAGATTGTTGGTGTTTTTTGTTCTACAAAAATTATATGTAATTTAAATAAAATAATAATGTGTAAGTATATAATTAACTATTTTGAAAATACACTGAAGATGAGGCATACCATGGTCTCGAAACGTCTGTAATTATTAAATAAAGTGTGTGTTAAAAATCTGAGTATTGTATTGTTCATATTTAACATTTAATAAATAAAATAAGTTAAGAGACCTAAGAGCTGCATTTGCGATAATTTGTATCTATGCAACTTTTCAGAAGGTAACCCGGTTGGCTTATTTTTGTTTAATACATTTATATTATAAGAATTTCTCTTATGTTGACATTTTTTAATCGATCTATCAATATTTCCAACTATACTTTGAAGTGAAAACTGATGCCACTTAAAATTTGAAGTCTAGAACCTTCTGGTTCGAAGAGAAAAATCTTAGCCATTTACTCTATATTTGAAAACATGTCATACACAAGACATTTCGATTAAGAAATTCGAATTTGCAAAGTTTCTTAATAAAGCCAATTTTTGTCAATTTAACTATGATGTTTGGTTTAATTCCATATAATATATAAAAACTAATTTTTTTCGTTTTGTAAAATTTTATAAAAATATTTCCAACGTATCCCCAATCAACTACAAGTGCTTTAGCCTTAGTCTAGAAGTTCATCTCCGGAGGTGAATCAGTTTATGATGACCCTTGCTCAATCAATTGTCGGATACAATTCCCTGGCTGCCCGGGAAGCGGAAGTCAAAGCAGTGCACCGTCGCCTTTAGAACACCGTTACCAGAAAAAATTGAAGGGGATGAAAATGGATGAGGTGCCCGTCAACAATGACGCCCTTGTAGATGCACTGACTAGTGAGTGCTGCCATAAGTCAAATAGTCGAGGGTCTAAAATGTATTGTTTACATTTTCATTTTTTTAAAGATTTGTCTCTGTTTAAACGTCTTAATACTAAATTATTTCATATATTTGTATTATTAGAACTGATCTTATACTAATGATTTTTAAGTTAGGGCAGCAATGCCGCTGAAAGGCAATTTTCACTTGAAAATATATTTCTATCTATAATTTGAAGTAAAAGCAATGTCACTACTTGAAACCGGATTTTGGCCTTACTACCAATGTTCTCATCGAACCAGGGATAGTCCAAATTTTCAATATAATGTCATATTTAAACAGAAATTTATTGCACTTTAGTACTTGTTGAGTGGCCAAGATTTGACTAGGGCTTTATCTATTGAACCCGGGACTCTTTGAGGTAGGGGGTATAAATATATGAATATAAATACCTGTAACTTATAATAACGGAGAAACTTAGCAAAAATAACGAGATAAATAGAACTAAATAGTGGTTTAATTCGCATATCTTTTGGTAATGGAATATTTATAATTTACAGTCTGCTTAACTAAGTTCTTAACCATATTAAATCCAAAACTGAATAAAAACATTCAATTTACTTTATACATTTTTCTTACAAAAAGGTCGATTAGCTCCTTTATTATGATCCATAAGCCCAAAAGCATTGTACATTGTAATACTGAAATGATGACTCGGCCGGCAGGAGGATTGTAATGAAATATATCGCTACATCGGAGTCAAAAGTTTAAAATTGGGTGAACATAAGACATCAATTTCCACTCGATATTAATAGCATGTCATAACATTTTGATGGAAAGAGATTTTTTACATTATAAGTGAGTAACAGATGTGATATTGGGTTGTGATAAAGAGATTACATTTATGTTTGAATATTCAAGTACTGTATGACAAAAGATAAGTCAATATGAACGTAAATTTATTAATTCATAATTTATTTTAATAAAAAATTAACTGAAGAATGTTATGTCCCATTTTTTTTCAAATTCAAATTTGTTGAATCTTTGTACGATTGCCTATGCGTTTCATAACGTTTTCATAACTATTTTATTTTATTTTTTGAAATTAGTTAACTTGAAATTTATATTTAATTAAATTTAAATATTTTTGAGAGCATGGATCAAAGAATTTGAATGATTCAAAACCCATTCGATTTGTATTGATGACGAGACGTGCCGATTAGTTTTTGGCAAAGATAGGTTCAGCCCCGAAACGGCTGACACAAAGTGAAGACTTGTGAATAGCAAGTTTTGAGAGAACGGAGCATCCGATTCGAGTACTTCTACTTTACTTGCATTGGCAAAGTAAAAAGTTAATTACATTCCTGCGAAGGCAGGTCCAGTATTTTCGGAGTTGTAGGGCAAAAAATAAGAAAATTTACATTTAGCAGTCTAAAATGATCATTACAAATCATTAGAAATATTATATATTATGTAGAAATATTGATATACAGAAGACAAGTAGAGAGATTCACAGGTAGAGCAGTAGGTAAGTACACAGGTGAAAAGGTGAACAGGTAGATAGGTGGACAAGTAGAGAAATTGAAAAATAGACAGGTAGATAGATTGACAAGTTAAGAAATAGACAAGTAGATATGTATACAGGAGACAGGTGAATAGGTAGATAGGTAAACAGATAGGCAGGTCGATAGTAGAAGGGTAGTCACTTCGAGAGATAAACAAATAGATTGTTAGATAGGTAAATTATATACAAATCTTGAAATAGAAGTAAAACTGGTTACTTCTACTATTGCCTTTTAATAATTATAGATGATGTAACTGTATTATCTTCAGATTTACTAGATGTCGACTAAGAACAGTAGTGGATTATATTGTGAAATAAAAAATAAAAAAATACAAATTAAATATTCATTGACTGAATCGATGATTTGCACTTGTCAAAAAATAATGCAATTTGTCACAAAGTAAATTCAAACTAAAAAGCAAAATGCCACTTACACCTAGTTTTCATATTTTATAACTTATATTTAAATTTGCTGTATATATTCTGTATGAAATCTAATTTTTGCAAGTTCGCTTTAGAAATTTCTTTGGTGATGAGATAATATATCAACATTCCATAAAAAACAATATATTGAATTGGAATAGAACTTCATAGGAAAATTAAATTTAAACCATTAAATAGGATTTTTGTAATAACTTCATAAATCAAACATCACAGTTTCATATCAACCGATTCGATACAAACTCATTTCATTTTAAAAGCTCAATTTCTGTCTCTCAAGTGGCACCTTATTTTAGTTTTGCAGTATTATATTGACTTTATATTTTAGACACTAATGTCGTTCATTATATTACATCCATAGCAAGTCTTTTATTACATATGTGTTTTTCATAAGTATTTAGAGTCTATATGTTTCCTATTATTATTATCTTAAACGTTTCAGAAATATAGCATGTCTTTTACATCAGGAACTTGGAAGACAATTCTTTTCCTAATTAATCATCAGCATATTTTAGGTTCAAAGTTCTCAAAGTGAAGGACAATCCATATCTAAAAATTAGACAAATCATTTTTTGAAACAAAGTAAAGCTATAAATGTAGAAATTTTAACATCATAAATAACAATAGCTCGACCGATACTTTCCAATTTTTACCATGCTACCGGAAGCTTAGCCCAGCAATATTATATTGACTTTATATTTTGTACACTAATGTCGTTCACTATATTACATCCGTAGCAAGTCCTTTTATTATATTTACGTTGTTCGTGAGTATTTCGAGTCTATATATCTACGGTAGCAGGACATTCGTCATCTGGGACTGACTCGTGAGACCTAGGATGCGTTAACCCTCTCTGAAAAATACGAGTGCTTTGCGTGTTTACAGACGACCATGACAAAAATGTCCCTGCGAAGCTTTGACATGTATATTATACTTACGAAATATATGTGAAATATTTAGAATATTTAATATTTAATGCTCGACTTTGTGCAACTTGCGTGCTTATAAATGTGGTATGTTCGAAGAGTTTCACTGTTAGCATTTGTTTTTGATGAGAGTCTAGGAAATGTAATCCTACTTCTAATGCTTTATTTGAATTTTGAATTCAAATCAATTATTATATTTTATTTATTTTATTTATTTAACCATTAATTTATTATTTAAACATCGAATTATAAAAGATTAGTAATGTGCCAACTCAAATCAAGTGATTCGAATCATTCGAATCAAATTTTACTTTATTCGAATCAACTCGTATCAAGCCAAAAAATATTTACTGTAATACAATATGTATGAACATAAATTTTAATGAGAATAAAAAAATAAGTTTCCTAAATATAAACGAATAAGAAGAATAAAAAAAGTGCGCATAAGGTTCACACGCGATTGGCATTTAAGAAAAATAAATACATCATATAACAATTTTAAATATTGTTTATTAGTAATATGGTAACACTCGTGATGCACATAAATATAAATACAAAAATATTTATGATATTTGAAAACAATAATGTAATTATGGTTATACTTTAAATAAAACATGATCGGTTTGTCATTGTAGTTAGCATTTAGGACATAAACTTTTATTGGAGAAATAAAGTAATTGCTGATTAATAAATTCTATAATATTCGTTCACAGTGGATTATATTAAACAACGCCTAAAGAAAGATTATCACAATTTCACTCATCATTTAATTGTGTTTAAAGAACTTCATATAATTAAAATTAACATACATTCATTGACTGCTTGTTTTTTTTACTTTATCGCTGGCGATACAATCTCATTCTTTGAGCAGCTGTAATATCTGTCTTGCATATAAAAATATTTTACATTTTAATAACTTCAAAGATTTATAGAAACTACGAATAACATAGATATTATTCCAAAAAACGTTGGTTTCTTACACGGCACAAATGTTTCATTTGTAATAATATTTTCAATATAATTATTCACGAGAGACAGGGTAAAATATTCTCATGATTTAGGCATTTTTTCTTAAATCAAGATTTGATAGAAAACTAAAGATCTCTATTCACTCGACCCGGCGACTAATCACAATCGATCCGTATTGAAATGATTTCATCGAGAGCGAATGACAAACAGTCGCGCGTAACGCAACTTCCGTTGCATTCTCACTCCGTAGTCGCGCCTAAAATAGTTTCACTTCAAAAATTAAATCGAACGATCAACTCAAATTCTACTTACCCCTGTTACAATAACCCCCTAGTTTCCTTAGAACTACAATTACTATATGTCAGTCCATGAGTAAGTAAACAAAACTTACTATAAAAAGTAAAACACTAAATAATAGAGAATAGTTATACCCAACTTGTTTACTCAATTTAAAATTAGATTGAAAAACATTTATACAAATTTTTCTATCAAAAATTTAATTTAATTTGAGAAGACAAACCACTGAAAAAGTTACACCATATACAAAGTGTAAAACAAATCTTCAAATTAGACAAATTGCTTAAAATGTGCCCAAAATGTGGAATAGACTCTACTGCAATACTATTAAATTCTGGATTAAGAACAAGCAAACAAATCGAATAAGATATTTCATAACATTTAAGATTCGAAACAGTCGCAACGCGTTACTTCCCTATGATCGATGAGACTATTTCGCGCGAGCGAGGCAAGTTCTTCGCGGATGATGTTATCTTTGCAAATAAATCATCGACTAGAGAGATGCGGAAGATATACAGAATTCACAAAAGCATTCATTGTCGCTATAAGCATCTGTTTGCTCGCTTTATCGCATATAATAAATATAAGACAATGAATTATATTAGTTCCTCAAGTTCTTAACATGAGTAGACGTGCATCGTGCTCGATCTAATTGTAATTAGTCATTTGTGTCAGAAACTAAATTCCGCTCATTTGTTATTATTCAAATTAATCTAGGCATTATAAACAAATTAAATTGTGTAAGATTTAGTAGAAGTAAACTTATTGTATAACTTTTAAGGTTTAATTTAAAAAAATGGAAGTATAAAGTCTAGCATTAATCAGTCCTCAATAGTTTAATGACTTATTCAAGTTAATGTAGGGCGCTGACTCGATGCAATAATGGAAACTTGTTCCAACATACATACTTTATCTTCCGCCCTTTGGACCCTATCTCATAATCACTATAGTACAGCTGTTACGACGACTTTCACTATCGTAACCTGGTACAACTGTACCCAGTTTTTCCTACTATTAACTTCCCGAAGGAGAAGTTTATGTTTTCATCAAAAAATCCGATTCGCTAATTTTATGTTTTCTCGACGTTTCAAGCCATTCTGAATCGAATGAGACCAAATTTGGAAAAAGTATGTGTGTGTGGGTGTGTGTGTGTGTGTGTGTGTGTGTATGTGAACAGATTTTTTGCCGTAAATCGACGTTTTCTCGAAAACGGCTGGGTCGATTTCAAAAATTTAAAAGCCATTCGATGTATCTCGACGAGAACTATTGTTTGTCAGTTTTGTGCGACGATCGGCCAAGCCGTTTCTTTATAAATGGCAGAAAAGTGAAAAAATTTTCGTCTACGTTTTAGCCCGCAATTCTGAATCGATTTTGAAAATTCAAAAACCGTTCGAAAGATATTGGCTGGGAATCGTGCTGATTAGTTTTTGGTAGAGATCGGCCGGGCCGTTTTCTTGTAATAAAGTTTAAAAAAAAAAAAATCGACGATTTTTATGATTATTTTTTTGACGACAGATACCATAGTCTTCTAGATCATACTAAAATATTACGGCCCTACGACAACTGGTTCAGCTTTAAAAATTCGTCAAAGTTTGCAAAAATCAGTATGGTCTTTTTGGCATTTGTCAAAATTAGACTTTTGATCGACGTTTTCTCAAAAACGCCTGAACCGATTTTAGAAATTTAAAAGCCATTTGATGTATTTCGGTGAGGACTATCGTTTGTCAGTTTTGTGCAACGATCTGACAAGCCGTTTCTTTGTAATTCGAAAAAACTTTTCGTACACATTTAAGCTCATCCTACCGAACCGATTTTAAAAAATCAAAAACTGTTCGAAAGATATTAGTTGGGAATGATACTGATTAATTTTAGGTGAAAATCTACCGAGCCGTTTTCTTGTAATTAACTGTTGAAAAAAAGTGTTAAATTTTCGTCAGCATTTAAGCTCATCCTACCGAACCGATTTTAAAAAATCAAAAACTGTTCCAAAGATATTAGTTGGGAATGATACTGATTAATTTTAGGTGAAAATCTACCGAGCCGTTTTCTTGTAATTAACTGTTGAAAAAAAGTGTTAAATTTTCGTCGACATTTAAGCTCATCCTACCGAACCGATTTTAAAAAATCAAAAACTGTTCGAAAGATATTAGTTGGGAATGATACTGATTAATTTTAGGTGAAAATCTACCGAGCCGTTTTCTTGTAATTAACTGTTGAAAAAAAGTGTTAAATTTTCGTCGACATTTAAGCTCATCCTACCGAACCGATTTTAAAAAATCAAAAACTGTTCGAAAGATATCAGTTGGGAATGATACTGATTAATTTTAGGTGAAAATCTACCGAGCCGTTTTCTTGTAATTAACTGTTGAAAAAAAATTTAAGCCGATTTTCATGGCACTTTTTTGGCGATATACATCATGGTCTTATAGAACTTACTGTAATATATGGCCTTACGACAAGTAGTTTAATTTTACAAATTCGTCAAAGTTTTCTAAAATTATTATTTTTTTTTCAAAGTAGGATTGATAAAGAATATTATTTACACATTTTTTTTTATTAAGTCGATTATTTACACATATCGGGAAGTTCATGTAACTTGCCTCAAGGCTAAATACCAAACCAACTAATTTTTATTTGAAAACATATAGTCTTATAATTAAATATAATAGCAAAAATAATGTAAATATATCTACTTCAGAAGAATGAGTGATTAGTTTCTGTCAAAATATTTTTGTGAGTTTAGTTCGCATATTTCAGTGAAATGAGTTTATTATTCTGTTGTGTTACATAGTAACGATAAATATAAAAATTCTTTGACATATATAACAATTTTACTTATACAGCAGCTATAGTGTAGTCCTTGTTCTAAATTCCGAATATATTCGTTGTAGAGAGAATATGCTAATTTATATTATGCCCACATGTTTTGTGTTTGTGCGCGAGCTTTATTTCGGGTAGCTTTATTGTAAATTCTTCATGCAACCCGATAATACAGCTTAATTTTAATGCATTGAATATATTTCAGAAGTTAAAGTTACAGATGCCAAAGTCAGAGCTGTTTCGCTTGATTTATTATGTACATATTAAGTGTTATTTAAATGAATATAGTGGTTTGATGTTATGTTTGAATATTTTATTATATGTTTGTGTTTACGGCACCCACACGGTAATGGAGACTTATCCCATATAAAATTGAGTTTTCGAATGTTATTTTGCAGGATGATGTATTTCTAGTTTATAAACTGCGGCTTTATTTTTTTAATATTCTAGCCCTACTTTATGATATCATATTTGATGTCCCGCGTGATTCATTCATGGTCTTAGCATAAGAAGTATAAGAAATTCAGAAAAAAATATATAAATAGTATCAGCGGTAAAAAACAATATCACACTTGATTTTACTACAAAACATAATTACTTCAATAATTTAGTTTATAATTTTCATACTCTCGTACGATATATTAGTTGTTCTTTGGCAATTATAATTTCTAAAGTACATTTTTTTACTAATAATTTAATAAACATTGTTCAAAACCCAAGTTCAAATCTTGGGTGAATTAATTTGTAAAATCTAGTGCATACTTGCACTCTTCAATCTAAGATCAAATTGCTAAAAATTCCATATCCAATACCAATCAAATGAATTTTTGACACATGAAACAATATCCTAAATCATTTTTTTAATAAGTAAAAATATTTTACTGTATTGTTAAATAAGGTGGTAAAGTAAACCAAAATGCGACATGCATAAGAATGAAAAAATAATGTGTATGCAATTTTAGACTTGCGTTCTTTATTAAACTGGATTATATAATTTCATCTGCCAAACAAATTCTGTTGACTTTATCTTATATTATTTTAATTTCTGGCACATTTCAGCTGACTTTCGGCAATAATAATGTAGACATTACATTTTTCTTGTATATTGTAATCTTATATTATCTAGGCTCATAATTTCAGCTTAATCCAAATTTCAAGTGAATTGACATTTCTAGCAGATGACAGTTCAAATGTTTTCAATGTCGAACAATAATAAGTGGAAAGTGTAATTTTTGCCATTTATTCATACAATATTACAATAGTTTTATCGTTCATTAAATCTTGAAAAAATCTTTTGACATACTCAAAAAAGAGTTATCAAAATCCGAATAACCGCTTAGGAGAAGTATCGAATCATACACCCGTACAGAAATTTTATATATAAGATATATATATATATATAAGATATATATATATATATATATATATATATATATATTAATACAGATATAAGACCAAATATAGATCACATCCAACGGACATATAGACATAACAGATGAGGGCTCAGCAAGTACACAACTTTACTAAAGCCAGCGTTGGCAGGCCACATTATTTACAACGTGCAGGATCGTCGGTTTCCTTACGGGCGCCCGTCAACGTTGCTCCTGGACGGCGGACGACGAACCGCCAGGGTGGGAACGATTTGACCTGCAAACACTTCATTTTGCTTATACAACGCTTAATTACATGTGGGCCTGAGAGGGCATCAGGTGTCACGGGTTTGAAGGACAATGCCTTCAAAGGGACTAGTACGTCATCAGAATTAAATTCAGACAATTAATAAAGGAAAGTGTTTGTGTAACAATATGTTCGTTAAGGGTGCTGTCATTTATTATTATGGGTTCTTAGTGAATTTCTATGAAAATAATATAATGTAAGGGTTTCAAACGAATACTGCAGGGTAAAGCAGATCTTTGGTCAAGCAATTTATATATGCATATAAATTTTATCAAAATTTAATTTGTTTATTGAGCTGTTTTTATGCTGATACATAGTCAAAATCAACTTGAACAGAAATTTGAAAAATCAAATAAAATTTCTAAAATATCTACATTAAAATGTGATTTTTATATTTTCAATATTTAATTATTTATGAGTATATTTATATAAGTATTACTAGCATCTGATTAAAACTTTTTACAACACAGGTTTTCTGAATTTTCTTCGAATTAATCTAATTTAAAACGTGTAATTTTATTGTGAAAACCAAATGAACTATATCAAAACAAATAACACATAACAAATAAATAACTATCTACTGTCTTTGTTTCAATTTTAAAGGAATTTTACGAAATAATAACTTCATTACTTAACAGATTCAAAATTTTATGGTACACCGTATATAACCTTGATCTGGTATTTTGTCAGAAATATTCATCTACGATATTTGAAAAACTATGTGTTTGCCTTTTTTAACTTTTCGTTTTATTCACTATTTTTTATTATTTACACCTTTGCCAAGATAGAGGTTCTGTTGGTGCTTTTTATCCCATACACGTGCAAGCTTTTATAGAGGTTATTTTAAATAGTAATTGTTTTAAATTAACTAATAAATTTTTAATTGATGATTAAAATGACAATATTTGTGCAGATTTATTCTATGAAGGTGTGCTAATTTATGATCAAGTCTAATGTCTTATTTCAATTTTACAAAATAATAGCTACATTATTCAACCAATGCAAAATATAAATTTTATGATCTCATTTTTACAAAGATAATACTGTATATAACCTTGATCTGGTATTTTGTGAGAAATATTCATCAGTAGAGTTGGAATAACTATCTATTTATCTCTAAAATTGCTTCTTTCAACTTAATTTACATTTTTATTCACTATATTTTATTGTTTACACCTGCCAGGGTAAAGGTTCAGTTGGCCCTTTTTACCCCATTCACGTGTTAGCTTTAATAAAGATTATATAAAATAAACAGTTGAGTCTACTTAAAATTAACAATACACCTTATAGAACAATTAAATAACGTATACTTAAAATTGTTATTGTGGTTTCGTAAACTAAACAACAATGCTCACAACCAGAAAAAACTAACAACGAAAGAAAATACTATTGTTGTAGATTTTTAAATATTGTCATTTATCTCTCGATAGTAACATCGTAAGAATGAAGGTGGTGAGCGAAAAAGATGTATAACCAATGGTGGTGAGGGAAAGTAGAGGGAAAAAGATTTATAACCAATCTTTTTCCCTCTACTCTCAAATATTGTTGAAAAATTGGTAACATTGATAACCTACTTTTGAGATATCGGTGTTGGGCATTTTTACCCGCATTTTACCCCCTTTACGCCCTGCTGTACCCTATGACAATATTATTGTAATATTAAATAAATGTGAAACCAAAAAAATTGTAATATTAAGTAAAAATTGGATCAGAATGCAAAAATATTGTCTGTTAATCAAAATATGTAGAAATCATGTTATTTGTAACACTGAATAGTTAGTATAGGTTAGATAAATACCTAGATCTTGAATTAAATATAGTTTCCATCCACTAAACGGCATTAAGCTTTTACAAGAATTTTCCTGCCGTTGCATATAAAAACTTAATTGAATCCGCGCCCGGACTGCAAACGCGGAAAAACGTTTTCTAATCTGGAGAAAACAACGGCGGAACAAATTGCACTTAGCGAAAACTAAAATAAAAAGTAAAGCAATCAAACGAACAAGTTTGCTGTCGTGTGGACCAAGTCGAAATTACTAACGAACAGACTCCGGAATAAGATTGTCTGAATCCGAAGTTTCAGGGATTGTGGATCTTTGACAAAAATAAATGTGATGTAAATAACGTCGTAAAGTTTTGCATATTTTCTCGCTGTTTGATTCTACGTCAAAAGTTCTACTGTTCATAGAAAACTTGTGGTACCATGATCTTCTATGATATATATTTATTATTAGTGTCATAATTTGGAAGGACATTTAGTGATATCCAATTCGAAACCGCTGCATGTATCTAAATACGTGTTAATTCAACATTTTTTTTTTCAAAATATAGATTTTCTAATAATAACAATATCAGCTTAAACTTAGCTTAATCTCACTGATTTTCCATGGTTTGTGATAATAGATAAAATAGCACTTTGTGGTTAAATTATATAAATTTTTATGTATTGAATTTGTTTATATTCAATGATTTATTGAAATAAAAAATCTCGATTTATACTGCTATGTTACTTTAATTTACAGTGTTAAATTTATTGGAAAATAAAAAACAAATATTTTTTCATAAATAATTTGCCTTAAATAGATAAAATTTTATGTGATTAAAAATATTTGCATTAAATTAAAAAAGAAAGTATTTAAGTATTAGTCTAAGTATTAAAAAAGCAAGGTGGATGTCCAGATTTCTCCAAAATTTAAGATGTATAAAATATTCCTTATATAAATAATTATAAATTATGTAGTTAAATATCCTAATTGAAATCGTTGCAGTAATACATAAAAAATATTTCTACTCTTTCTACAATGAATTAAAAATAGATTTCTATCTAGAGTTATATAAAAAAGCTCTTAAATATAGAAGTAAAAAGCAGATTTCATTTTGAATATAATAAAAATGAAAAAATATATCAAAAATAAAATATTAATAGGCTTCACATTTAATACATTTTGTCATTTATTTCGAAATTTGATTTCTAAAAAAGTCCGAAAATATATATGATTTTTGTTAATAACAATTACGAAGAGTCGATCAATATTCTATCCTTTATATGTTATAGAATTGTTTATTACAGAATTGCTATATATGTAACAATTGCTAAATGATTTAACATCTAGTAACAATAATGAACAATAATAAATTTAAATAAAAAGAGTACAAAATAAAGGATAAATTAATAAAATAAATACATTTATTAATATAAAATATTAATGAACTTTAATAAATTTAAAATAATAATATACATCTAATGAATTATGCCCTTCATCGCTAAATTTTATTTCTAAAAATAAATTTATAATAAATTATATAATATTTATTTTTAACTAATAATACGTGATTATTGTTAATTATGAACCCGGTCCATTAAAATCTAATTTATTTATTTTTGATGATTTTATTTACAATAATTTCCTCAATTTACAACCCTTAAAGAACGTGCACTAAAATAACAAAATCGTAAATTCGGTTCTACACGAGACTGCATAAGATTGTTTTATGTAGCACTATTTTATTTGCTCTGTTGAATAAAACAATTGAGAATTCTCATTAAACAAGTAGAAACAGAAGTACTAGTATAGTAGCCTTGCAAATATTTCACATGGTGGAGGATTAACTTGGACATGTCCTCGAGACTCTGCGCACTAATTAATTTTGGAATTAATTAATATAAACTGATTATTCGTAACTATATTGTTTTATGTACTGTACTAAATTACTAAACACAAATGAAAATTCAATTCTATTTTAGAAATAAAGCCTTCTGTTTTAATGCTCATGCTAATCCTTAACTTTCCTACAAAATATTTCCTTCGATCTTGTTATTTGTTCAGCAGATCCAAAGAAAAGTTCTCTTTTTTCGTCTTAGCAGATAATTGTATCGAAACGAATTCTTTGTAAAACTCCGATGAACTTTTCCAGACATTGATGCAAGCGAAGCAAAAGTCTTAAGGCAAAAATAAAACGACTTTGTTTTCAGTATATATAAAATATTTATAGAAACTGCAGACATGGGTTTTTATAAATGTTACATCAGAGTTGAAGAATTTATTTGGTAGAGAACCCTATTTGTTTTATGCTAATATGTAAAAAATAACATCGTATATATAAATTATTATAAAATAAAAGTGATAAATTATTTGTAATGATAAGGGAATGATAATTTCTGGCAATGTCTTTAAAAAATCTTAAAAATAAAAAAATATATATAATATATAGTATATAGTAATATATAGTGTATTATACATAATTATTTCTTATGTCTTTAATTAAATATTTTAATTACAAACGTCGCTGTAATACATAAAAATTTTATTTACGTTTCATGATTCTATTCACAAGAAATTAAGAACGGATCACTATCTTGAGTTACATAAAAGCCCTTGAGTATAAAAGTAAAAAGCAGATTTCATTTTAAAGATAATATAAATTAAAAAATTATCTGGAGCTTTTGAATATAGAAAAAGTATATAATAAAGTACCACATCTCTAAAAATTAGTATTAATGTGTATATAATTTCTTCTTTAGAATACTTGAATAAATTTATATTCAATTTTTTATTAAATTGAATAACGCACTTTGTAAAAAATTAGTAGAAATAAAATTTATACACATGATTAACCCCAATTACATATATTGAATTGCAAAAAATGCAAATTATACACATATACGAAGAAAAAAAATTATTTAAATCTATCTAAGTTAAACAATTTTTGGTTGTAAATAACAATTTTTCAACTTTTCGAATTTGTTTACATTCCAAATAAAAATAACTTTGATGTTAGACTATACCACTGTGTAGTCTTACTAGTAACTACTATTGCATTGAATCAAAGTTTCTAATTTCTATTATAATTTTTAATATGGCTTACAAATTGATTTATATATAAATTTACTATAATAGTTAAAGATATCATTTGTAGATGAATCATAAAAAAATCTTTATTATTTATTCAACAAAAATCTTTATTATTCAATTTAAATCGAATACTTTGTAACAAAGCTCAATTTGTTGACTCAAGCTTCAATTTGCAAGGTTGATTTAATTTCCATTAGATATCTTCTTCTTATATATAAAAATGGAGCTCGATATAATGTTAGGTATGCTGAAACTAGAAAACGGCTCAACCAATTTGTTTGTTTTCTTATATATAAAAACGAAACTCGATATTATGTTAGGTATGCTAAAACTCGAAAACGGCTGAACCAATTTAGCCAGTTTTAGTCTTGAAATATTTGTGATAATCTAGAAAATGTGGAAAACGTGAGAAATACGATCTTTACATTTCTTTTTTTTAAATATTCCGAAACACATAGAATTCGTAGTTTTGATTGCTGTGAACTTGTTTTTGATGTATTATAGTAATAAAATACTTTTAGATCTATGATTCGAAAATGGTTGATACACATAAACATTCGAACCAACAGACAACAAAAAAATAACTTTAAAACAATGAAAAAATATTCTTGACCACTATAAGTTGTAGCCAAAAGAACAATAATTCCGTTTACTTTTAATCCCATCATATGTTCCCTATTCTCTCAGCTGTAGGAGTAATTCGCTGCGACATCGTCTATTGACATGTCACTTTCGTGAGCAAATTGCGTTAACGTTTTAGTGGAATGAGCGTTCGATTTCTGGTCTCAGACTTTGATTGGTCTGCATGGCTTTTGTTCTCCGGATTAATTTAGCGAGCTATAAATCTGTTGGTTCTACCCCTCTGGACGTATTGATGTATAGAATTACACGAGAGCAACTTATATTATAGCCCGGACAGGACGCGCCATATGTTTTCTAGAGTACATGAACCGAGCTGCCGATGCAGCTAACCAAACATGAAATCGAGACGTGCCAAGAACGAGGATAGTTTTAGAGGGATAATTCTAATATAATGGTAATTGATTTAGAATATTGAAAAATATATTAAAATTTATCGAACAATATCAAATTTTATTTGCAACCTTATTGTTTTTATTATTATTAAATTACATAGTCTACGTAATAGAGCTCCAGATAATGCAGTAATATAATAATAATGGGTAGAATTGCCCATTAGAGCATTTTTGTGAGCAGAGTTAAACTCCAACTAGATTCAAAGAAGAGTAGTCTGAGAGATTTCCCTTTGCCCTTCGTAACGTAGTAAATGGACTTTTTTCAATTGGAAACATTTTTGATCAATTTGATTTTTGAAAATATATTACAAGAGAAAATAGACATCGCTACTGTACGATGTCAGGTTGTGCATAGTCATTCTTAACAGTAAATTAAAAAGAACACAAACAAGTAAGAAAATATAGAACAAGCTACTTCTTTATAATAATACCTAAAATTGTGTATATGTTTTTTGCAATTTAAAATATTGTTTGCAGTAACATAGTTCTAACTAAAAACATGCACACCGTTGATGTATTTTTTTAATTTGAAAAATCTGTTTGAATAATCTGTGACATCTGTCACCTGATGTCACCTCACAAAAATGTTCATCTACTAACCGACTAATATTTAAATTGTTATTATAATAATAGTGAAAATTAAAAAGAACTTGTTCTCAAATCGATCAATCTTAACAAAAAATTATCCATTAACTAATTATCCACATTGATTCAACCATTTATAGTTACTTGGCTAGATTTAGGAATATATTTAGAAAATTTCAACTAATTCATTTAGAAAACATTGTCTTGTAATTGATAGTTAAAAATTGATATTTTTCTATTTTTGAAAGCTATTGAAGTAATTTCAGAAACCTTACAATTAGAGTTACGCAAACCTATTAAGGATTTCATACATATTTTTTTTATTTATTACCCCTTTTATTATTCTTTTATCCAGGAGTTCAATATTTATTAAATTAACATTATGATCAACTTGTTTACAAATTCAATCAATCTATGGCTAAAGATCATATTTGAGGATTCGTAAAAAGCTAGTATCAATTAATTCATTTAGACACCATTGTCTTACAATTACTATATACTTAAATTAATTATACTACAAATAAATTTGCATTTTCTTTATTCTTTATTGTTCATAAAAAATTTGAAAAACCTAAAACTAATATGAATTTATAATTGGTACTAAAAAGTTAAAAATCAAATTGTAACTGAATTGTAACTAAGAATTAAAAAAAAAGTTTACAAATTGATCAATCATTCTATATTTTTTTTGGCCATATTTAGGGTTCTAGTTATTGATAGTTAAATATGCCTATATTCCGCAAAGTTGTTGAAATGATCTGCAAAAATAAAAATATATGATTACAAATCCCAATAATCATATTATTATAAATTAACAAGTAATAATTCACAAATTGTTTAATCAAATCTATACAATTTATATATAGTAGTATAATATATTGATTTGCAATGTAAGATGTATATACGTCAATTTTAAGTTTTTAATGTTTTAAGTCAAAATTTTTCGATAAAGTAATTTACCTTAATAAAAAGTAATTTACCTTTTTAAAATACTGATTAAATGCGCCAACTTCTGATAAAACTTGCTAACACACTTCAGTACATTTGTTTAAAAGAGGACCTCTTAAAGTCGACCATTTTTTTTCTTAATTATTGAAAACTTTGTGCAATTAAATATGTTATTATTTTTAACTTGATCCTAGAAATGTTATTCATGGTTATGGTTTAAAAGTTTAAATGAATAAAATTAATAAAGATTAATCATAATAACCAAAAATTGGTCCTAATTTCACGAAAACTCTAAGTAGCACTCATAATTTCCAAACAACGTTATATAATCGTTTTTTGTTCTAATTTTTTCAACAGCATACGACAAATGTTTTTAAGGCAGATAGAATAAAGTTAGGCAAATTAATTCACTGAATATAATTATGGAAGCAAAAATGGCTCGATAAAATCATAATGTATTTATTATCTCCAATAAAATCTTTCTAAAAGTCACCTAACTTAATTACTGATATTCTCGTTAAAGTTGATCAATATTCTCCATGTCACTGCAAGAGATAAACCTTGTTATAACTTTTGATTACTCATTACCCATACACCGTAACATGTTCTTTGAATATTTTAAAACCGTTTTTTTCTGAATAATATCCCATGTCCTCGATAACGAAGGGATGCAACGAAAGAAAAGATGTTAATTCATACCCAAAAGCCCCCTTCCAGGTTCAACCGCAATTATTACTTTAATTAAAAAGTTTCATGGGATTTCTGTGGACGATTTATGCTGTCGGAATTTTTATTGCTTACAATGAAACATTTTCTTTATTATTTATTTCTGCGCGCTTCATTGAAATAAACGGGAAAAGGAAATTCTGAATAAAGCTCCTGCCTTTTGAATGAAGTGAATAGAACACAAAATTCTATGGATTGAGTTTTGGGGTCATTTGAATTCAATTCCTTTAAAATTGTAAATATTTCATATAGGTTTTATTTATAAGGAATGTAATATATATTTACACATACTTGCAAATATATTATGTATAGAAATGCTGGTGTTTATTTGGAAAATAAAATGTAAAATCAATTTCTGTCACTTTTGTTTCATTTTCAATAACTTTCTACCTGTTTTACATATATAATGATTTTTTAAATTTCTTTAGATTCTGCTGAAAAAATTGCTAATAAACTATCTATATTTTTCACCATATCGCTTTAGAAATTTTAATTTTAACAAATCTTTATTAACTTCCCATAGTGCAAGTTAGAGTGATCGCAAAAAAAACGAAAATGAAAATTTTTATAGATCTTTACGTTTTGAAATCTTCTGAACATTTTGGCAAACCTTAGAAAAAATGGATGTATGTGTATGTGTGTGTGCGTGTATGTATGTATGTTCGAATACCAATTTTCGTCGACGATTTCGAGAACACGGATCAACCGATTCGTATTGATTCGCATTGATAAGGAGACGTGCTGATTAGTTTTTGGCGAAGGCAGGTCTAGCCGTTCCGAAGATACGGAGCAAAAAGTGCCGAAAACGGTAACTCAGTTTTTAAGAGAACGGAGCGTCTGATTTGAATAATTCAAAAAACATTTTATTTGCATTGACTGAATAAAGAACTGTTCATATTTTTGGAAAGTCAAGTCTAACGACTTTGGAGATATGGAGGAAAAAGTAAAAAAATGAGCCATTTGGCGGTCAAAAATGAATAATAGACATATGCACGTTAAATTATCAGATATTTTATAAAGATTTTAACAATAAATATAAATTATGTTTACATTCCTATGGGTTCCGTACCAATGTTTACGCATTAGACGACGACGCGGCGCTTACGCGCTTTGATATTTCGTCTTTATGCAGTTAAAGCAGTAGGATTGCTTTGAAAAAAAGTTCAGAATTTCCAAAATATTTCAAAATAAATGATTTAAGATAGAATGATTTAATATGGTTCAAAATTCTATTAAAAGTTTCAAATCATTGATCAACTTTTATTGATTATTTTTAATTACTCGAGTTTTGAATTGCGGTACGGGAAGTTCCAGCAATTTGCTTCAAGGCACTATACCCTAATTGCCTTAAGACAGATTTCCACTTACAGCTAGTATAATACATCTTGAAATTCTACGAAATAAAAAGTTGTAACATCCTAAGCAAAAAAACGTACCAAAGTAACAAAAAAAATGCTTCTAGATTATATCGATAGCAAATCAATTTTTTATTTCCTGTAAAAATGACGAAGTTTCAAAATAAATGAAGATCAAACACTGGATTTATATTTTTGCTCACAATTATTCAATTTAGGAAAGTTGAAGTTTAGAATGTACTCTTATGATATTAATTTACACTATTTACAGTGATAAAGTTTCTTATGATTTTTTATCTTTCTTTAAAATAATTAGATTCAAATCAATTTGAAATAAAATTACATGTAAACATAAAGATTCTACTTAGATTTCGCTTAACTTTTATTTGTTTTTACACAGTATTAATATTAAATTGAATTTTACAGAAATATTTTCACAACTAATACACGCATATATTTTCCCTTTGGTGATAAAATATTTTTTCATATTCTTTCTCAACATATAATACGCTTCGAAAAACATTATTTCGGTTTTTACATCAGCTTTTATTCACTCTGTGCGATCGCTTCGGGCAATTTCTCTAACGGGCAGAGCTTTTTCGGTACAAGATTCTGTGCTCGTAGATTTTGATGATGATGGGCATTAGTAGACGAAGCGTCGGTACAAATATTTGATTAATGTTATCGGAAATCAAACACTTTTCCGATTATAAAATATTTATTCATTTATGCCGTGATAAATGTCATAAATTTATCTGAACCAAAACTTTACATAGTTCCAAAAACAAATGATCCAACAAAAACCCATGTCAATTATTATTTTTGTCTCGCTTACTAAAATTGACGCGACCTGCCAATCTCCCACAATGTAATAAATTTAACCATATCACTATAAATTTTCAATAATACTTTTATCATATTTAAATGGAGTTGATCTTATAGAAAATGTGGTAAAACCATAGCTCTTATGCTACACGTAGTATAAGGTTATGGGTAAAACACATAAAAATAGCTCTTATGCTACACGTAGTATAAGGTTGGTAAAACACATAAAAATCATTATACAACTAAATATTTAATATATATATATATATATATATATATATATATATATATATGAAAGAAAAATTATAATTTTTACAAATAAAAATTATTTTTCTGTTATTAGAATCAAGATTATTTCAGAAAATTTACCATTAACCATTATACTATAATGCCAAGTATATTCGTCAATCACAGATTATATCGCGATAGTGAAACATTGAAAAGTTTATTTTATAAAATTCAAAATTTGTATTGTGCTATTGGTGTTTCTTCTTGGGTAAGCAGAATACATTGCACATAAAAACTATACATATTAAAACTATTAGCATATCAAACTAAAAAACTAGTGGTGCAAGGTATTGTGCCTCAAGACAAACTTCCCGTACGAGCAATTTAATATTCGCGAAATAAAAATAATCAATCAATCAAACAAAATTTATTAATGATTATTAACAATTGTTTTAGATATTTTATAATAATTATTATGAGCACTGTAAATTTTATCTTGGTATTCTATAGATCTAATAATACGTGCATATAATCATACAATCTTTATCCATGTTTATCTAAAATAAAACTAATTATTTTTTTGCATAAGCACTATGCTTTTTGAATCACTTCAATCAGATGTGTCGTAATCTCAAAAACTCCTTTTATTTATATAATTTATTCCACATCTACAAAATTGCTGAACTTCGCAAAAATGTAATCAATTATTCACTCAATCAATACGAATGAAATGTTCTTTCAATCACTCTTAACGGATGCGCCATTCTCTCAAAAACTGATTGTTTTTGCTGTTTATGCTTCATGTACATAAAACCGCTGCCTTTGACACAAACTAAAATCAGCATGTCATCCCGTCGATACGAATCGAATATTTTTTGAATTATTCAAATCGGTTGATCCGTGCTGCCGATATCGGGAATGAAAAATTGTATTCAAACATGCGCACACACATACATGCATCAATTTTTTCTTAGATATGCCATAATGATCAGAAACGTCTAAATCGTAGAGATATGCAAAAATTATAATTTTCAATTTTCTTGCCATTACTATAACTCGCCATACGGGAAGTTAAAAAGAGCATTTAAGTTAAATAAATTAAAGTAAGGATTTAAATTCTTGTTGTGGAGCGGTATTGAACAAAATGGGTTATCACACATAACGGCTCTTTGTAAATAAAGTTGTTGTAGTTTCAAATTTTGTGTTAGCATCAGTACTAAATTAATCATTTACGATCAAATAAATACATTTTTAACACAAACTGGTAGAGCCTTTCAATCGATGCATGCCAAAGCGCTTCAGATCACCTTGAATTCATATTTTCTATTCTAAACATTTTAGAATTTGAGATGATTTTTAGTTTTTCTGAAAGATGATATTTAGTTTTTTAAAAACTGCAATTTTAATAGCTAGTCCCTTTTATATAAGCGCTACGAGTATTCTCTTGACAAATTAACTGAATAATCACATTGAACTGATTAAATAATTTATGCCATGAAATTAGCAGCAAGGATTGCTATAAAGATACATGTTTTTATACAAGGTAAACGAGAATTTCTATTCAAAATATCAAATATGTCATCGCAATTATGAAACTGCACCAATATAATAACAACCTAAATTAACTCAATATTGCATAATTAATTATTATTGGGTATATAAAGTAAACCAGACATATCACAAAAATTCTAATTCAAAATTTAACAAGTGTGTTGAAACATAGCCAAGACGTTTTATTTTATCAACTACCCGAGCTGATCCTAAGTACATCGGCCCCATAATCTCGCGCCCCCTCCTCATCTGTATGTCATTCTGTTCAATCCAGCCCCACATTCCCATCAGCGGTGATAATGTGTGCTGTAGCGCGAACGGTAATCCGGCATCAACGCGGCGGTTCGACGGCATTACCGTGCGGCGGCGGTTCGACGGCGGTGGAGGTTCAGCGAGCGGCGTAGGTGCGCAGCTGGTGCGAACAACGGAGTAGAGCGGTAGAGGCTAATCCAAAGTGCTCGCCGGAACGGCTACCGTTACGCATGGAGATGGAGTTGGGTTACACGCACAGGACCGGAGACATGGGGCGGAGTGGGAAATTTGAGGTATGGAAATTATTCAATATTTTGAAAAGCAAGTAGCAAAACCGGGAGTTTACAGCTTTCTTTGCTAAAAAACTTAGAATTTGTAGGTACAATAAAAGTACAACATCTTGCTCGGGACAGAGCCTTGTTTTGCATTATCAAAAATTCCAGCCTATCTGGCGGTAGTTATGAAAACAATTAGGTTAACTAGTGGGGTGCATGGCATCATGCCTTAAGGCAAATTGCTGGAACTTTCCGTGCCGTGATTAAAAATCTTGGTATGGAACCAAAAAAAAATTACACAAAATGTGTACGCATTATTAAAATCTCTATAGAATATTTTATAATTTGATGTACATATGTCCAATAAACATCTTTGACCGCCTAATGACATTTCTTAACTTATTTTTATTGAGAGTCCATAACCGCTGGACCTGCCTTCCCAAAAATTTAATCAGATCTTCATCTTGTCAATACAAGTAAAATGTAGTTTGAATTAATAAAATCGGACGCTCAGTTCTCTTAAAAACGGAGTTACCGTTTTTGTCACCTTTCGCCCCGTATCATCGGAACGGCTAGACCTGCCTTCGCCAAAAACTAGTTAGCACGTCTCCTTATCAATACAAATGTTTATTATTATTATTCAAATCGGTTGATCGGTGTTCTCAAAATCGTCGACAAAAATTTGTATTATTTCCAGTTTCTAATAGAGAGTTAGTGTTACGTGCTTCCGTTTTTCTCCATTATAATACCAAAGATTATGTTTTGAAAATATGGTCAATGCACAATTAAATAATTTAATCTACTGATGTATGTGCTGTACCTATTTAGTAGACTAATAATGGCTACGTATTTCGTACAACATGCTTGGTTCATGAACCTAGACACAACGGAATTTGCCATGGACACAACGATTACCGAACAGTAGCGAGTTCTTCCAAATAATTCCGAATCTTCTTGAAAAGGTCCTAATAAGTCTCGACCGTTTTTATTTGGTATAAAAGCACATTTGTGATGGAAAAACAATATGTTAGAAAAAATGCCGGACTGCCGGGCATTCCACTAAAGGACTTCTATTGTATCTCAAAATCAGAAGCATTCATATTACTTCTTTTTTTTCAAAAACGTAGAGATATCAAAGTTTATAAATACGTCTAATAATCACCTTTTGCACATATTAAATTATATACATAATCATATACATAAAGAAGTGTTACGCATGAGAAAGCCGTCAAAGCGATGGGTAAGACGTTTGCTCAAGTTAAACCAAAAACATGTTTGAATGAACATTCCAATGCTCTTTAGTCGTAACAAATCCAAGTTTTGGCGCCGATTAGTTACTATAGATGAAGTTTTGACATTTTGACCCAAACAAAATTACAGTCAAAACTGTGGACAGCAAAGGAAAATATAGCTCAAAAAGAACAAAAACCCTTTTTTGGGCTGGTAAAGTGATGGCGCCTTCTTTTTAAGATAAAAGTATAATACGCATTATTACTTGACCAGTAAAACAAACAACTGACGAATTGCGAAAATAGGGCCACATTTGCAGGAAAATCATGTTTCACAAAGACAAAGCCAGGAAAAAACGACAAGTTACGCTTTGAACTGCTTGACCATCGGCCTTACTCACCCAAACAACTTTTTTTTGTTCCCTAATTCCCGCTCAAAAGACAAAAATGTTTGTCAAACGAGAAAGGAATAACCACTGTGAACAATTTTTGCACAAAAATTTCTTTTTGGACGGATTGCAGAGATGGGAGCATCGCCAAGAAAAGTGCGAAGAATTACAAGGAAACTATGTAGAAAAATGAATAAAACATTAAGAAAAAAATGTTTTGTATCATTGTTAGATTAGAAAAAATTCCTTTTATACTCGTATTAATTAATGTTATGCAATTATTAATTTTTAAAGAACACTAATAGCTAACACAATAAATTTATACGGGTAATACATAGACTTTGATAATTGAGCTTGTTTCAATATAAAGTATTTAGTTGTAAAATGTGGCAACTAGATTATTTGTAAAATTAAATAGTGTTAAAAAAAACGCTATATTATAAGTAGATAGTAGTTATTCTAACAATCTAAAATTAAATTCTATAAGGTTTTATTTATAAATGCATCTATAGCATTTAATATTTTTTATTCATTTTATCAAAGTAAATAGAAATTAATTTTGATATTGTTTAGTAATTTTAAGTATTATTCGCTATAATTTACAGTATGTTATGTATTGTAAAAACTATGTAAAAATAAATTTGGAATTTCTTGTAATAAAACTATATTTTTTTAAATTTTTTGTAGAATTTTTTATCCATCCGATTCTGTTTTAAAACAATATTTAAAGCATCTCGAATAACCGCGGTGTAAATGAAACACGACCGCGCTTAAGTTAACTCCATTACGTGCAAAATACACGATAAAGTGTATGTTGCGTACCGGGACTACAACTTTTAAAGTAATAACTCAGCCGGTATTTGCATAATTCAGAATTATTCCGAAGAAAATGCACCAGAATATTAAACTAGAATGTTGTAATAAGGTAACAGAAATTCGCCGAGAAAATTTAATATTGATTTTTTTGTGTGCAATATCTTGTTAAACAACATCATTAGAATAAAACTATAAGTTCATATGAAATCATCAATAACGGTTTTAATAATTTGTAAGAACGCATAAAAATCTAATCTAATGTGTTTGTTAGATGTTTTTTGTTTGACATTTTAATATAATAAATAATTTATATTAAAATTATATTTTTGAAAACAACTAATTCATAATTGACAACAAAAACATCCTCACTGAAACACAACATTCAACATATGAATATATAATGAATTACTTTAATGTCACCCAATTTTGTTATTGCTGCCTTCATAAATCATTCAGTGTGTCAAGTGGGTTTCCACTTATACTTTGCTCGACTCACATTTACTTATTGATATTGCCAAGTAATTTATCATTTCCACGCAAATATAATTGCGAAAATATGTATGTTATGTATAAAATACATTCTAAGTATACCGAAGTTATATAAATCAATTAGAATTATATTCTATTTAAGTCGCCCCATGGAAATTGCTTTGGAGAAATCTTTATATATAGTCATGTGATAGGTTCAGCTATAAATAAAGCTCGACGTATATGAAAATACACGTCTGTTCATAAACATATGTATATATTTGTATATATCATGTAGATATTTTAACTAAAAAATATAACATAATAAATAATTTTTGTATTTTTATATTTGATAAATCATTTTAATGATTAATTGTTGTTCAAAAAATGGTCTTCATTACTAACTTATTTTTCACCACTCTTGTTATTTAATAATTACTAACTTTATGATAATTATTTCATAAGAATGCCACTCAAATTTTTCTCCCTATTACTTTTTCCTACGATTACTTATAAAGTAACTAGATGTTGTCAAAAAATCTAAATTACGACTTAATTCAAAAAGTCCATAATATTTATGAGGTAGCTTAACATCTCATTTATAAATCTTAACAATTCAAAATTACAAAGAAAAATAAACACGGAAGTAAACCTTTCAAATGACCCGAGCAATTTGCAACGCTCATAACTTGTCTGGTCTCATTTGTAAATGTCAAGGAAAAAATTATTATATTGCAGGGACAAAATTTTAGGCGAAGTTGAAGGCAGAATATACTAGTAGGTATTGAGGATAAATATCAGAACACGATATTTTTCATTATTTTAAAGCTAGTGTAGAAAGATGTAACTTCGTATTTATAAGTTTTGAAAGTTATTGCTAATAATTTCAAAATTGGACACGTAGGTTGCTAAGCTAAAGTATTTCATGAGATTTGAAAATGTGATGTGAGTTTCTAAATATATATTCAACTTCTGCAAAAAAAAGTTTATTTTCTATTTTTTAATTTTAATTTTATTTTTATTTTTACTCGACATTTCAAGAGACCAAAATTGAAAAAAATATGTGTGTGTTAAGTGTGTGTATATGTGAAGAAAAATTTTGCTTTTTGTGCATCCAGAAATCCAGAAATCCAGAAACTCAAACAATATTTGAAGTATCTTGATAAACACTAGCTTCAATTTTCTCAAGCCTTATACATATTTTTGGAATTTACAAAAAAGTGCTAATTTCGACAATTCTGCTAAAAATCGTTGATCATTTAGAAAATAGAAAAGTTTAAAATGACCATGGATTTAAATTTATATTTAACTTTTATCAAAATTTTATGATTATGCTATAATATAAATTATATTACTATTTCATAATTACAAATACAAGAACCATCCCTGATCGACCCACAGTCGATTTTATTTTTTAATTTGATAAATCACGTTTGTATATATGTATTGAAAAGATTTTGTAAATCAAAATAACTATCAATTTTGACATAATACTACATACATACATGATACTATAAACCTTGACATAAAATTACGATATATAGTTCTTGCAAACTGTTGATAATATATCTTTTATGACAAAATATAAGTTCAATATACCTATAAGCCCCAGTCTTATAGAAGCAATTAAATAATATGATTGACTACCGCAATCAATAACAACATGAAATCGTTCTATCCCAATACTCAATAGTAAATATAGTAACCGCCCCCTAATTCAAGCGCAACAGACCTTGCACTTCAGAGCATGTCATAAAAGTGCACGATCGCTCCACCGTGCAAAACGATGTGCTTTTATGATAAACTACTTATATTGAACAAATGAAGCGTGAATAGAAATAAATAGAAGAAAAATATAATGTAATTACACTGTTGTAACTGGACTAATTTGATATAAATCGTGATCATTTGGAAAATGATGTAAAGTTTAATATATTCAACTACGACTATTTTTATATTGGTGTTCAAATTAATGGTATTACATTTACATAATGTGCTTTTATGATGAACTACTTATATTAAAGAAGTAAAGTGTGAATGAAATAAATATAGAAATATAATATAACTAGACTATTGTAACCTGAATAATTTGATAAAAAGCGTGATAATTTAGCAAATGATGTAAAATTTAATATATTCAACTACGACTATTTTTATATTAGTGTTCATAGAATGTCAAAAAAATTACAACGTGTTACATTGACCATTGAATCGTGAGTTCTGGCTCTAGATCGTCTCGTGTGTATAACGGTATATATTACCGGACCGATTCCGGCAGCCGCGTTCGTTGTTGGTATGACAGGTCAGGAAATGAACGCGAAGACATGCGAGGGGAATGTTAAATGCGCACTAATGCAGGGCAGCTGCTGCAGGCGCACAGGCTTACGCAATAGCCTCGAATAGGCATATATTAAATGCAAGGGGGTTGTTTTATATGAAAAAATGTTGATTATAAGGTCCGATCATAGTCTTGATAATCTACCATTGTTTTAGAAGTATACAAAATGAATATGGTGGGTGCCATAAATTTGGCTGTGAAAAAATTAAAAATTTAATAATAAATTTTCTGAAAGTATAATCGTAATAAAGACGACAGATATCATTAAATAGTACGTCAACATATAATAAATGCCAAGAGTTTTTTATATAAAAAAGGTTGATTGTAACGTCTGATCATAGTCTTGATAATCTACCATAGTTTTAGTAGTATATAAAACAAATATGATGCATTTCATAAATTCTACTATAAGAAAATAAAAAATTTAATAATATATAGTTTTTTAGAAGAAAAAGCGATATAAAAACGATAGACACAAGTAATAAAATTTAAGTCAGCATATATTAAATATAAGAGGGATATTTTATATGATAAAATTCAGATTATAGGGTCTGATCACAGTCTTGATAATCTACCATTGTTTCAACAGTATATAAAAAGAATAAGGTGAGTTTCATAAATATAACAATAGAAACATTAAAAATTTAATAATAAATATTAACTATAATCCATATAAAAATGAGAGATATGGTTTGATCACAAATAAGTTTTTTTTGTGAAAAATTTTATTTTATACGTGATAATTGTATATTATACGTGATATGTCTTTATAATATAATATAAGAATTTTACTAATTGTGGGTTATATAAATTTAACTTGATGCAAAAATTAAAAATAAATGTTGATTCTTCACAAGTATAATTGATTTGAAGTCCATAATCATCGTTTATAAAATTTACAGATCTGTATATTAATTCAAAAGGGTTCTATATGACAAAAAATTGATTATAAAGTGTAATCGTATTGATAATTATATTAGAATAACTAGTGGGGTGGGTGGCATCGTGCCTTAAGGCAAATTGCTGGAACTTCCCGTACCGTGACGAAACGTTCGAGGAATATTGAATGTTTTCAAATAGATTATTATAAATATTGTATTAATGTCTAATATTTATAATAATTATATAAACTGAATTGCAGAGTTGAAATTATTTGTTTAAAGTATATTAGAACTATAGTCAGAATTAAAAATAAAATCTGAATTATTTTCGATATACAAAAAATTAAAAAAAAAAAAAAAAAAAAAAAAAAAAAAAAAAATGGTACAAAATTTTTTTTTCCAAAATTAATTATTTTGTTGAGACAAGCAGAAAGTTTTTTGAATCAATTGAATCGGACGCTTAGTTCTCTCAAAAACTGCCATTTTTTGTACATTTAGCTCTGTATCTCCGAAATGGCTGGGCCTGCTTTTGCGAAAAACTAATAACCCTTTCTCCCAATCATTACTAATGGAAGGTTTTTTAGATCATTCAAATCGGATGCTCCGTTCTCTCAAAAACTCGATTTCTATTTTCTGCACTCTTTGCTCCTTATCTCCGTAACTGCTGGACCTGTCTTTGCCAAAAACTAATCAGCTCTTCTCCTTATTAATAGGAATCGAATGTTTTTTAAACCATTCAAATCGGTTGATCCGTACGCTCGAAAACGTGGACGAAAATTTGTATCCATACATACATACACACACACACACACACACACACACACACACACACACACATCCATTTTTTCTGAGGTATGCCAAAACGTTCAGAAACCTTCAAAACGTCGAGAAATGTAAAAAATTTCAATTCCGATTTTCGGCCCATTACAATAACTTACCCTACGGGAAGTTAATAAGAATATAAAATGAAGATGATGGGTATAACTTTAACTTTTTTTGAAACCTAAAAAGTGAATAACCAACATTTATTATTTTAGTAAATAGAGTTTGCCAATATAAAAAAAAATAAAACTAAATTTCTCCTAATCCTAAAGCTCTTAAATTTTGTTTATATTTACGATAATTCAATAAATTGATTATAAGAATGTGTTTATTAAAATCAGTGAATAAGAAATTAATTTTATGTAAAAATAATAATAATAGCAATTGAAGTCATCCTTCAGAAACATAAGTTCAAGTTGGTGCATATTGAGTACACACACACACATATATATATATATATATATATATATATATATATTTATATATATATATATATATATATATATATATAAATAAATATAAATATATATATATATATATATATATCTCAAACTACTTACGATTTTCGAAATATAAAATCGAGCTACTTACGATTGTTTACTCTGCTTAGATTTTATTAAAATATTGAATGGAGTGACTCACCTAAAATAAATAAATATAAATTAGATATGTAAAATATAAGCAACTAGTTTTTTAAGATTTTATACATTTTGTGAATATTGATCTCACTATTATTTCACTAATTCTGACATATTTTCTTATCACAACTTAATTAAGCTTAATGAGATTTTTTGTGTCATTAGTCATATTAGTATGACTCGAAAAGCTCAAAGAAATTCAAATTATATACAAATTATAAAAGAAAAAAAATAAAGATTATATATGAACAATAAAAAAACTAAACCATAATATTTGAATTATAGCCAAAGGATAAACATAGATTTGTTGAAATTTGTTGTTTGTTTGTTGAAATTTGTTGAAAATTTAATGTAGATGTACAAGAAATGCCAGATTCTTAGCGTTAAGATAACAAGAATTAAAAATATATATATTTCACTTTTTTTAAATGTTTCAAACTTTTAAATTCAGTTGTTCACAAATCAAATCAAATTCTCACTTTCCACAAATAAATATTTTGCCAAAAATGTCAATCAAGTGTTGATAAGGGCTTCATATAATCACAGTCGTAAAACTTTTCCAAAAACTTAAATTCTATCACAAATATTTTATAATAAATTGCAAATAAGCCACAAAATTATTTTCACCTTTATCCTATAATGTTTACAATTACAATTAGACTATTAACAAATAGAGTTTTTAATACAAGAACAAAATTTCAAGATAATTAAAATAACAAATTCTGCACATTAATGTTTACAAAATATTCACAAATTGTATGTTCTGATGCGACAATATTGCGCCTTAGACTCCTATGCTTATAATTAACAAAGTTAATTATATTTACATGAACTCAGGCAAGAATTCCAAAATTATGAAAACGTCCTTCACGATGATTATGAAATATGTCCTTCGCGTGAAGAGATAAAATGTGCACACATGTGGAAAATTTCAAACATTCTTCGGAGGCAAAGTAAATGCCGGTATCTGAAATAACATAATTTCTAAAACGTTGGATAATAATCCCCGAAACATAAATTAGGCTGACAGAAGTGTATACGGTTCAAATTCCGGTTTATGCCTGTTATCATCCCTGTTGTTCCCTTTGTGCTTCCCTTGAAGTCCCACGCGATAAACTCATTGCTGATTGTGCTATTGTTATGATTTCGAGACCGCTTATTTCCATTCTTGGAGCTTTTATAATAAGTACAAAATATTACGAAGTAAAAAGTATGAATAATTGGTTTTTAATCTTCTGTGAGTAGAATAAATTTAATTAAACGGCTTAGGGTTTAAAAAATCTTGAGCAACTTTGCCAATCTTAGTACGTACTCGTAATATTGTTACTTGTAAGTCGATAATTTTCATTGATAAAGTAAGTCGATAATATTTATTGGTTAAGTAGGCCGCTAATTTTCATTGATTAAGTAAGTCGACAATTTTCAATGATTAAGTAAGTCGATAATTTTTTTTAAGAAGTATGAAATGCAAGAAAGCAAATAGTACGAATTATTTCAAATGCAAATACTATAAATAGTAGGATTTCATTTTTGTTAATGATGATTTGATCTTTGTGGAATATTGATAATTTGCATTAAAATTTTCTTAAAACCTAGATTATAGATATTTGCATCTATTTCTCGTTCTTTTATTATTTATTTTTATCGCAGTCACATACATTTCTAATTTGTGGAGTATCATTAATTTGTAATATACCATCTTTAAAATATAAGTATTCACATCAACCCATCGTTCTTTTCTTATTCATTGTTTGTTCTCAGCCAGTCGTGTACGGACTACTAAATATGTATGAAAAAACGTATTTTCCGTTGATGATAACGAAAAACAACATGTGGTGCAGATATATCGCATGAAACTTTTCATGTTGAAAAAGTGCTCAGATCAATAACACAAAGCGAGAGCGGCGGAGATCATTACGCTGTTTTTCGCTTATATGTGCTTATGTTCTGCTTGTTCTTTGCTTAAGTCTGAATAAACATTTGCAAATATATTAAAAAAATACCAAAAAATAACAGTTAAACGAAAAAGATAAAAATGAATCTACAATCACACAATTATAATACTTATATTAAAGATTTCATTATGCAAACGCTTATGCACATTATGAAAGTATTTTTTGTGAATATTTTCGCTCTATCAACTTTCCGTAGGGTTGCATATCTTTAAACCTTTGAATTGAAATTTTTTGCACATCTTTAAACTTATATAAACGCCATCGTACAATTTAAATACTCTGATATTTTGTCTATAAAATACGAATAATGAAAGATACGGCATTTTTAATAATATATTAGCAAGCATTCAATAGTCTTCAAAAATTTCATTACGGAACGGGAAATTTCCACATTTTGCTTTAAGGCACAATGCCATACACCACAATAATTTTCTTTCAATTTTTTTTAATAAGTAAGAAATACAAGAAAAGAAGTAGTATGAATAATCAATTTTAAAGCTTATGTAAATATAAGAAATTTAATTGATTGGCTTTGAGTTCACTCTTCAATCTTAAGCAACTTTTTCAATTGTAGACTTAGATGATGCATAATCATAAATCCTAATTACTATAAATTGTAATTTAATACGACTATTAAAATTATTATTATAGTATAGGTATTACAAAAAACTAAGAGGTAAATATACTATATGTGGTTCATGCTGATACCCGTAGCAACATTAAATATAATACTCTTGAATATGAAGTGATTTTATTTTATTTCGTATATTAGTACATTTTTCTAAATTTTTACATATGATAAAATAATTAATATATAATAATTGATAAAAAATATGATAAATATAGATATGATCAATAATTATTCTATTAAGATATACAAACTTTAGGAATAATTGTGAATACTAAGTCATCATTAATTTGCTTATACACACATTAAGTTTAGTTTTGATCATAAAAGGAGGATTCCCCTATCATTATATACTTCCATCATAGACTTAGATTACTAAGAAGAATTTGTAAAATCAACATACATTTTGTAGTGTAGTATTTTCAGTAAGACAATGACAATGATATTGCATATATAAGCAAATTATAGTTTAGTGTATATAATTTCGTATAAATTACGTGCAAAATTAGTAAATTTGTTTAAAAAAAATATTTTTAAAAACCGAGTAAGATTGAAAACGTGTAAAACGGGGTACAGGTGTAAATGATTTTGTATTGAGTGAAGTTCTAAAAATTTTCCCGATTTGTAAATATCAATCAGTACGGATTGAAATTTAGAAATTTTTAAAATTGGGAAATTGGTAAAATTTCAAAATTTTGACTCAAAACTTTGTGACTATTGTATGACTTCTTCGTTATACAATAGATCATCAAAATAGTCAAAAACATTTTTTCAACAATCAATTACAAAGAAAAATTTGCCCAATTTTTACCTAAACCTACTCAATACGTTATTCAAGATATATGTTCCAAAAAGTTGAATTTTCAAAATCTATTTAAATTTTTTGGCTGAAATGTATAAATCGCCACTTTATTTAAGTCATCAATTTTCCTGATAAAGATTGAAATAACTTAGTTATTATTTATAAAAAATATCATTATTATCATTAAAATATTGTTAATATTATAACGAATGGAAAAACAACTAATGAATTGCTTTTCCAACATGTCACTATAATATACAATATCCCTTTACTGATGCTAATTGTAAAAAATTCCCCAAATTTACTAAATGACCTAAACTGGACAGGTGTAAATAAAATAGAGAATAAATAAATGTATAGAAAAAATTTGCACTCGTTTGCTAATTATAAAGTAACGGTTCTTAAAATGAATGTTAAATATTTGAAATCGACTCAACCACTTTTGAGGAAAAGTCATAGAGTAAAATTTTAGCACTTTGGCAATTTACGTACATTGTATTTCCATTTTTGGTTTCAAACGATTCAGAGCGACATGAAACGTCGATAAAACAAATTGTACGTGATCCAACTAATCAAATTTTCTAGCAAAAACAAAAACTTCTTTGAGAAAAAATAGTCTAAATATAAATAAATTATAGATAGTAAATTGTATCAAACATGTGCTAAGTGTACACAAAATTAATTAAAAATGTTCATTCACAAAGTATCAAAAAATTATTAAAGCATTTCAGTTGTCTATATTAAAAAGCATAATACTTTTTAATATATCGTTAAAATAAAGTGCATCTACAATCTAGAACAAATCATCGCGCAAAACTATTACTACAGCAGCCGCGAAGTTTAATAGAGCCGCAGATTTAATTAAGAACATCACTAAAGTGCTTGAAATCCAACTTAAGCTCTGAAACAGATTCCAAACCAGGCTAACATTAAATAATGATACGTAGATGAATCTGCTGATGAGAAATATTCAGTCTACATGAAAAAAGTTTTTGTCATTCTCTTGGTGAAAATGAGTCGCAATTGTCGACACATGGTACAATGATACTTTGTTTCTCCTGCTCGTGGGTATACATGGAGATATATAAAAAGTTATCTCAACTGCTGAATATTTCAGAGAATTTTACTTCTGCTTGTTGACTATGTACACGTATTCCGTGTTTATATACGAAAGGAATTTTATCGCATAAAAACTCTCATGGTAAGTCCTATACAATTTTTATGTTTTTGTAATTCTATGAATGAAAACTTGTTGAGATCGGTAGTTAAACATGCAAAGCACTATGGTTGCAGTTTAATAAAACGTTATATATATATATATATATATATATATATATATATATATATATATTAGCAGTACCTGATCATACGGTGCTGTGTTCTACACAAATAAAAATCCAAACAAAAAAGGTTTCTACTACCATCTAGTTATTAATATGGTAAATACCACTAGTATCTCTTGTGTTTTATTGCTGAGCTACTACATCTAGTTATTAATATAGAAAATAGCGCAAGTATCTCTTGTCATGTATTTGCATCATCGAGTTAAATATCACACACAGCATCGCAATCTATGATTCAAGCTTATAGGCATATTAGTATTTTTGTCTTTCAGAAAATATACTGTGAATATACTGTGAATATGTCCACATAATTCACCAGTTATTGCCTAATATTGCCTAAATAGACCAATATGTTTATTTTTGCTGAAAATTATTATCTGGATTTTTTATCCTATATAGGAGAATATAAAGCCAATGTCTCATTTTTAATCATAAGAGATTTTCCAAAAGATAGATAGACTATTTACACAATGCCAAATATAATTTTTATGGGCATATTTTTACAAAGATTATACCTAGTTATTGAAATTAATATGTGTATGAATTTCACATAATATTTGTTTATATGGAAATCATGATTATTAAGTTGATTTTTCTAAAACAGTAAATAATTGGTAAATACATATCTGTAAAAATAATACAATTATGAATAATACATTTATTTCAAGAAACTGGTTGTGTATGGCATCGTGTCTTAAGGCAAATTGCTGGAACTTGCCGTACCATAACGAAATTTTTCAGGTATATTAAATGTTTTCATATAGATTATTATAAATACTGTAACATTCCGTAAAATGTAATTGTTTATGTAAATAACTGCAAAAAATTTGATTTTTTCCCCAAAAGCAATTATTTTGTCAAAACAAGTAGAATCATTCAAATCGAATGCTTAATTCTCTCAAAAACTACCATTTTTTGCTCGGTATCTTCAAAATGGCTGGACCTGCCTTTGCCAAAAACTAATCATCACATCTCTATAAGACATCAATAGGAGTCGAATGTTTTTTGAACCATTCAAATCGGATGATCCATGCGCCCGAAAACGTGGACAAGAAATTGTATCCATACGTACATACACACACATACATACACATCCAGTAAAATCAAATTTCAAAATTTCCGAGTAAATAATTTGCTAGTTATTACACTGCAATACAATTTTTTGTTAAAAAATTTTGTACTAAAAAAGTTATTGCTTAATATAATTGTTACTATTCTGTTTAATTCATATTTCATTTTTTCTTCTAATTCAAAATTACGTCATACTGATGTAATGAGTTTTTACACAATTTACAAATTTCGATAAATTGCTAAATATTAATCTTTGTTTTGATATTGCAAAAAATAACAAACAATAAATTTGGTAAAACTCTTATTTGCAAAAAAATTAAAAACACTCAGAATATTTTTACGAAAAAAATTATTTGCACTTTTATTTCTGATAAGATTCTTTCTAAATTGTTTTTAACTTTTTCTTTAGGGCTCCCCATGGATTAGTGTTAAAACTTTCAATTGCAAGTTTCAGATGAAATCAGCTCTGACAGCTTGATATCAAGCAGTATTGACACTGGTTTTCACTTGAAAATATAGATAGCAATGTATTTTCAAGTAGAAATAGTCTTGGGTATTGCTGTATCAATAAAAAACTATCAGTATTGCAGTCACTATATCTTTTATCAAAACGAGAAGGATTTAGGTTGCTTTTCATAAAAAAATCACGTCATCAAAAAGTCAGTGCATACGACTTGCTTAAGTTCTAATTAGTGTTAAAAAATATAAAAGAGCTTTTCAATTCACAAAAATCTTCGCCATCTAATGAGAGTATGTTCAAGAGCATCCCACTGCTAAAACCCTATTATACTCTTATATCGATCTCAGCATTTTTTTTACCAATAGTCGGTGAAAATAGATAAGATTTGAAATAAAATAACAAATGCCTGTCATACATAACGTCGAGGATTCTTTGTTGTCGTCGAGCAATTTCTGTAATGGCGTATCAATTCTAAGTAATGTGTTTCATTTCTTGAATGTGATTCCACATAGCCCATCGATGCCTATTATTTGTAACGATATATGGTGTTTTGGAAATAGGTCTATAAGTTTTGAAATATGACAGTATATAGAGTATTCTTTGATATAAAAGCGTCTTGACTCACATTGGGTTTTGAAATCAAATCTTATGTATATAATCCGACCAAGATATTGGTCAAACTTTAATCTGTCTTCTGATATTGGTCAAACGATGGTGATCTATCAGAAATTTCGAATTTTAAAACTATATTATATTATATATATATATATATATATATATATATATATATAGATGTTTTTAAGCTCCCGAAGTAGAAGTTCATATCATCAATAAAAAATCTGATGTGCTAATTTTATGTTCTCTGAACGTTTTAAGTAATTAGGAATAGTTTGACACCATAATAGTTAAGTATATTAGAGTTAAACGTTGATTTTTGTTGAAGATTTTTTCAAAATCCAGTTGCATCTTACAAAAATTTAAAAGTCACTTGTTGAAGCTTGATAAAGCAATCTTAATTAGTTTTCATATAATGCCTGATTCGATTTTGTATTTCAGTTTTGATCAAAACTGTTTGAATGATTGGGACAGCTGCGGATCGTGAAGACAGTGTATGGTGACGATCGACCAAGCCATTTCTTCTTAAAAGTATTTTAGGTTTATAAATTTGAATTTGACTATTTTAACGAAGATTTATATTTATTTTGTCGATTATCTGCGCATATCGAGAAATCTATGCATGAAAAAGTGCAACATTTTCAACATCTAGTTTAACTTTTTTTAAATCTAAGTAGTTCATAAATCACTCTATAAAAATAAGTCAAAGTAATCCATACATCTTTACATAAAAAATTAAACAGTCAGTTTGAAATATTGAAACAAGCATTTTGCGATCCATCTGTATGAATATAAATACGATACGTACATTAAAATATGTGTTTTTACAATTTTTATCTGTCTGTCCAATTGTTTCGGCTAATTTCTTGAATGGCTGGACCAATTTTGATGAGACTTTCATTAACAAGCAGCTGATGCAATTGGACGCAACTAAGGATACTTTTATAATCAAATATTTTTTTTTGTTCTACACTTTATTTAGCAATCATAAATATACTACATTTTGGTAAGCTAAAAAGAACTGAAAGAAATCAAAATTAAGAGTAATTAGTAGTGTATTAGAAAAATATTGAATATTTTCAAATATATTATTATAAGTGATGCTTCTATTCATTGGTTCTCTCAAAAACCACAATTTTTTGCGCATTTAGCTCTTTATCTCCAAAACGGCTACACCTTTCTTTGCAAAAAACTAATCACCAAATCTCCCCATCATTATGAATCATTTTAAATCATTCAAATCGGATGCTTCGCGCTTTCAAAAACTCGATTTTTATTATCTGTACTTTAAACCATGTGTCTTCAAAACGACAAAACCTGCATTGGCTAAAAACTAATCACACGTGTCCAAATCTTAACCCTAACTAATCCATTCAAACCGGTTGTTCTGTGTTCTCAAAATTGTCGACGAAAAATCGGTTGATCTGTGTTCTCAAAATCAACGAAAAATTGTATCCGCACACACATACACACATCAGATACATACATACACATCACTTACATATTAACACCATACACACACATACGTCCATTTCTTCTAATTATGCCAAAATGTTCAGAAACATAAATATAAAAATTTTCGTTCTCGATTTTTTTGCGATTACTATAACTTACTCAACGGGAAATAAATAACTATAGATAAATATATGAAAATTTCGAATAAAAGTCTTTTATACATAAAATAAAATTTTGATATCGAATATAAATTTACGCGCTTCAACACATAAAGAAACCATAATCTATATTTCCCACATCCATCTTTCCCTCAATTCATAGCCATCTGCATCCAATTTTATTACGATATTATTTATATGATATATCTCATGCCAAATTTCACAATTTCTCCCGTTTTGGTCTCTTGCCGGGTCCTACTGTTATTATTAAAGCGCGCAATGTATTGTGCTCCTCTCTCTGTCGTATGAAATATGAGATTTAGCCATTCGACCCATCCCGACCATTTGCATTCCGAGTGTTCTCTTGGAATTCTTTGGATTTCTAAAGCTCTGTGCTTTCGAGGATATAGCAGATATTATTATTGTACCAGGACTTCTCGAGATACATCAGATATAAGGAGGACTTAGGAACTGATGATGAATGACCCTGATATTGTTTACGAACGGTGACATATAAACAAGAACTTTAGACACGGTTGGAGGAGCTGATGCAAAGTGTTTTCAAAGAGACTTTATAGAAGGATTGGGAAGATTTTATGATTAAAATAGAAGTTGGATGAAGTCGAAAGTTTATAAAATGTTTTCAGTTATATTGTTTAAATACAATTTTATGTACTTTATATTGCATCATAATATTACATACCTTGTTGGTATTGGTACTTTGCCTTGAGGCAAGTTACATGAACTTCCCGATATGTGTAAATAATCGACTTAATCAATAAAAAATTAATTAATTTATGAGTGGATTTATTACACATATTTGTAAACGAGCGAACGCGTTAGCTCGGAGTATTTTCTAAAAGCAAATTTTCAAAAACCAATAATTTTTATAAATGAACCAGTTTCCGGACTTTAATGGTTTAGTATGCTCATTGAGACCAAGTACTCTATCGTTATATTAAATAAATCGTCTAATTTTAATTTTAACAAGCATTAAAAACACTGCTTATTTTCTAAAACTTTGATAAAATTTCAAAATTAAACTACCTGTCGTTAGGCCGTAATATTTCAGTAAGTTCTATAAGACCATGATATATATCACCAAAAATAGTTCCATAAAAATCGGCTTAAATTTTTTTTCAACAGTTAATTACAGGAAAACTGCTCGGTAGATTTTCACATAAACTAATCAGTATCATTTCGACTAATATCTTTTGAACAGTTTTTGAGTTTTTAAAATAAATTCTGTAGTATGAGGACGAAAAGTTTAACACTTTTTCCCAAATTACAAGGAAACTGCTAGGCAGATCGTGGAACAAAACTGACAAACGATCGTTCTCACTGAGATACATCAAATAGCTTTTAAATTTCTGAAATCGGTTCAGGCGTTATTGAGCAAACGTTGATGAAAGGTTTGACAAATGCCAAACAAACGCTACTAATTTTTGCAAACTTTGAAGAATTTTTAGAATTAAACAACTTTCCGTGGGGCCGTAATATTTTAGTATGATCTATAAGGCTATGGTATCTACCATAAAAAAACGTCGATTTACGGCAAAAATTCATTCACGCACACACACACACACACATACTTTTTCCAAATTTGGTCTCATTCGATTCAGAATGGCTTGAAACGTCAAGAAAACATATAATTAGCAAATCGGATTTTTTTTATGAAAACATGAACTTCTGCTTTGGGAAGTTAATAAATTAAACCACTTTCCAAAACAAGTCAATTTAAATTTAGTAATTTTATTACAGTAAGTTTAATAGAACAAAACAATGCTGCTGTCACAAGAGCTTTCAACGAGAAATTTGAACATACCGTCCCAGAAAAATCACAATCTTGATATATATTTTACGATTACAAGTCTATCAAAACTGTTTTATTATATAGAATCTAAATGTTACAAACGCATAAAATTTGATTGAATTTTTACTTTTTCTAAATTTGGTCCCATTCGATTCAGAATGGCTTGAAACGTCGAGAAAACATAAAATTAGCGATGGGATTTTTTTATGAAAACATGAACTTCTGCTTCGGGAAGTTAATAAACAAAACCACTTGCAGAAATAAGTCAATTTAAATTTAGTAATTTTATTACGGTAAGTTTATTAGAGCAAAACAATGTTGATTTCAAGAGCTTTTAACAAGAAAGTTGAACACAATCTCCCAGAAAAATCACAATCTTGATTTACGTTTTACGATGGCAAGTCTATCAAAACTGCTTTATTTTCCACAATCTAAATGTTACAAACGCATAAAATTTGATTGAATCGATTATTGCCACCCACTTGTAAGATTTTATGTCCCCAAACAACACATGCGCTTTTGAAAGTAACGCTTTGTTTACAAGTAATACTAAATCTAAAAGTGCCATAAGCAACACGCCCGGGAAGTCGATCCGAGCGCCGAAATATTACCATAAAACCATTATGGAGAAAGCTCTCTCGAGCAATTTCATCAAAACTTCAGCACTTGGTAAGAGTGCTATTTTGGTAAAATCTCCTCCTGGTCCTTCTTATTTTCGACATTTGCAAAAGTTTTCGCGCCATTTTGCTAATGGAGCATCGGCTCGTGCTAAATGATAAATTGTTGAATGTAAAAGGTCATCCTAAAGGTATCCTTGCCAACACCAGATAGTTGTTGAATGGTTTGTGTAATAGTGTTTTCTTTTTTGGGATCTGAACTTTTCACTGTTTCGAGAATGGTGTAGTTGTTAGAGTGGAAGCAGGTTGGGAATATGGATTTAATACGCTCAAGTTGTGCTGAATGTTATTTTGATAAAAGTCAAAGGGATTATATATAATATACATCAATGTGCTGATATATATATATATATATATATATATATATATATATATATATATATATATATAAATATACAAACGTATATCTATGTACAGATAAAATCGATCGTGTCTAGGAATTCAACTGATATGAAACTAGTGGTGCATGGCTCCGTGCCTTGAGGCAAATTGCCGTATTTTATAGACAAAATATAGGAGCTTATAAATTGGACAATGACCTTTTTATAAGTTTATATAAAAATGAATAAACAATACTTAATCAAGCTGAATTATAATGAAGGACCTTATCTCATATTTCTAAAAATTATATAAACTGAATTATAAATTTAAAGTTTATCTCATTGTATATTAGAGAGCTTTACAATTCAAGCCAAAATTAAAGTTAAAATCCGAATTATTTTCGATATTCAAAAAAAAATTAAAATTAAACATATTTTTTTTGCTTTCCCCAAAAATAATAGTTTCGTCAATACAAACAAAAGGTTTTTTGAATCATTTAAATCGGGTACATTGTTCTCTCAAAAACTGCAATTTTTTTAAATTGAGTATATAAAATTATTATTATTATTATCATTTATTTTATGAACTTATTTCCATAACTACTGTGACTATCTATTATATATTTAGTGTTTAATACAATATAATTATTATATTGTTTTATATATAATCATAACATACTGTTTAATTTAGTTTAATTTTCCATAATTGCCCTAGTATCTTTGAAATAAATTTTATCAAAACATATAATTTTAGATAGGTTTTAATTCAAAACGAATTAGAAACTTTTTAACTTCCTAAAGAAAATACTTGAGTTTTCTCCAAAAGGCTGATTTGCTGAAACACTTTCTCAACGTTTAAAATGAGCTAAAATTTGATCATTTATCGATGTTTTCTCAAAACCCATTTTGAAAGTTTGAAAGTCGTTCGATGAAAGTAAATAAGGACAGCGAAATATAAATAAGATCTAACAAACATAAATTTCATTCTTATATTTTCTGGTACAAACTGGACAGAGAAATAGGATGAAGAGAACCTGGCCAATGGATAATGCATAATCAGATAAAAAGATAATTTCAGTGGATATTATCTAAAGTACATAATATGGTATCCAGTTTAGCTCATAGAAATGTTGTTTATTTCTGATTGTAGAATAAAGTATGTGAAAAAAATTGTTTACTAGTTATGTAACATTTTATAACTTTACATAAAAACTTGTTTCTATAGGCCAAAATTACATATACAATACAATTTTTGAAATCATATTTATTACTATTAATATATTTCAAATTTATATTGAAGATCTAACTCTGATCGATCAATATCTACCTGTGTAATATTAAAAAATATCTTCACAAAGGATTGAAACTTCGAGTATAAGCAAGATCTAACAAACATAAATAAAAGCCCTTTATTATGTAGTTATGTAGTAAATTACCCGAAACGTGCAATTACCCGACTAACTAAAAACTTCACCTAATGACTTTAATAGTATTATAAAAGCTCGAATTATACGATAATAGAATTCCTTTCATTATATAACTTCGGCGCACGTCATTTACGAATTTTCACTTCATTTCCCGGGCGTCGTTCACCTATCAATCCACTCAACGTACGATTGATATCGCAGTCTGCTTCTATTTTCATATTTTCCCATATTTTCCTCGATGACTCATAGTCCGTGCGCCTCAAACCGAGAGCTTTCCGGGCGACCGGCAGCCACCCGCTGACCCTCTTCAAGGTCGTCGAACGAACGAGAATGTTAGTAGGAGGGCTTAGGTAAACATTTCATATGCACGTTAGAGTAGTTTACTATTGAAATGAATAACTAATCTTAATACGAAACATGAGTTTTGTATTTTGAATTTTAATTTTTTAATTTAAAAACATTTTTTATTATATTTAGGGTTTACACTTTAGAGGTGTTACGAGTTGTGAGTTTTTTATCCTCAGGTATTACTGTCTTTTATAAACTAGATATATTTATTATATCGAAATTGTAAAAAAATAATAGGTTTGACAATTCTTCAAAAAATCACATAATATTTAGCAAAATTAATCAAATTTAATTTTTTTTTTCAATTACGGCCAGCAAATACAATTTAATCCTTATTTTGATTATTATTCTAACAAATATAATTTTAATTAGTTACATACACCAACTTGTTAAATTAAGACTTCCTTAGGTTGAGAGAACTATCTATGTTATAAATATTACGCGATCTATTTTCACAACGGGATTCACACATTATTCAAGGAATTCGCATTTATTTATTCAAATAGTAATTTAATAATAAATAATAATTTAATTTACTTCAACAAGATATCGTATTTGGTATAGAGTAGGACGGTGCTTAAAAATTCCACGGTGGGTAAAAAGGTCCACCTTCGATTTTACAAAAACAAGGTGAGTTAAGAATTTTTTAACAACAATATTTGAAGCTAGGTGAAAAAAATATGTATAATCAGCTGTCACTTTGATTCTTACGATGTTGGTATCGGAAGATAAACAGCAATGAATAAAAATCCACAATAAAGTATTTTCTTCCATTGTTAGTTTTTTCGGTTGTGAGCACTGTTGATTAGTTTACAAGACCTTAATATAATTTTTAAGTATATGTTATTAAATTGTTTTATAGGATGTATTGTTAATTTTAAGTTAGATTCAATAGTACTTTTTATATAACCTCCATAAAAGCTTACACGTGAGTGGGGTAAAATGGACCAACTGAACCTTTACCATCGCAAAGGCGTAAACAATAATATAAAGTCGTGAATAAAAATATAAATTATCATAAGAAAAGCAATTTTATACGAGATAAGTTAAATAAGTAGTGATTCTAATTATGCTGATGATTATTTCTGACGAAATTCCAGATCAAGGTTATAATATACAATGATATCTCGGTAAAATTTTTTTTGCATATATTTATTGCCGATAGAATTAATATAATATTTCAAGACAATATGCTGGGTGTAAATTAATTTAAAGAATTTATATCATATGAGATATCTCCTTTTTTATTTTTTGGCATTTCATTTAAGATCGTATGTCAATTTTTTTCAATCTTCGAGTAGGTGATTCCTCACTTAATTCTTATAAATATTTGTTAGGGTACATTTCGTGGTATTTTTTACTTTGTTCTTCTAGTACTTTTGGTAAAAAATGTATTCATCATTCAAATTTTAATTTAAACATAAATTTAAATATAAATTTAAATATAAGTTTAAATATAAATCAATTAGTATTGATTGAATAATGTTTCTTTTAAAAAATCTTTGGATCTGTTTGCCCTCTTGGTACCCTATTTTACCGCGCCTATGGAGTAAAAATAACCAGGTGATAAATTCTTCAAAACAGCAAAAAATCTTTTCTACAATCATGAATTAGCTGGGAGTTTTGCTGAGCATAGATAGTTGTTTGTTTGATATGTGTTATTTCTTGTGGCATAATTCGTTCGGCATTTCAAATATAATTTCTCAAAGTCAATTCAGAACTTTGTGCCTCGCTCTACCCTATAAACATCCTAATCAGTGTTTGTCAGGGTCTTCTACTAAATCCGAAGACGCAAAATGTGGATACATGAAAGATGTTATCTCTAAATGCTTTAGTTTTTCACTTGCACAGAAGATATTGTATTAAAATAACGTTCAAAAACAACTCAATACTTTATTTTTCATTTGATACATCACCTATCAGTTTTGTAAATAGAACATTAAAGTCTTGATTAACAAAAATAAATCACAAAAAAAAATGATACATGCATTATAACACTATAACACTACTTTTTAACTAATTAGTTCGATATTACATTATCTATAGTAGTGTAATATCTAAGGTAGTAAAATATCTCTTAAGAAGTATTCTCTTAATTAATATAATTAATATAAAATTTTAGTGTTCATCAAGATTCAATGTCATCAAGTGGTGATTTTCTTTTCATCCACCTATAGTAGTTCTCCGTTTCCTATATGGAAACCAGCTTTTATAATCTGAGTGTGTTACCAGTTACCACCAGCCGTTTGTTTACGCTTTTAGGATTTCCTGCGACTGATGAGTCACCGGCGTTCGGTGGCTCCGAGTTCGTCCGATATGACTCGACTAGTGAAATTAGGTCGATAACAAGCTGGAAATTACGGACAAATATAGTCATTACGTAACCGAGTAATTTTAATATTGAAGCTCCACTGTCAAAGCAATGATCGGCTCTCTAAATAGAGCTATGGTTCACTTCTATATATAATACTAGAACTTAGTTGTATGGAAAGTTTTAAGAAAAAAATGGTAAAATTTGTCGTGGTAAAAACATGGGTTAACAATCATTAGTTCCCTAGGGATTGATCACAAAATGAGTCTATTTTCATTTGAAATTATAAATCTCAATATGAAAAGTCAAGATAAAATACGAAAGTCATTATGACAATTACAAAAGCCGTCACGAGGATCATCCAAACCTACTTGTCAGAGAACTACGCCACAACTCTATTAGGACAAAATTGTTAAAGAAATTCACATTACATTTAAATATTACATATTACATTCACTACTAGGGCAAAATTAAAAAAACTAGTTGGTATTGGTATTTTGCGTTGAGGCAAGTTACATGAACTTCCCAAAATGAATAAATAATAATCGATTTAATTAATAAAAAATAAATTAACTTATGAGTGATTAAAAGTATTCCGAGTGGATCTATTACACATAACGAACACGTTAACTTGGTTAACTCGGAGTATTTTCTAAAAGCAATTTTTCAAAAATCAACAATTATTATAATTGAACCAGTTTTCGCAGGACTTTAATGATTTAGTATGTTCATAAAGACCAAGTACTCTATTGTTATACCAAGTAAATCGTCTAATTTTAATTTTAACAAACGTCAACAAAACTACTCATTTTCTAAAACTTTGATGAATTTTTAAAATTAAACTACTTGTCGTAAGGCCGTAATATTTCAGTAAGTTCTATAAGATCATGATATATATCACGAACGATAGTCCTCATTGAGATACATCAAATGGTTTTCAAATTTCTAAAATCGGTTTAGGCGTTTTTGAGAAAACGGCGATCAAAGGTCTAATTTTGACAAATGTCAAAAAACGATACTAATTTTTGCAATCTTTGACGAATTTTTAAAATTAAACGACTTGTCGTAGGGCCGTAATATTTTAGTATAATCTATAAGACTATGGTATCTACCGACAAAAAAATTAATAAAATTCGTCGAAAAAAAAATTTTTAATACGTTATTACAAGAAAACGGCTCGGCCGATATCTACCAAAAACTAATCAGCACGATTCCCAACCAGTATCTTTCGAACGGTTTTTGAATTTTCAAAATCTATTCAAAATTGCAGGCTAAAACGTGGACGAAATTTTTTTCATTTCAAACAATAATCCTCATTGAGATACATCGAATGGCTTTTAAATGTTTGAAATCGAATTGAGAAAACGTCGATTTACGGCAAAAAATCTGTTCACACACACACACACACACACACACATACTTTTTCCTAATTTGGTCTCATTCGATTCAGAATGGCTTGAAACGTCGAGAAAACATAAAATTAGCAAATCGGATTTTTTGATGAAAACATAAACTTCTCCTTCGGGAAGTTAATTATATAACATTCAAATATGTAAATTTTCAAAATATCTGACAATGGTCAGAAGATTTGTATTTTTTAAGTCTTTTTTCCCTACAGTTTTATTTGTTGTCTATTTCAAGACAAGTGTGAAAATTAATATATAATAATAAAAAAACAAGTAAAAATTGTCTCTGGGCGGTATAAGTTGGATTGTTTTCTCAAACGTTTTCTCAAAAATGTCTGACCGATTTCAAAAATTTAAAAACCATTGTATGTAACTCGATAAAGACTAATGTTCATCAGAGTTGTAAGACGATCAACCAAGCCGCTTCTTTGTAATTATAGCACGAAAGTGTAAAATTGTTTGTTCACGTTATAAGTACAATTTTGTATCAATCCTAAAACCTACTCAAAAGATTTGATCTCAACCAATATCACGTTGATTAATTTTTGGTAAGATAGGTCATGCCCTTTCTCCGTAATGAAATGTTGAATTTGGTTTTCGACAATTTTCGTTAAAGTTTGTATAACAATAGATTTAGTAGTCTAAAATAACATACTAAAGTTATATAGATCTACAATAAGCGGTTGAATTATAAAAAAATAGATTCGCTGCGGACTTGAACTATTCTAATAAGAACCTATGACAAAGCATGTGCACGTTCTTTGGTAGTGGTTTCGTAGATAGCTACTGATTACAGTTTATGTCTACAATTAAATAACGAAATAGATAAAATGAAATGTGTTAAACCAATTGATCTAATTTACTCAATTTTAAATATTATAAGTATGTTTGAACGAAGTCAATTGGAAATCGTTCTGAGTACTTATTAGTGAAAGCATGTTATTTTCCAAATAAACTGTTAAACATTCCATCTAAACAGGAGCATCTAAATTCTTATTGATCAAGATAATTATGTATAAGTATCAAGAACTTGCCTTAACGCAAAATCCTACTCACCAACTAGTTCAATATATGCAATATATGAAAGCTTGACATATTACTTGTAATGATTGTAACACATCTTATATATAATTTTTACCGTTTTTCATACATCAACAGAGCTCTTACTATAATGAATAAATAAAAATATTATACAGAAGAATTATATTTGCTGACATACATAAATCTGACTGGAAGTTTCTATTTCAAAATTAATGATGTTTTAAGTCAATTATGATTTATATAGTATATGATTTGAAAATAATTTCAAATCATTTTTATCATTTTTGAAAGGTGTCATTATTTCATCAAACAAAAGAAGTTTGAACATTTTTATTCACAATACATTTAGAATGACATAAAATTTAAAAAAAAAAATAAAAATTCCGATCTCTCGGTGCAAATGGGATCAGCATTGATAATAGGAAGTGCCATACTGGCAAATAAGGACTTATGATTTACATAATGCCATTTAAGAAATATTACCCGGAGCGTCCATCTACCACAAATCCTTATGGAAAAGTTAAAACGCAGAGCACACGGCCAGTGCTGAAATTTCCGCAGATGGTTCAATATGAATGTGAATGCAATGAAGTCCCGCCTAAGGTTAAATCAATTTTACCTACGTTAGATGACAGACCTTGATAAGATCTATCAATGAGATACTATATAAGTTTTACTAGTTATATATTGCTACCTTGCTCAACTAACTCTAACTCTAGCAATCTTACTCGATATGTTTTCTTAAAATTAATTTTTACATAGTCCCCAGTAGAACATCATATCATTATGGTCGAACAGACCAGCGAAATAGACGAACCTTCGTCGTTTACCTCGACCGAGTCTGGATGTTCGGATCAGGAGAGACTCTGCAAGGCGGAAGCAGAAGTGAAGCACTTAAGGAAACTCTTGAAGCAATTGCAGAACAGAAGTAGCTCGATATGCAGTGAATGCTGCAAACCAAACGAACCAAGCGAAACTTGCTGCTGCAGCAATAATATTAAACAACAAACACAGACACGATGCTCTTGCGATTGCGACGGTTGCAACAAGAAGTGGACCCAACGTAAGTTCATTGAAAATTATATTATTAGTATAAATTCATCACTGTTCAAAATAGTACTATGGTAACGCATTTTGAGAATCACCGTCAGGTTTATATAAAAAAAATTGTCTGAATTTTTTTAATAATGATACACCATGATATAGTTTGCTTTGCATTCTATAAATCCTGCAAACTTCATGATATTTTAAAAATTGCATTAGAAATTGTTGTATACTTGATTAACCAGTTAACTGTGGCCGTCTTTTTGTTTTGTAATATTAGAATCGGGTGAAAGTTGTTGTAAGGTGAAATGCCACTTACACATATTTATTGAATTGTGTGATTGCTTCAAAATAATCTTGGAATTACATGTACATATATTTTATATATAGTTAAAAATTTTGAACTTGCACTTTAATTTAAAATCAATCATATTTCGTATAAAGGCAATTGCTGCACAAATCAAAACTATACCAATCTGAATCTTGGAGCAAGATGCGTGAAACCAGTTATGCTTTGCGACTGTGCAGCAAAACTGCAATGCAATGATATATGGTAAACATAAAAAATATTATAGAACTTAGAATTAAGCTTTATGAAACAATGTAGTAATTTTGCTGATTCTAAATAGTCAACTTAAATTTATCGCATATATATATATATATATATATATATATATATATATTATAGAATTTTATGATATGAGTGGAACGAATATTAATTGTTTAATATGAACAAAACAGCACTCAGATTTTTTTTTTATTTTATCACAACTTTATTTTATTATTACAAACGTTTCGAGACTAAGGTGTGCCTCATCATCAGTGTAATTTCAATAACAGTTATTTATTACTAAACATTCTTTTTAATATTTTATTTAAAACTAAATTTGGACTTTTTAATATAAAACATCAACTATACCTTGCATTGGCAAGTGACAAGTGACAATTGACACTTACCAATGCAAGGTATAGTTGATGTTTTATATTAAAAAGTCCAAATTTAGTTTTAAATAAAATATTAAAAAGAATGTTTAGTAATAAATAACTGTTATTGAACTTACACTGATGATGAGGCACACCTTAGTCTCGAAACGTTTGTAATAATAAAATAAAGTTGTGATAAAATAAAAAAAAATCTGAGTGCTGTTTTGTTCATATTAAACAATTAATATATATATATATATATATATATATATATATATCTAATTATCAAAACAATTCCAACGTAAATTTTAGCTAGATTTTTCGAATAAGATATTTTTATATTTGAAGATTAACTTGAAGCATGATAAAAAGTATTAATCATTAACACTGTATCATAACTCTTATTAAATTATTTCATTTTTTAGGTATAGACAAGGTCCATATCGTTATCCAATATCTATCGTCTCAGATCCCATTCCAATGCAATCGGAGATGATATCTACAATGCCACCCAATGTGGATAACGAAAACATTCAAGCATCAAGCCCCTATTTGACGCCACCCCAAGGACCACCACCAGCGCCAACTGATCTCAGGCAAACAATAACAACAACTAGAACGCCAACATCATTTGTTGCACCAAATACTTCGGAACCATTTCAGCCAATGGATCAAATGCAGACTAATCCCTATTTATCACCTTCAGCAATGAGGCAACCATCATATGTAAGTCGACCTGCAACCCAGGATCAACTGCAGACAAACCCATATGTATCGCCTTCAGAGATGAGGCCTCCATATGTAGGTCAATCTATAGCACAGGATCAAATGCAGCCAAATCCATATATATCGCCTTCAGTAATGAGGTCTTCATATGTAGGTCAATCTATAGCACAGGATCAAATGCAGCCAAATCCATATGCATCACCTTCAGGAATGAGGCCGTCATATGTTAGTCAAGCTGCATTACCGAGAACATCTTTTCCCAGGCAATCAACAATTGCTGTACAACCGCAATTTTCTAGGCAGGCATCCATTGCTGTACAACCTTCTTCAAACTTTCCTACACAATCAACTTTTTCTGGTCTAACAGCCAAAAGTACAGACCAGTCAAACGTCCATTTTGGTGGTCTGTACGGTTCCCAACAACCATCAATCGTTGAACCATATTTTGAATCATACAGACAACCATCTACAACTCAACAAATCGCACCATCTGCCTCAAGATCCCCTTCTCGTCTGCAGCACGAGGTCATGAACCAAGTGAATTTTAATGAAGGAAGAGAGACAAGGACATCCTCTGGATTCGGTATTGTTGTTCCTCAATCACAATTATATACGGCCGACCAACAACCAGTTCGAGGTCCATCGCTGATTCATAGACCTTCTGGTTTGCCAGTTATGACAGATCAAGAAACATTGGTGCAAGTCGAAAGACTTGGCCAGCAAAATCCTTCTCTAGTTCGACGGGTATCTGGTATGTCACAAACAAGACAACCTACGGGTAGTACGGTGCAACAACTTAGGGCTCCATCAAGGGTAAGCACACTGTCACGTAGATCAAATATTTCCGGATCATATACACCTTCAATGAGTCGCCAAAGTGCATACTCTGTCGTATCTCGAGGATCGTATACTCCAAATGACGAAATTTTTGACGTAGACATGAATCCTACGAATGATACAATGTCACTGGGTCCTGTTCCCGCTCTAGCAGGTACAGAAACATTTGTGCCAACAAGTAGCATCACGATTCAAGCACCAAGAGTTAGCACAGCCTCCCAAAGAACTATTAGCACATGTAATCTTGATAATGGGCGACGCCCTTCTAAAAGAAATTCGATAGGCGCACAAGTACTACCAGAATCTGCGAGTGCAGAACAGGAGTTTTGCGAAACAAATAACAATGATCCATTTTAATTGGCAAAATTTGCCATCTTTCCCTGAATCTAATCAAATTCAATTTAATATGATATTGTAATAGAAAATTTATTCAAAATTGTTAAACGGTTTCTTCATTAAGGAATAAATATAATTTATATTTTATTAAATAAGTCATTATACTATTATGTTTTATGAATTAAATTTATTAAGACTTAATAACTTAAAGTTATGTACGTAGTATTTAATAGTTCTGTTCTAAGATAAATAAATTTTACATTAAATAGTGTATAATAGTCACGATTAATTTTTATGCAACTATTTATAAAAAAATTTTAAGTCTTATATCATTATTGTGAACATAATTATAAAATTCTACGTGTTAAAAGAAAGTAATCAACTGTAAAATTACAACGAAAACTTTTTTAATGAGCAATTATTACCATAGTAGCAACTTTTGTCGTTGTAAATTAATTTGTATTTATGACATATGATTAATTTGTACTCTTATGACATATGACCCAAAATAAAACAAAATCACCCAAATTAAAATAATAAAAAATGTAAATTCCAAGTAGTAATTCAATAAAAAAAATGGTTACAGATAAAATGAACTTCGATAGTAAGCAATATGTCTGACATAAATTTTAATACTTTAGCAGAAAATACAAGAACTATTATAAATATGAATAAAATATGCAAATGCATAACACCGAAACAATGCAGCAGCAGCTCTCAGACCGAATGTTGCTCCGATCAGTCCAATTTTAGCAGCAGTCCGCGCAGGAGGAAAAGGTTCAAGAAATCTAGTCAAGCAGAAAAATTTTTAGGTGGATGCTTATGTAACAAGGTGCAAGGATGTGGCGGCAAGCAAGGTAACGTATTGTTATATTGTTATAAAAAATTCTGAATATTAATATTTTTCGAACGATATCTCTTGGTCAATACATTTTAATCAATGTACTGTTACCTGTTTTACGAAATGGTAAAACAACTTGATATTTTATTGAAATACTTTTTATATATTGCTGTTTTCTTTCAGAATATAATTTTTCCAAATATCTTATATTTACAGATGAACCATCTACTCCAATGATGCACATTCCATGTCGCAATACAGCGTGTATCAGAAATGTTAGATTAAATCAGAATACCTTATTGTATAAACAATATTTTAATTGTACGAATAATATACAAGAAAAAAGATTTCAAAACTTTACGAATTCAAACCATTTACAAAATTCTCGTGGTTCCCCAAACATGATATCTCGAACATTTTGTTCACCACTACCTAGGAATGGTAGAGAACAATGTCAGTCACAGAATGCTAATCCTGAAGTCTGTTTTGTGGATAATTATGGAACACCAACGGGTGCAGATTGTGGCCAAATCATATTTTGTAAATACGCTTCATCGACTCTTATAAATCCTCAGATTAACCATGGAGATAATCTAAGAATGAAAGCTGACACTGCATATCCAATGACTAACAACAATGTACCAATTTGCTGTAATCATAATATGATAAGACAACCTAATAATGCCTGCAATAATAATAACTTATCAGTTATTGATGAGGAAGTAGAGTCACAGGAATGTTACTGTACTTGTGCAAAAAAATCAGATAAAATTGATCCAATTGTAGAAGCATGTTTTAATTCATTTAAAACCAAAGTCGTGAAAAAAGCTTGTCCGTGTTGCAGAACGTGTAAATCAAATATCATTAAAAGTCCGAAAAGGCGGAATTTGCAAGTGTTACCAGTGAGCCAGAAACAGGAAAGTTACCAATGTATTATGGTCAAAAATAAATCTTTGCAATGCAATTTGATAAAACCGACGCGAGCAATAGCAAAAGAGAAACAAATAAAAGCGTTTGCAAAGCCATTTGCTGCTTTAGAATGTTTGCCAACATCACCACCAGTGAAAATCATTTGCAACAAAAGTTTCAAAAAAAAGAAGAAAACTCCTGACACATCATCTAAAGTAACCAGTATTAGCATCACATGTGTGCCACGTGATCTGCAAGAAATTCCTTTAGATTGCACACTACCAACAGTAAAAACAGTTTCATGCGGAAACAGAAACACCCAAACGAGATCAAAATATTGGTTTCTACCACCATTCCGGAAAATGTCTAGTTGCAAATCCAAAGTTGGTATGCATAAATCCGAAAATAAAAAAAACATTGTAACTTTGCATAATCCGTGTTATATGGGTTCAGCAGGTAAGAACAAATGTGGCACCGAGATAAAATATACTGTGCTTATTGATCCTTTGTCGGAACATCCAACACCATCTCAGGAATCATTATTTCAAAAATGTAAAGCTTTAATAGACCGAATATCATTGCATATGACTTTAAAGTAAAGATAATATTATTGGCATCCTGTAACATAACGATTATAGAATAAAATTGTTATTACTTGAACACAATTTGTTTGAATCGAATTTCTGGAATTTTATAAATTATATACGTCAGTAAGCACGGTTCATACAAGTATAAGATACATCTTTCACTGAAAATGAATGATAAAATTTCAATAATTTATAATAAGCGATTTATTAAAATATTGTAACAAATACTAATATAATTAAAACTTATGACATTCACTTCGCTAATTTAAAAATCCAAGTGATCCACACTCGTTGCTAATTTTGACATCACATAATCAATACCCAAAACAAAAATCATGAAACTTTTATAACTAAACTAAATTCAAAATTTAAAAAAAATTCAAGTTATAATTTATCAAAAATATATACATAATGAACCATGATGATTACAGAAAAAAAGTAGATCCTCCTGACCCTTCATGTCGAGAATGGAACCTTATCAGCCGGAATCCAAACCATCCACCATGCAGTAGACGATTATATTGCAACTGCTTGGAGAACCATTCAATCCAAGGAAAAGTTACAAAATATGTTAATCATTGTTTGAAAAAGAATTTACTTCCATCAGCTGAAAATATATGTAAAACCAGCAATGAGTGAGCATTAAAATAATATTTATTTAATTTATAAGGGTCTGAAAAGCATAGAACGGGGTGGAAAATATTATCCTGATAATTATGTACATCAGCATTTTTATCGTCAATTTATGATGTGCAAGAAAAACTGGATACTAGTTTTTGTCAATGAGTCATTCTTATATACCAGGTCCTCTTCTCAAGTATATTCTGAAGACTAATAATATTAAATCAACTTGCCAACTTCCTTTAATTGCAATTGGGGGCTGATTCTGGCGTAAAATAGACTAATGTTAAGGTTACATAGCAGTTCACATATAAAATGGTACTAATACTGTCAAAATGCCATGATTTTGCTGTGCGACCAGGCGTTTTACAAATAAAACGGAACTTTACTCATATATATGAATAGTGTGAAATTTTCAAAAAATGGACTTTTGAATTTTTCCATATTTCGATAGGTTACCTATAAAAATAACATACTAAAATTTTAAATCGATATCTTAAATAGTTTTTGATTTACAGCCATTTAAAAGAGTATATACATAGAATATAGTATAACGATCATCATATCTTTAAACGCGTTTTTCTCGAAACATCATTTTTGGAGTGATTTTTCGGAGACAAATGATCCGATCGCTATCAATTTTTTTTGCATCTCCTCTATATAGTTCTCAATACGATGACCCTCCAGTTTTTTGATCTGATCAAAAATCGAATTTTGACAGGCCAAAAATGACAAAAATTTTAGGAATAAATTAACTTTTTTGTGCAATATGCCGTCATTTTGTCAGTTTTTTTTTCAGAGTCATCGTACAGATAATATTTTTTCGTTTAATGAGAATTTTTCTTTATGTTTTATCAACGGAGAAGGTTGCAATCACTCCAGCAGTGGAGGACCATTTTTGAAGGAAGATTGCGTGTCATTTCAAAAATATTAAATATATTATTACAAAAATTTTACTGTGTATTGTCAAAACATGTAATAATAAACCCTCAAAATTTTAAATTGATGGATTCACTAGTTTTTGTTTTTAATTCCCATAAATGACCTTTTGAGAATTGGGCTATTTTAGGCAGAATCAGCACCCTATCACAATTAAAAGATGTTTTAATATTACAAATTAAAGATGATTTAATGTCATTGAGTAAATAATAGGACTTTAGAATCTACTTAAGAAGAAGACTTTGTCGTTATTTTTTCCAAGTTCGTTTATTTTCAATATTTTTTTTTGCTTTTTAGATGTATTCAAATTAATATTAATCTTTTGAATCTCCTGACTTTAAATCATTAATCTAACACAATATTTTCTGATATTTCAGATGCATATGTAATGAGAGGTATGAAAAGTATAAGAGCTGCGCAATGCGTTGCGAACTTAAACACTTGCATGAAATATTACAGCAGCAAATGCAGCTTATGTGCGATTCCGAAGAATCCGATGAAGAAACTTGCGATTGCGTTCGTGTTTTCAATATAAAAAGTAAGATTATTATCCAAAGATAACTTGATATATCTACATTTTTATTTGGAATTAAGAATATTCTAGTTTGAGATTATTTACTTATGACAAGGAAACTAAGATATTAATTAATTGGAAAGTCATTAGATTTCAATCAATATTTAAGATATTTGAATATGATATAGAAAAAGTTTATACGTCTACTGTATATTTTTAGGAGAAGAAAAGAACCCAAGACCAAGATTGACATCAACACCCTTGTGCCAGATAAGTCCACCTCGTGTGGTAAAAAGATCTGGATGTCCATGCAACTGCGAGATTTATTGTTGCAGAAACCCAAGAGTTTACAAATGTGGAAAACCACAAAGAGATTGTAATTGCGATAGAATTCAGAAGGTACCAAATATGGACACATGTTCGTTGAATAAAATTCAGCAAACATGTTCTATAAAAAGTATAAATAGTTGCCGACAAGTAGCCATATGCAATTTATGTTCTTCACCAGTTTATGAAGAATGCATAGCAGTAGAGGATGCCAATCGAACATCTTATATTAGGATTCCAAACTACGTTACACTTTCTACGGAAACTGAATCTTGCAATGTAGTGGACGTATATGAAGAAGACATCGACGAAACAAATAATTTTAATTCCATACATACCACTAAAACATCTGTAGTATCTGCAAAACCTGTTACAAATGCATCAATTACTAATCAAATTAGACAAACGCAGCAGTCTACTCTTTTGCAACAACAAGAAGTAAATTCTATCTCCACTACTCCAACTCAAAACGCACAGTTTCCAGTTATAGAAGCAAGCCAACCTATAGTGATGCAAGAATTAAATGAAAATGTTGGTAATTATTTGCGAAATGAAAGTATACTTAACAAAATAGAAAAAAATAAGCAAAGCTCCTTACCGCAAAGTGAGATTTTAGTCATGACTGAACAGGAACATGTGGCACCTATAGAGCCTTCAAAGAAAAAATTTAAATTTGAAGATGGCAAAGATATTAATAAAGAAGAATCTTTGCATCTAGATAAGCCAGAAACAAGTTTTAATCAACAACAAATAATAGATAATCCTACAAGTGTGATAAATGAAAATGGTGACAGCATCGGTTTTGTTGCTCGCCAGTCGTTCAAAACAAATGTGCCACAGGATTTTCGCACATCTAATATATCACAACAAAACTATAGTGATTCAAATATGTCTACGCAAAATCTATCTCTTCATCCTCAAAATCAAAATGTTCATCCAAAACAAGTACTTTATAATCCATCGATTACATTTACTAGCATAAAATCGCCAGTAGGTTTAGAGATACCTGAACCATCCATTATAATTGAAGGATTAAACTATCAAAATCATAATCCAGGTTCTTCGCAAGCAGTAAACTTATTTAATACATCTCAGCAACCGCAATCGGCTGAAATTAGAACAGTTCCCATCAATAATAATCAAGTCCTTCGAAATAATCACGTTCCAAATCAGCACAATATAGCAATTTGTACACCTTCCATCCAGATTTGCAGAAATCGACAACAGCCTGAATCAATTGGTGAACCAGTAATAAAAGTATGCAAATTGGTGACAAACAAAAATGTTTGTCCTTCCCAGCACACAAAGCATGAAATGAAACGTAAATCCTTTCAATCACAAAGTGAACTAGATTCTGTCGAAGAATATCCAGAGTTAGAATAAGAAATTGTACCAAAAGTACACCAGTATTTTTACGTAAACTTGTTTCTCTACAAATAAGTTTTTTGTTAATAGATAAATATAAACTAACACCATTCTACAAAATATTTGAATTTTATGCTCGAGAATTTTCACAAAAATAAAAAATAAACTTTGATACGAACTGCGAACTTGAGGTGGATTATAGTTAATTGCTGAATTATTTCGGTTTCTAAATAAACATGGTAATACATAAAAATTCTGCATTTGTAACAAAACCAGAAGTTGAATACATAGTAAAACTCAGTTATATATAATAGTTTTATTTGTAAAGTTACAATCTTTTGTTTGATGGTAGAAATAAGCTCTCACAATTTGTAAAATAAATTTCAAAAACTGAGGTCTTAAAAAAAATTTGTTTTATACCGAAATCTATATGAAGATCCGATAATTTGAAGTACACATGTCTAATCTTTGGAACTAATTTGCTTAGTTGATTCAATGTTACCAAACGGATTAAATTATGGATCTATTTTCCTCTGAACGCGAAAATAACACATGAACACTAACGCATCATTTTTCTACTGTATGTCAAAATGATCAAGTTTTTTAAATACGTAAAAATATATAAACATTATATTTGATTAAGAAGTTAATAATAATGCTCTTCATAAATTGAATGTGCTGATTATTTTAATTATACAAATAAAATTTCGAACTAAGGAGTACTGTATGAAGAATTACCTAACTACGTCAATTTTTCAGGATGCAATACATAATGTTGTCCTATCTCTAAATGATGTATAATTATTTAATATAATTATTTATTATTATTAATTATAATTATTTATTATAATTAAGTATAATTTTAAAAATTTTATAATTTGATATTATAATAAACATATTAAAGATACACATATACAAAAGTCAAGTCCTAATTATAAACGGTACGTCTTGACGAGCTCTTTGAAAACTGTCAAAATATATACTTTTTAGTCTATCTACATCTTGTACTTTTATCAGCAAATAATTCATAACTCACGTTCTAGAAACAATATCAACAAATTTAAAATTTGTCAATAGACATGTTAAAGAAAAATATATCTGCAAATCAAGTCCTAATTAAAAACGATACGTCCTGACGAGCTCTTCAAAAACATAAACAAATTACATCATTTTATCATTTATCATTTATCAATTTCTGTAATACTCATTAATTGTTTATTGATGCACTTTCACATAAAAACTACTTATAGATCTGCTTGCCATCAAGCTGTCCGAAGCGTTTATCAAACCTAGATTTTTTTATTGAAATCTCATAGCTCTAAATACTTATATACGAGAACCCAGAACTATTTTTGAAGTGATATTTGTAATATATTGTAAAAACAAAATATTTTAGATTAAATGTCAAATTACTGTCTTACTAATATATGTTCTGGAAAAAAACATGTTTTGTATATTCTAACTTTCTTGTAAAGATTGACTGTAATATATAGTATTAATTTGATTGAAAGGGAAGTATGTGAATAGCAAGGCCAAAAGAGGATTCCACTAAGCTTCTTATCGCCCTGGCACAGAGACATGAAATATATTCACAAAATTCGTGAATAAGACTTCGGACCACATAGAAAAATCATATCAGACCATGAATCGATTTATTGTATAAGACTTAATATATTTGATATAGATAATTATTGAAAAAGAAATTAGAAGACGTACAAATATTCAGATTTTTATAAATGTCAGGGGTAAACTGATAAATAAATTCAATTAAGGGTGGTTTATACGAGTAAGTTTGTACTGCTTTTTCTTTATCTTATATTATAACCTAGCTCAAATTTAGCATGGTGCATTTAGTGACTTGAATCCCTTCAAATAAGATTTTATTTAGAGAAATAATTGATGAATTTAATAAAAATATTAATTATGCATCAATTATTTTGTAAACAATTACTTCGAGCTTCTTTAAAAAGAAAGCTGAAATAATAGTGAAAAAAAACTGGAATAATTTCGGTGATGACAGATTGTAATTCAATAAAGAGAATAAAAAAAAATCGGTATATGATTTGAATAGCTTCTGGTAAAAGACTAGTCCAGTCTTTTCGGTGAAAAAGAGAAAATTTTTCAAAAAATTTCTTGTAGTTTAGGTGAATTATTCAACGTTTCAAAATGCTAAGAAGAGTATTTTCAAGGCAAAGGTTTAAGACAAAAATTTAAGCTCAATGAATAGTTTAAAGATGCTCATAAAGATAAATTGCGACTTTAATACTGTCACATAGATGTTATTGTTTTACGCATGAGCTAGAGAGTGATAATTTCAAAATATTTTACATAACGTCTTCAGATTTTCTAGATCACAATTTTCAATTCTTTTATAATTAATATTAATAAAATAGTATAAATTGATACGTGTTTAATTTTAATATTGCACATATATTAAAATATAAATATAAAGTACCAAACTTTGAAAGATTTTGTATTTATACATTCCATTTTAAGAAACATTTCCAAGTAGCATGTTATTATCGCATTAGCTTTAATATGATGACAAAATTGCCATTTATAGAGTAAACTTAATCACAGTTTTGAAACTGTGTCATTATATTTTAGTATTAATTAAAGCAACTAGTAAGGGAAATACGGACAAAATGATATGGTGTTTTGTTTTTTAATTATATTTATGTATTTATTGATATTATAATTAGTCTCAACCATTTATACTCATCTTAGATTCATTGACCACCAATAAAATAGGCTTTTATTTGAGTAGATAATATAATACCATATTTATTAAGGAAAAATACAACTAATTACAAAAACCATTTTGTCCATAGAGTATGAACAAAACAACATATAAGGAATCCTTACCTTATATGTCGTTTTGCCCATACTATATGCTCTACGAACAAAATGGTCCGTACTAAGGACATACTAAGATGCAAAATTTTAGGAAGACAGTTCAGTAATAAATCATTTAGTTTTCAATGAGACATATGCATATAAATCATATAAGTCCAAAGAAAACAAAACAATCCATACATCGTCATCAACCTTATAATGGGAATAAGAAAATTTTTAATAAATGCAAGTTTATCATTTTACTGGAGGATCGTTTGTCAGTTATTATAAGCAATTAAAGTAGAATTACCAATTTCGATTTTCTTCTTCAAAAACCATCTCACAAAATAGTACAATTTTATTTTGTCTATAGTATAAGTATGTCAATTTGGCCTAAAGTGAACAAAAATGAATAAAAAATCAAAATGCCATCAAACGCATGATAATTAGAATAAAATTGATTCAGATCACAGAGTACTAGTATAAATTTATTGATTTTGATAGAAATAATTACAAATAATAATAAATAAGTCCAAAAAAACATGGCAGAACCACTATCAAAATAAACTTTTGAAGGCGCGGTACACATTTTGAACGATTATTGCTACAATACTGTGACAATGACGTTCAACATCTGACTAGATTGTGGCTTTCTTCGTGTTGTGCAGGTGCGAAAACGTTAGTAAAACTAGACAATTTTTAAATAAGGCTACTGGGTCATCTTGTCCATACACTCCATTTTGTACGTATCCTATATTTATATTGAATGTATAAAATTTTTAGAATCTTTTTATATGGTAATTGTATGAAAATAAAACAAAACTCATCAGTAATACCATATAAAAATTAGATCTATGTAGAGAATAGTATGTATAGTTTATATAGTTAATAGTTTTAACAATATTTACAAAGTTCTATAATTATCTTCATTTCTAAAATTTGACTGTTTTGAGTAGATTGTTTACTTTGTGCATTATTTATAAAAATTAAATACTTTATATAAAAGTTTCATTTAAAAAGTAAATCACGAAACTAATATTCAAGAATGTAAAGATTAAACAGCAAATTAAATTAACGTATGTTAAATATATATTAGTTAGGCGGCATCCGAGTGAAAAGGGTTAATATTTATAGGAGCATATTTATCGAAACATACAAGCAGAGAAATGAAAAACTAGAGAATAGTACAATTTCTTATAATTAGAATAAATAAACTTCCAGTGCAACATCCTATCCATGAGCATTTCCTGCATACATTGTACAAATTCAATTATCTAATTTGCTTACTAACCATTGCAATGGTTAGTATATGCAGGGACCGAGGCGTTATATTTTCCTAATCGTGTTTTGGAATATTATATGATAAGAAAATGCATTTAATGGCTCAATAAAACGTCCGTGTGCCGGCACCGCCACTGTTTCATTCATCAAGTGCTCTTGCTCAACCCCGAACGAGCATCAGCATGAGCATGAGTCACCCTCGGAGATACCTACGAAACCCACCCATGCGGAATGCATACCAGACTCGCATATGGAAACGGGAGGATATCATTGAAATAAAGGATTCTGATTTTCAATTTTTTTAATATAAAATTCTTCAAAAAAACTCTTTAATTTTACAGCTGTTCAAAGAAGGAGTCAATGAATGTATGTTAATTTTAATTACATGAAGTTCTTCAAAGACAATACATGACAAGTGAAATTGTGAAAACAATATTTATTTAGGCGTTGTTTAACATAATAATTCTCTGCTAGTATCGATATTAAAAAATATTGAAGCGGTACAGCTTTATTCTAACATGCCGAAGATATATATTTTTCAAAATTATATATCAGACACTTTTGGAAGTTTAGAGGAAGTTTACATGTTTTTCGTTTATGATGGCTATTAAGTATTACACAGTTGCATATTTTTATAAATATTGAAAAATAAATTAAAATTCAGATTTATTACTCTAAACAAGAGATTAAGCACAACTAGTTTGAGTAGCCGTGTAGCATTTATATACTCGTACATTTATACTTTATCTATGCAGTTTATTCATTGCTAGTGTAAATGAAATTATTCAAGATTGTTATAAGTTCACTGAGTAAACAAATATTATAAAATTTATTAATGAGCAATTACTTCATTTCTCCAATGAAGGTTCAAGTTCTAAATGCTAATTACAATGACAAACCGATCATGTCAAATTTGAAGTATGACTTTAACTACATATTTGCTTTTAAATATCACACATATTTCAAATAATTATTATAAATATATAATTCATAATTATCATTATATAAATGTGCATAATGGTTGACACTAATAAATGTGTTCATCACGAGTGTTACCATATTACTAATAAACATTATTCAAAATTGTTATATGATGTATTTATTTTTACTTAATGTCATCTTGTACAATAGCAAATAAGTTTTACTTCAAACGTGTGTGAACCTTACGCGCACTCTTTTTTGTACGTGTCTTGTATCAAAATACTTTTTATTGAAATATAATATATGAAGTTCATTTTATTTTTTAATTTTGCAAATTTGTCCAATTCCTTGCACTATTGCTGCATACCGATAAATAGCATGGCTTTAAACATATATTAATTTACCCACTCCTCTGATTTCTAATAATAATTGAATTATTAACCTCCCGTAGGGTAAATTATAGTAATCGCAAAAAAATCAAAATTGCACTTTTTTGCATAGCTTTACATTTCAAAGATTATTTGAAACTTCAAATTAGATGTATACCTCAAAAAATAAATAGATGTATATATGTAAGTATGAATTCATAAATAATTTTAGTCAATTAAATTCAACAAACTATATTTTTCATAATTATATGTCTATTTTTGTGTCTAAATGCACGTATAAATCATAAAATATCAAACATATAAATAAATCAATTTGCATATTTGTTTCGAATATATTATCTAAAACTTTGTGATCATTAAGTCAGTCAAATCAATCAATCTCAATTCGTTCCGGTCAATGAGAAGTTGATAAAAAATAAAGCCGTTAAAAATTGTACGATATTCAAATTGTTTAAATCCGAAATTCTAAAGATTGAATTTATTTAATATAATATAAAATTATTCATTAAAATAAGTTCACAAGCCCAGTGTAATATATAATTTAAATACAAATAATGTTAATTTAAAATTTATTTAATTAATGAGTTCATTTTAAAATAGTTCATTAAAATGATTTTTTACATAACGTTTAATAATTTTTCTCAAAATATATGTTATTGTATATGATTGAACTAGTCATGTCAATAAATAATAAAAAATGTATTAATTTATTAATGGTTATTTTTATAGAAAATATATACACAGTAATATATAAAAAATCAAAGAAATTTTTAATACTATCTAATAAAATATAAACTAAATTTAAACTAGTTTTATGTACCATTTTATATTAGGATAAATTGCATGAATTTCTCGATACGTATACATAATCACCTTAATCAACAAGATTTTTTTTTACCATTTAGTTACGAAACATGAAACGACCCGGCTGATATTTACTAAAAATTTTGAATATTGACTTTTTAGAATAGATTTAGTATTTATGTATGTACATTTTTACACTTTTTTGGTAATGGTAAAAAAAAACAGCTTGGCTGATAGTCGCGCAATGCTGAGAAAGGTTAGTACTTATCGAGTTGCATCGAATGGCTTTTAAATTTTTTGAAATCGTTCCAGTATTTTTTAAAAAAATGCGTTGACGAAAGGTCAAAAATCGACTCCATACATACACATACTTTTTCCAAATTTGGTCTCATTTCAAACGTCAGAAAACATAAAATTAGCAAATAGATTTTTTTTGCAAAAAATGAAGTTCTGCTTTGTGATGTTAAAATTTACGCTAAATAACGTCCAATAAAATTATACTGTTATTCAAAAATACTTGCACATTTTGTAGCTATGTTCCGCACATTTTGTATTTATTACGAAATTAGATTAGTGGCACACATACGTACCAGTAAATATTTTTTTATTATTTTTATAGGGCAGATGGTCCAAATGTGTACCAATGGTTAACCAGCCTCACTAGCCACCCCTCTAACTTTTAAAATCATTTTTTTGATTTTTGTAACATATATTACACACGTTACACGATTTTTGAATGCCGTCCCAAAAGGGTTAAATATTAAAATACGTTTGAAATAGTTGTTTACTAATAAATGACTTTTTTATTAAATATTCACTGGATACGTCACTGCAATTTGCATCTGCAATGCTGCCGTACCGCCACGACCGCCAGCCACGTCCGCCGTGTGGGCGGTGTTGTCAATTGTACGAACGGCGGCGTTTAGCTTCTGCCTCGGCGACGCCACAATGCAGGGTACCGAGTTCCAAAACGGCATCCCTTGAGGATGATACAATTCTCTTTGCTCCGCTCTCGATTCCGGACTCCAAATCATATTAACATTTCGTTTAAATGTATAAAGTCGGGAATTGTACGATGGCCATGTGTTCGGGGAGTTCCTCAAGCAAATTGATTGAATGGAGACGCCTGACGACGTTTAATAAAGAAGAATAAATCATCTACGTTTCAAGGCGGACGTTGATACAACTTGACATGAATAGAAGACATTCGTAAACGTAACTCTTTTTCATTTTTGTATAGAATTAATTATAGCACCAAACTAGTGGTACATGGCATTGTGCCTTAAGGCGTATTACTGGAACTTCCCGTTCCTTAATTAAATATTGGAAAAATAGAATAATCAACAAATAATTGATTAATAATTAATAGTAATTGTTTTAAATATTTTCAAATAGATTACGATAAATACTGTGAATTTTATCGTTCATATTTGATATTGCAATGACTATATCGCACAATAAATTTCAGTATGTTTACAAGAGATGTAAACATATATGTATCAGCAAAAATATGATCAAGCCCAGAATGAATCTATCCGAGGGTGGTATATCTCTAAAAATTATGCTTATGAAATATATACATTTTGTAACTGAATTGTAAACCGAAAAATGTTTATTTTTTATCCTTGGTTTTTACGCTTTTAAGCTTTGCATAAGATTCTATTACAATTTTCTTCAAAATTAACTAAATTTAGTATGTTGTCGAGCCTTGTGATGCCTAAAGAGTTTTTCCTGGAATCAGAAACGATTCCGTATTTTTTGCTATTTTTTCTTTAAATTAAAAAATAAAAGTTTAAAATAGAATTACGCAAAAACTATACTATTTTAGATTTTAGTCCATTGTTGGATATTTGCATTTGGCAATTTTCTCCTTCAAACTTATAGAGTCAAATAAGCTATTCGTCGTGGTATATATCAATCTTTACATATTTGATGGTTTGTTGTAATTTTACTAACAAGTAAAAGCAAAGTATAAATTTCAACCAATACTTTTTAAAAATTCGAGCCAATGCGGAACAAATAAAGTGAGTGTAATAACTTTGTAAAATTTTCATGAGTATTATTCGTTCGTTCGTGTTTTCGCCGAGAATAATTGTAGTGATTTTTATATATCTAATGTAATCTCATACATCAATGGTACCAGCCCAAACTAGTGCATGGTATAGTGCCTCATTTTGTTCCTGTTTTTTGAAGGCAAAGTACGGGCGCGGCGACCCGGCGCTAAAACGTTCCGGGTCGTCATGTTGCATTACCTAGTTTTCTAAGAATCCAGGAGAGTTTAAGTTAGATTGTTTTAGTATTATTACAGTTTTAATATAGAGTTCAAACAACGACTAACTTCTGCTCCTTTTTGCAATAGCAACCCAATGTTTGATGCAGCATTGCTCAAGAAGAGCCCATTTTCCTAAAAAATTAAATATTTAGAAACAAACTTCATCTTTTGTTTGCCATTTATTCGACAATGGACTTGTAGACTATTTTTAGGTATTTATGTGTGTAAACTAGTTTATATATTGAGTAAAATAAAAGATAATATTAATACAAATTGCTGGAACTTCTCGAATTGGATTTGCTATATTTGCTCTACGAAACGGCTAAACTTTGAAAAAACTAATCGTCGGCACGTCAATACGAAGTCAGTGGTTTTTGAATCATTCGAATCGGTTGATCTGTGCTCTCGAAATGGTGGTCCAAAAATTGTAACCAAACATACAAATTATTAACATTAATTTGTTTTCTGACATATGCCTAAATGTTTGAAAACTTTTGAAAAGTAAAGTTAAGCAAAAACTTCCTTACTTAATGAAAGTTAATAAAATTAAATAAAGAAATGTAGTATTCTAAGTCAAATTCTCGATATATGATTGTTATACGATTGTATTGTATTCGTTGAGTTGGAAACAACCATTATATATGCGAGTTCTGTTGCTCCCTTCGGAAGAGCATTCAGGACATGCCGTGCACGGTTTACAAGTATCAATACCTCATTACCAGAGGATCAACGCATAATACAATAGCTTTCTGGATCGATTCGATGGACGTGAGTTGTCGACTAAATAACGCAGAACCTATCATGTTTTTGGAAGAAAATTATGTCGAAAATTATGAGGTAGCAATAGTTAATTTAAGGAAATTACATGCATAATTCCTAAAAAAGTTCAATGGTTATATAAAATACGTCTGCTTTGGTAAAAAATACGCCATGTTGTATTGCGATGAACCGCTATATTTGTGAATCCTTTAATATGAAAACTATAATATAACAATATATAATAAACATATTTTTTTAAACAAAGTTGACAAGAAATCTTTGTGAAATCTTTTTTCTGTATTGAATTTTCCTTTTTCTTTCTCTTTCGTATTTTGTCTTCGTCAAGTTAGATTTCGTTAAGATTACTTCGTTTAAGTTTAGATTTTTTATATGTTTAATTTTGTCCAAAATGAACAAGAAATACACGTCACAACCATAACCACAAAATTTATCACAAACGTACCGAACGTACTCTTTTGAATACAGAACATCATTACCTATAACTGAACTAAATTATCTGAATAAAAACTAATTGCTGGTAAATAACTAAGTGATCTATCTGTATAAAATAACAGTTACTAGTAAAAGAATTAGAAATTAAGAAATATTTTTTGAGTCTTTAAAAGCAATGCGGTCTAAAGATCACTGGAAACTTGTTCGAACAATCATACTTCATCTTTCTCCCTTTGGACTCTATCTCATAAATAAATACCCTGGCACAATCGTACCCAGTCTCCCCTATATTCAGCAGAAGGTTTAAATTTATAGAACATTTATTATTTACTTTTTCCTATTATGATAATGTATTAAAATCAACATATAAAAAACCATAATAAATTAGTTTTAGGTAGCATTTTGCCTTAAGGCAAGTTGTAAGTACTTACCGATATGTGAGAGTAATTGGCTTTATAAGAATTCGGATTTACCCATTTGTGTTGATACAAATTTGAAAGTTGGACGCAGACCGATAAAATTCAATTTACAAACTTCAATGCATTTGTCAAATTAAACTACTTTTGGTTGGTTCTAGGTTATTCGTGAAGACAATGTCTCCTATCATTATATAAAAATTTATGAAAAAAAAAATGAAAATTACAAAAAATTGGTGCAGCTGATATTTAGCAAAAACTAAATTAATAAAAGTAAAAACTAATCAGTACGATTGTGATATATTTGAAACAGGTTTTTTATATTTAATTGGTTCAGGAGTATTGGCAAACTCGTTGATGAAACATTTTACTGATGGTAATGGAATCTAGAAAAAAATATTATTATGGAAACATCATTCTTTAACAATTTTTGTATTGTCTTTCAAAATAAAACAGTATTACATCAAATCTGCTTTTTACGTAAAATCCCTATGAAACACCCCATCAAAAACTTCTATAAAATGCATCTGGAAAACTTTGAAGGATCTCGTGGAGTATGCACTTAATTTATTCGCTCGTAACTTTTCATATTTACTCTGCGCATAGCATGCACCGCGCCGAAAAACAGAAATCAAACTTCACCGTCAAACATTGAAACAAGGTACACAAATAGAACAAAAACTATATAACCGCAAACACAAAGTACAGAATCCGAAATATGATTTTCTTGTCACCGAAGTCCCTAGATAGAACCCAGACGTCGCCCCTTTCGATACATGCCTCAAACCTGCCCCAAGCATGGTGTCGGGGGTGGTGCAATGTCTATCTTATCCGTAACCCGAAAAGGGCATGGTTTCTCAAATATTTTTTTTTCATTAAACAATGAGGTTTACATTGTTCCGAATGAAAAATAAATAAAATTCTCAAATGTACGGTTAAAAATAGTGAATTTGAACAAATAATAATTTTTGCTGGTAATCATATAAAAAATATTTGTTGCACGAATAGAAAACGATTATACTATATTATATATAGTATAATTATATACTATATTATATATAGTATAATTATATACTATATATTAAAAATAATGTGTTATCCAGAATATATTAAAAACTTTATTAAAAACAATGTTTTAATCAAAGATTGTTGGAAAAGTATCATAAACGGTGGATTATTTTTTTAGAAATTAGACATAAGAATGCAAAATGAAAAAAATTATCCATCGAACTGGGTGCAAAGATGTACTATTTTTTCTTATTAAAATTTCCAGAAGAATTTTATTTCAAGTAACAAAAAAACAATATATTTTGAATTATTTCTAGATTAATATTTATTTTCGTATTCCATTGAGCAAACTGTAATTGATTTTACTGGATATTACCCCAAAATTTTGTCAATAATTGTAACAATATTCCTTGTTATGAAACAAATTAGGATTAGTACGAGATATTTAATAAATATTATGAAAAAATAAAGTAACACGTTCTAAAAAGCTGTTATCTCTCAAAGCAATGATCATTACACATTTCCAAATATATAAAAAAATAAATTGAAATGCGCAAACTTACAATTTCTGCCAAAATTCATATTTTGCACATTGCCTGTATAATATATCAAAATCACTAATAATAATTTATGTGAAATGCTTAGATTTCAAGAAGCAAAAATAAAATTAGTTTAAAATCTACTTTAAAAATGTCTTCAGGTTTACTAACTAATATTATATTTAAATAGTGATACTCAATATTATTTCAATTATTTCATTTTAAATAATATATAATAAGTAATTTGAACAAAATGTTTTAATTATTTAAATTAGAAAAATTGCACAACCCATATCCATAATACATGAGAGAAAATTAGCATGTTTTAGAATGGGACAACTAGATTTAAACAAAATTTTAGAGAATAAGTATAATTAACTATAAAAAAATCTTTCTTTTCATTATAATTTTGTAAATTGTCAATCAAAATATCAAAGCACATATTATGAGATGTGAGTCGATTTAGTAAAGCTTCGAAAATATTTCTCGAAACATAATTTCAATACAAATATAATATAAAAATACCGTCAATAATTTCTTTAAAATTGCTATGAGGTGTGTGCCGATTTAATATAGAATTTATTTAAAATTCCATAAGATGTGAGCCGATTTAATATATATTTGAAAACCTTTTTCCAAGAATACTGTTCACGCTAGAATCAAACCATCCGATATTATGATATAAAAATAAAATAAGATCAATCAAAAATCATAAAATAAAATCAATCAATACATAATATTACAATTAAAGTGTTTTACAAACCATTGGTCTTTCAAAAAATCAATCAAACCAAGCAAACATTGACGAGCCAAATTTGAACTTCCTTCTTGATTTTGAACTTCCACTTTATTTAGACTTGATTTACTTGGTTTGACATTTGATATGTTTGGTTTGATTGATTTTTTGAAAAACCAATAATTTGTTGTAAAAGACATTACTTGTAATAATAATTACGTGTTTATTTTTAATGTAACTACAAATTGTATTTGTATTTACAATATTTTCAAAGTTTAATATATTGTATTGATCGATTTAAATTTGTTATGATTTTTGATTAGATTTCTTTTGTTTTTATGTCATAATATACGCGTTGATTTAGCGTGAACAAGTACTTTTAATCCAAATATAATATATTTTTATATTGATTATATGCTTTTATACTACCTTCATTGATTTTTTTTAAGTATCTAAATAATAATTTAATTTAAAATTTTAGATAATTTCAGAACCAAAGTAGATTATACTGTCGATTCATAATTCCCGACCTTCTCTATTTACAGAACCGACCCCAAACATTTCCATTCCCTCCAAGATCTCTTGAGAAATAGTGGTTAAATTTTTGTTACTCGACGGGGGTGAATATTACGAGCACATGGAAGGCTCGACCGCTGCGTTCAAATATCATATATGGTAGGCGATGCAAGAAACAGAGGCTCAGATCCTCCAACAATACTTATGTAAAGCACAAATCTAATAATACAAGGAGCAATATAAAAGACACTATGAAATGGAAACAAAAATATGAGTGCTTTTATTAGGGCCGTTCCGAGTGGGATTTAGTAGATCAGATATATACAAAAGTTTGTAGAGGCATCGCCGCAGCATGATGTATGAATAGGAATTTTGTATGCATTTATGCAGTAATAATGTTTAACGTCTGTTCCATTATTTCGAAACGGATTTTGAATAATGCGAATAAAATGCGGGTATAGAAATTTTTAAATCTGCTATATATAATAATATATATATATAATGCAAAAAATATAATAGGATAAAGCGAGGGCAACAGAATTTTTGGCCTGGCAAAGGTGTAAAGAATAAAAAATAAAAAATAAAAAAGTAAATTACATTTAAACAAGCAATTTCAAAAAAAAGATAAATCAGTCACTTACTGATGAGCATTTCTGATAAAATGCCAGATCGAGGTTATATACAGTGTTATCTCTTTGAAAAATGTACCCATAAAATTTACATTTTGCACTGGTTGAATAATTTAGCTATTATTTCGTAAAATCCCTTTAAAATTAAATATAAGAAATTGGATGTGTTTGGCCTCTGGCCTTCCCATTTTACTTTGTCTATGGGGTAAAAAAGACCAGGTGTCAAATTTTTGAAAAATAGCAACAAAAGTCTGGGATTTTTACTAGACATAGTCAGATATAGTTGAGTATAGACTAGATATAGTCAGGTATAGTTTTCACAATATAATTTCTCAAAGTCAAATTGGACCTCTTTACCCCTATGTATAATATATCGTAAACATCTGAAAATAGAATGGCTCTATTTATGGTATATTGACTCTATTTATGGTATGAATTGCAATGATTGCAATGTTTTTGATATCGGAGAAAAATCCAATTTACAAGAAATTGAATAATCATTCTATATACATAGAAATCCAAAACAATTTAAAACCATGTTCTCAGAACATATTAGTAAATTCAAAAACGACTTTAATACTAATCATCCAATCATACTGCATAAGGAAAAATTATTGACCAAAAAGAAACCATAAAATCACTTTATAGGCTAATATATTGAATTTATTTTAATTACTACCAAGAAACTAACCAAATTTATTAGTACCCTATATATAATGTGATCAAACTTACTCTAGGCGATTTTTATAAAAAAATTTTTTTAGAAAATGGATATAGTAATTCACATGGTGTATTGCACCAATGTACACATTTTATTATAGAATGTTAATTTTATTTTGGCCCTCATGAAAATATGATGCTAGGCTTTAGATTGCAAGATAAATTGCTCATTTCTTGATTGCTCAATAAGAAATAATTAAAATAGTTCATCACCTTTATAAAACTTGGATTTTATTATTTATAGTAAATAGCTTAAAAACTGTTTATAGGATAAAATATTATATCTAATTCAAATATTACCAAGTAAATAGTAAATTATTCAATAAGACTGCATGTAAAAAGTTACTCCATAAAATCAAACTTATTCCAGACGATTTTTCATATTTTTTTAGGAAAATCGATACAGGAGTTTACAAGCTGTTTAAAGTGCGCAATTTATTATAGAATGTTAACTTTATTTATCCCTGAGTAAAACGCGTAAGCTGTTTCAAGACTTCTATACAAAATCCGACTTTTATTAAGTAAATGTATTCCTCAAGATTTAATCCTCGGATTAAGATGATAGCACTAGCTGCTGAAGAGTCAATTAAAACAACATCAGCTTTAAGAATTAATTAAGGAAGTTCTTCTCAATGAAAGTTTGCAAACATAATAATTGTAATAATAACATTTTATAAGTATAAGGATAAACAATACAAAATGTTTGTTCTTGGAAATAATATAGAAGCATAACTAGTTTCATCTTTGCATCTATTTCAAATTAAATGGGATAATTGCAGTTAAGTACTAATTAAATTCTCTCTAAACAAGCACTTAAAAATTTATTGGAAATTATTAACTTCCCGTAGGGTAAGTTATACTAATAGCAAAAAAATCAAAAATGAAAATTTTTATATATACTTACGTTTCAAAGGTTTCTGAACATTTTGACATACGTTAGAAAAAATGGATGTATGTGTGGGAGTATGTGTGTATGTGTGTGTGTGTGTGTGTGTGTGTGTGTGAGTGTGCGGATACAAATTTTCGTCGACGATTTCGGGATCACGAATCAACCGTTAGTTATTATTTATCTGGTTAGTCAATTCTTAACTGCAATACGAATTATCACTTCAATACTAAAATCCTAATCACAATAGTAAATTCATTGTATGTAATATTTATATGCAATCAATAATTTAATTTTGGGCAACGAATAACTCCTTCAATCATCCCAACTGTTTAAATTATCAATAAATATTTTGTCACATAAGATCGTGTTCTTGGTAAATTTCATATAGCATTTTATAATAGTAGTTAATTTGAATAAGTAAATGAATAATTGACAAAAAATCAATTAAGCCAAGCAGCATTTCTTATATAAATTTTACCTCTCACCTTATTCAAATCGGTTCTGACAGAATGCAAATGAGAGTGATTAAGAAAAATCATTATTAGCTGTACTTTGTAAGAGCATTTGGGGTGCGACAAAAGGATTCAGGATTAATTTGAATGATCTACGAAGACCTCTGATGGATGACTGAATATATTTTGGCAGTCTTTTGTTGGCAATTATCATTCACAAAGATTTATCACACTCCAGTTCTTATATATATATATATATATATATATATATATTATATATATTAGTTCGAATTAATCTTTAGGGGTGTATATAGAAAGGGTTAGACACGTGCGTTTGTTTGTTGTTTGTTTATACAAATGAAGATATGATACTAGCTCATAGTTTGCAGGATATATTGCTCATTCCTTGATTGCTCAATAACAAATAAATAAAATAGTTGAACATAATTAGACAACAAACTTAAATTTGAAATATATGAAAAACGCATTTGATAATATAAATCACAGAAAATAGTAAAAAGTAAAATATAAGAGATTGAGTATATTTCTAATATAGCATTAACTCATTCGGAAAATATCTTAACATTGACTATAACTGGTATATCAAACTATAATTAATATTGAAAGCAATAATCAAACTATAATTAACATCGTATGCCAATCCATTGATTAGGCGTCCGAGTACGAGTTATAGTAATATTAAAATATGATAAACTAAGTGTGATACACTAAGTTTTAAATTTATCGATTTATACAATTGAATTATTATAATCTGTTCTGTTTGGCGAATGATGTATGTAAAAAAGTATTTAGCGATTATTTGGAATATTGAAATATACCATTTCAAAAACAGTTTGAAAAGTAGTTTCTTTATCTCCTGTACCTTAATTAACACGACTAAAGTGTCTAAGTACCAACTGGGAGTAAAACATTATGTACAGAACGATACGGTTCCAACTTTCACGATTTTCTACTACATCTTTGCTGGTGACACTTTTATGGTCGAAGGCAGCTCCTGGATGTCATTTGCCTGAACATGATGACTCCACAAGGGATATATTAAAATGTCGCAAAAGCAAAAATGGTTTCAGCTTTGTTTTCTAAAGTGTCTCGAAATAGTTTACACGCAGTGAATAATAAAAAAACTCATATTTGATAGCTATTATATATATATATATATATATATATATATATATATATATATATATATATATATTATTTTTTGTAGAGTTTCGAACAAGAATCCAAAAATAATACAAAATAAAAAACAAGAAAAGTTTTTAAAAAAAAAACAATTTCTTTATTTAATTATTTGTTTATTGTCGACGTTTCGGAACTAGGTACGTTCCATCTTCAGGACATCTGTCAAGAAACATGATCTTGATGAGATTTTTGCAAACAATATGTTTAGGAAAAGAAAATAGATTTTTCTTAAATAATGAATTAAATTGTAAAAAATATAATAATGTACAGAAATATGATAATATGTTCAAAATAAAAATGATAAAAATAAATGAGTGGATTATCAAAACAGGATATTAAACATAATAGAAAATTTTTTTGAAAGTTATGGAAATTTTTTAAGAAAAGGTTAATGACAAAGTTGAATTAATTACCTGTATGTTTGAATATTTGTTAGCACTTTTTCACTAAACAAGCTTTTTTAACAAAAATGATTTTGTGAGTTAATTTTCCACCGAATAATTAGATTTTGTAAATCAAAATTACTAAAAAACTTTGTCTTTTTTAAAATTATTATTTGAAAACACAAATAATATTGTTCTCTGGATGTTGTTCGATTGGTTTACGAAAATTAACTAAATGAAACTGGTGTGCCCTTTGTAACACGTGTAAACACTTGAACGAGAGATGTGAGATTGTATGTGTGTGTTTTTATATGTCAGGGTGTGAATACTTAAATTGTTGATCTTAAAAGGAAGTCGATATTAATTGTTTGTCAAAAAGTGTAAAAAATTTAAATATGAATCATGTAATAGGTTCACCAGATCACAACCTATTACATGATTCATATTTAAATTTTTTACACTTTTTGACAAACAATTAATATCGACTTCCTTTTAAGATCAACAATTTAAGTATTCACACCCTGACATATAAAAACACACACATACAATCTCACATCTCTCGTTCAAGTGTTTACACGTGTTACAAAGGGCACACCAGTTTCATTTAGTTAATTTTCGTAAACCAATCGAACAACATCCAGAGAAGAGTAAATTTTTGAAAGAAATTCATGTTTTTTATTGATGTTATGCCCGATTACTAGATGTTGTTATATTCGAACTATTGTTCATAAAAATAATTGAAAAAGTCTTGATGATAGAGTAATAGTATATATATATATATATATATATATATATATATATATATATATATTAGTGATGTGCCGACTCGAAAATTTCCTGATTCGAGTGATTCGAATCAGAAAAAAACCTGATTCGAATCATGATTCGAATCAATTCGAATCAAGTTCATATATGAACAATTATAATTTAAGAGAAGAAATAATATCATTTTAATAATTTTACAAGTGAAATAATTAATTTAGTAAGCAATTAATTCCAAAAAGTGCAGAGATGAATACATTTATACTATATATATAATAATAAACTAGCTACAAATATAACTAATCTTTCAAGTGAATTTACAGTAAAATATAACCAAACACTTCTCTATCACTAAAGCATATAAAACAATATTCTTAATCTTACGTTGAACGAATGCATGTGTATATTATTGATTGTTTAGATCTAATCTAAACAGGGAGCTGAATCTAACGTCTTACGAATGACTTAAAATTCAATCCACTACTGTAAAGATTGATATTATTTTATTTGTGTGAATTTGCCATTACTGGCATAATTAAAATATAATAATTTTGTATGTGTATAAAACTCGTTGTGTAGTTTATTTTGATAATAATTAAAATCTAAATCGCGTATTTATTATCTAAATGGGTTTTTGATATTTCATGAACAAATTTGCTCTCAGCGCTTAGTCAAAAATAAACAAACACTCAAGACCCATACGCACTGCATCTCCATAAGTCGATACGCTAAACACGGACACATGTTTCGAACTCAAGTCGGTATGATTCAGTTTGAGTCATATGAACTCGGATAAATTCATACCGACTTGAAGTCGGGATAAGTCGGTTTGAGTCATAGGAACTCGAATCAATTCATAACGACTTGAAGTCGGTTTGAGTCATAGGAACTCGAATCAATTCATAACGACTTGAAGTCGGGATAAGTCGGTTTGAGTCATAGGAACTCGAATCAATTCATAACGACTTGAAGTCGGGATAAGTCGGTTTGAGTCATAGGAACTCGGATGAATTCATACTTGAATGCGGTTAAAGTCATATAAATTGGAGTCGGGTGATACATTTAAGCGTATTAAAGGCGGGTGACTCGCATGATTTAATTCAAGATTTATTTTTTATATTTATTATTATTATTTTTTATATTTATTATTATTATTATTTATATTATTATAATATTGAATTAAATTAAAACATTTTTTTATATTTATGAAAATTTGTGTTCACACATGTTTTATCACAGAAAATATTTCGCGGCTTGATACGAGTTGATTCGAATCAAGTAAAATCTGATTCGAATCAAGTCGTTAAAGGCTTGATTCGAATGATTCGAATCACTTGATTCGACTTGGCACATCACTAATATATATATATATATATATATATATATATATATTATTTCAATAATTAAAATGCTCTATATTGACAGTTGTTTTCTCAATGCCTTTTTAGAAGGCAACCCAATGGTTGGCATGTAATAGGCATTACTGCAACAATCCAATGGTTACTGCAGTAATGACAGAAAATTATATTTATACTTGAAGTTATGTATTTTGATCTTCTGTAATATATCGTGTAAAGTATAATAATCTCACTAAAGGAATTAATTACTAACAATGCGATTCACTGATAAATATAAGTACTTGCTATATATCCGAATTATATATAGTAACATTTGGGTATTTTGATTTTTGTTATTAGTATAAAAATACTTTTAAAATATGAACTAATAAGAAGTTGTAATTATTTAATAGATAATCATTTCGTATGATTGATTAGTAGTAATGAGAAAATATTTGAGAGTTCTAGACAGAATAAAACTTCTTTTGAAAATATTTTGCTGTATAATGTAAAGTACTAACGCATTCACTAAAATATCGTAAAACCAAATGTTATCTTATATTATATTTATAATTTTACCCATAAATAAAATGCCGTAATTAGTAAATAGTAAATTATAACTACTAGTACGTTGCAATATTGATTCTGTACAATAACAATAATATAATATAATACAAAATTATTTTTACTTGTCCAAAAATAAAAAATGAAATAAAAGAAGAAATAACAAATTTTAAAAAATGTGAAATGTTCAGTGAATAAGAAATTTTAAGAAAACTTACACCAGCTCGTTCAAAATTGATCAAAAATACATGTAGTTGATTGTTGATTCTTACCTGAAACAAATAGAAAAAAAAATTAGTTTTATGAAAAATAAATTTATTAATTATTGAGTATTAGGATTGAACAAATACTTGGTACTATACACAATAAATTGTAATTTATTAATTACACATTAAAACATAAATTTAATAATTTTACTAAAAATTTATTTTGTTAAACACTAATTTTGTGAAATTTCAATTGAATCAGAATTAGAATAATAATTACATTGGCAAAAATATAAACTATTTATTATATTTCATATTATTTATTCCATAAAATGTTTGAGAACAAGTTACATAGCACAGATTGCAACAGCAAAAGTTGAGTGTTCCCAAAGAAAGACAAAAAACCTCACATAAAAACATTGATTTAACACCGTAGACAAAAAAACAATAAATCTTTTATAAAATTGTAGAATTATTCTCTCTCATTCATGCATGATAAATGCACGGGCTTGTACTGTCGAAAACTGCCAAGATAATAGATAATTCCAAAAAATAGATTGAACTTTTTCAAAGAAAATACTACAGCGCATATAAATTAGGGGATAATTCATAAAAATATAAGTATGAAAGAAGCTTCCATCTCGCACGGCTGCGTTATGGCCTTTATTAAAAGATTCATGGACTTTTTTTGATAAAAGAATTCTTTTCCATTGTGAAGTCGGAAAAGTTGTGCAGATGATAAATATACTACAAGTACACAAGTGTATAGTTCACATTTGTAATTAAATGATACAATATTTTGTACAATCATAATGAGGTAATGGAACATTTATGGTTACCAAATTTGTATTGAAAGATAACTAAACTGAATTTGTGATAAGTATTATTTATTTATTTATTTATTTATACGCCAATCGGCTTTATACAGTTTTATAATATTGTTTGCTAATTCATAACTTGTATATTTATATCTATATACATATACACACACATATATACATACATATATATATATATACATATATATACATAGATATACATACATATATACTCACATAATACGCATACATATACATACATTCGCATATATAAGTACATAAATACATACACATACATACACGTAGACTTTATAAAAAAAAAACTACGATAATTAAGTAACATAAAATACTAAATACAATAATTATATACTAAAAACTAAAGACTTAATGAGTTAAGCCATTATATTTTTTTATTACTAATTTAGTTATGATAATTGTCAATAGTCAAAAATTGTCAATTCATGCTTTGGTGATAATCACTAGAATATATTGCTCAGGGGATGATACAAACCTAGTCTCAAAAAGTTTGTAAATTTTTTATATTAAACAATTCTAAATAGTGTAAAAAGGGTGCAGTATGTTCATATTTTCAATAAAAAATGTCCACAAAAAGACGAGAATTCAACAGTTACAAATCAAGTTAATAATCATTAATTAAATTGGGAAGTGCGGTGGGAAGGTGAAAATTGAGGGTGACATGCATGTATTTGTCGAAAACACATTTATTAAAAAAAATTTAAAAAAAATTGAACCCATACATTAAAAAGTAAGTACTATAGCTAGGCAATCCTTAATTGTATTTTTTTTTTCAATGTAAAATTGAGCTTTTTAGTAAGTTCAGAGAATCTAAATCGAAATTCAGTCAAAAACGGTTACTAAAAAAAATTCAGATGTAAATTGTGTAATAACTATAATAATTCTAACTATATAGGGGTTTGTGAGAATTTAGTATTGCATGCATGTATGTTCAAACTCACATTTTAATAAAGAAAAATAAAAAAAAAACGATCCTATTATTAAAAAATAAGTGTTAGAGTTAATAAATTTATTTTTAACTTCCCGTAGGATAAGTTATAGTAATGGGTCAAAAATCGAAAATGAAAATTTTTGCTCTTCACGTTTCAGAGGTTTCTGAACATTTTGATATGTGGAGACAAAAATCACTCGATTTCTATTGATGGGGAGAAGTGCCGATTAGTTTTTGACAAAGACAGGTCCAGCGGCTTCGCAGATATGGAGCAAAAAATGCTGAAAATGTTACTTTTTGAGAGAACTAAGCATCCGATTTGAATGGTTTGAAAAACTTTCTGCTAGTGTTGACGAAACATTTTGAGAAAAGAAGTTTTTTTCCGATATTTTGAGCTTATCACAAAATATTTACATATACTCTATGTCTTGCTTCCATATAAAACAATTTGTAATTTGAATTAAAATTAAAATCAAAAATATTAAACTTAGTATCAATGATGGAGTTGTAAAATAAAAAATGAATTATAATATAGCAAAAATGATCTGAATTGGAATAAATATGATTACAGATAATTTATAAATTGTGAGAAAATAACATATTAATGAGAAAGCCGGCATTAAAAAAATATTAAAATATCGTATCAAATGATAGATATTTATTGGAGTGCAATAATTTTGGCATATTTTCACTAACTCAATATTCTCAATGCACGTACTTGAATATATACAAATTTCTTGAGCAGAAACACGAAAATAATTAAATCCAGTTGTTTTATTGCAGATAAAACAAATAAATCATAATAGCAAATAGCATATTAAATTCAGTACTCTAAAGTCAGCTCCAAATTTAATAGCCCCATCCCATTACCGCGACAGTGTCATTACACAGATTACATTGCGTCACGTACTGGAGAATCACATTTTCGGCAGCAATTCAGTCCCATCTCCACAGGTAAAACTGGCGGTGATTAATCACCTCAGAGAAGAAGAACACGCCTTAGAGAAGAAACTTAGGTACCAACAGGAACATATCAGCATTTCGAGCTACTGCACAAAGTACGGGAAAATGGTGGAAACAGACACAAAAATCAAATATCTCGAAGTAAAAAGTTATAATATGGTATAAGAATAAAATAGTCTAGTCATTTAAGCTTAAATTAGGTAAGAATCTCGGAATTCGAGATACCCAGCTGTAAGTTTGTAAATACTTGTATCTTAGCACCCTAAAGTTGTCTCAAAACCTACATATGGTAGGGTGTCAATACCATATGTAGGTTTTGATACAACTTTAGGGTGTCAATATACAAGTATTTACAGACTTACAGCTGGGTATCTCGTATTCCGAGGTAAACTTACTATAATGACTGGACTATAAATGAATGTTTCTTTCTCTTCATCGTCTTGTTTCAATAATCTACATGCCCTAAAACCAGGTGAGCACAATACTATTAGAACATTAAATGTAAATACAAGCAATAATTTCATTCATTATGATACTGAGGATGAAGTCAGATATAGAATTTCTGATGCCTTAACAAATCTTTACAAAAAAAGAGGTAACTGTACTAATAAGCAAATTGATTCTTAAGGCTTTTAACTAAATTTAAATTTGATTAATAGTTGTAGGATAAACTGGTAATCATTTTTACACAGAAAGTATATCGACATGATGATCTGTAGCTTTGTGGTAAGATCATGGAGTAGCAACCACTGGCTCCGGCTTCGATCCCCACCTTGGCTATTTTGATATCAAGTAATAGTGATATATAAATTTTACTTGAGATTACAGATCTTATATTATATCAAGTATTGAATCAATTAGAAGGCAATCCGGTGGCTAACATTTGCACCGGGTTGCCTCCTCGAATAACTAGTTTAGAAAGGCACAAAAAACGTAAATTTAGCTTTTATTACTAAAGTGACCATATTTTTTCAAGTCAAAACCGGGACGGGATATTTTAGTTTGGCTAATCCCGCTTCAAGTTACAAATTTAAGGACACAATAAAAAAAAATTATATGATTTTTTTTAAATCAAAACTGCGCACTTTTAGTATAAACTTTATTACTCGACCATACGTAATACTTTTTATCTATGATATATTATATCTTATATGTTTCAATCTATATGGTTTTCTTGCTTTTGAACTTTGTATAAAATTCTATTAAATTTTCTTCATAATTATTTGAAAAATTAGCACTTTGTTTGTTTGTTTTCATAATTTTGTTAATTTGTCTATTAATTTTTGAAAAAACGTGGACAATATGGGACAAAAGATCTAAATCCGGGACAAATTTTGCTTTTAGAAAGACCCGGGACACAAGGTGGAAATCCGGGCCACAAAGTGGAAATCCGGGACAGTCCCGGCTAAACTGGGACGTATGGTCCCCTTATTATAAAATTATCCAGACTCCGCCGTAATATTATAGAATGATCTAGAAGACTATGATATCTATCGTCAAAAAAATAATAATAAAAATCGTCGAAATTTTTTTTAACACTTTATTACAAGAAAACGGCCCGGCCGATCTATACCAAAAACTAATCAGGTCGATTCCCAACCTATATCTTTTGATAGTCCTCATCGAGATAGATCAAATGACTTTTAAATTTTTGCAATCAGTCCAGCCGTTTTTGAAAAAACGTCGATTTACGGCAAAAAATCTGTTCACATACACATACACACGTATACTTTTTTCAAATTTGGCCTCATTCGATTCAGAATGGCTTAAAACGTCGAGAAAACATATAATTAGCGAATCGGATTTTTTATGAAAACACAAACTTCTCCTTGCTAAAGATCGAAATTCAGTCAAGGAGTTTACTAACAGAAATCCAGAAGTAAAATTATGTAATTACTATAATAATTCTTACTACATAGAGGTTTGTGCGAAGAAGGTGAAAATTTAGGGTTATGTGTTTTTATATAAGCATTAAAGAAATAAATTAATTAAAATTCATCCAGACAGAATAAAAAAAACCTTCGGGGTGGTCAACTTCTATCACTTGGTTTCAATTATTTATGATTTACTCATCATATCTCCCATTGAGTTAGTTTTCCATATCGATGTATCAAGAGATTATCTACTACTGCCTTATAAAATCTATACCTCAGAAGCGTTTAATATCTAATTCTCTCTATTGAGATAATTTTACACGACTTTCCTCTTGGTGAATTTTGTGAATTATTTAGTGTCCCAGTTCCTATGAGCTACGAGAGAAGATTTAGCTGAGAACGTTTTGCGCCAAAACGTATAATGCAGCTTTATGGGGCTTTTTCGCGATTTTGCAACAGTGATGCAGCTGACGGTTTATGATATTGTATAAATTTTGCTTTGAAGCTCAATCTATATTCTTCTCGACGGCGTATGAAAAATGTAATTTAGGATGGAGATGTAGAAATTGAATATAATAGCGCAGAAATTGCGACTTTCCTATGAATAAAATAACATTGTTTCAAAACGTAAAAAGCACAGTAAGAAACTAAAATTATAGAAATGAATATTGAGAACTGAAAATTTTCTATCTATGATTGGAAATTGAATTGAATTTGATAATGCTGAAATTTAACGGTTTCAACTTATATGCATTTTTTGGTAGATTTTTCTTATTCTCTATTTTATTTACAACTGCCCAGTTAAGGACATTTAGTAAATTTGGAGAATTTACAATTGTCATCCGTAAAGGGACATTGTATACATTGTGTACTAAATTGGCATGTTGGGAAAACAACTCAATAGTTATTTGGAAATATTTTTCATATGCTTTTTCTTGAACGTTTGCGTGCAACATATGAGTAAAACAATCTTATAAGCAAATAAAATAATAAATTCATAATATTATTTAGATTATTTATATCTTAATTTTACCTCCTTATAGACTTGAAACATCACTTATAATATACGTATTTTTATAAATTAAAATTAAATTATTTAACGCATTTTATTTTATCCTGTTTGTCTTCTAAACTGTATTTTATTTTAGGGTTGACGTGAACTGTAATCAGTAGTTACCAAGAAAACACCACAAAACGTACAGAAGCATCAGCATAGATTCTAATCAGAATAACAGAATCACGAGTCGAAATTATAAGCATTGAATTTTTATAATACTTTATGAAATCTATCGCAATTAAAAAGTTTATTCAAAATCATAAAAAAGAATTGAACATTTAATTACAAAGAAAGTAACATTTAATTACAAATCCAACCAACATTTTTGTAGCCTAAAAACTGGTCCAAAAAAAGACCAAAGATTGTCCTTGTCGAGATATATTTAAGTTTTTGAAATCGGTTCAGCGGTTTTTGACAAAACGTCGACGAAATATCACATATACACATACACACACAAAATTTGGTCATTCGTTTAAGCCCAATTCCTTTAAATGTCGAGAAAACATAATTAGTAATTCGATTTTCTCATAAAAAAATAAAATTCTTCTTTGATAATATAAAAATATCAGAGTTTATAACTATCAATTATATAGAATTCATTGTTAAACGAAAATGAAATTTTTTTAATATCTTCACGTTTTAGAGGTTTCTGAACATTTTGGCATACCTCAGAAAAAAATGGATGTGTGTGTGTGCATACGTGAGGAGACAAATTTTCGTCGACGATTTTGGGCGTACGGTTTAACCAATTTGAATGGTTCAAAAAACATTCGATTCCTATTGATGAGGAGGTGTGCTGATTAGTTTATTACGAAGACAATTCCAGCAGCTTTGGAGATATGAAGCAAAAAGTGCTAAAAACGCCAGTTTTTAAATTTAAATGATCCAAACAACATTCGATTTGTAATATTGGGTAGAAATGGTGATTAGATTTTGGCAAAGGCAGTTTGAGCCGTTTCGAGGATATGAAGCCAAATGTGCAAAAAATGTCAGTTTTTGAGAAAACTAAGAATCCGATTTGAATGATTTCAAAAACTTTCTGCTTGTGTTGACGAAACGATTGCTTTTGGGGGAAAGGAATTATTATTTATTTATTTATTTTTAATTATCTGATTTTTTTTTGAATATCAAAAAATAAATCGGATTTTAATTCTAATTCTAACTGAAGTCCTAAACGTCACTTATACTTCAAATAAATAATTTTAAACTTGCGATTCATTTTATGTAATACTAAATTAGAATACTATAAGTCTTATATTTCTAATTAGACAATATGCTCTCCATTTTAAATTCGATTGAATATGTTTTGTTTATTTACTTTTTATAAAAAAAGAATAATGAAAGTTACATTAATTATAATAATTTATTTAAAAACATTTAATATTCTTCGAATATTTCATTAAGATACGAAAAGGTCCACCAATTAGCCTTAAGGCATGATGCCAGACACCACTGGTAGATATGATATTTATGCACAACTTTAACTTAAGAGGAAAAATTCTAGTAAATTGAGCAACAGAAAAAATATAGACAAATATTTAAATTATTGCATTTTTTTATTGATCCAAAACTTTCTAAAAATGTAAGTAAGTTTCTGTCCTCATAATTTCACCAAAAATTAAAAAATCTCTTTTAATCACGTCTTGTGTTAAGAAAGCGTAAATGGTACTTTCATTACTTCAAAATTAAATACGTATAAGACAAAATGTAATTAACCTAACCTATCTTTCTTTCTCAAAAGGGCGACTGTCTGGATGACACATTGTCATTATGCACACCATACACCATGGCACTGGCAGAAAAAAAATCACGGCGAATAAAACATTGTCTTCTTCGTCTCGGCGATAAAATAACTTAACAAAAAAAAAGAAAAAGCGAAGCCGCACGGCAACAAAGGAAAAGAAAAAAAATCGGTGGAAAGTGGAAAGTGGAAAGTCTGGATCGGAGGGGATGCTGCGCCATCGTCCATTACGTAATCTGTACGTGACAGCTACTCGAGAGTTACGTCGGCAAAAACATGATTTTGAGCTACATCGAATTAACGGTTTATAGCGTATTCCCATTTCTGAGTTTATGATTTTAACCCTAATGGCATTGCCAAGCCGATGTGGTTAGTTCTTCTTCATTGCTGATTATATTTCATCGTTTGAAGGAAGGATGTAATCTTGAGCAACTCATTGCGTGGCTGAGAATGTTTCAGAGGTAGATGCTTTTAAGGTGGAACGCGGACTTGTGATTATGTAAATTATTACTGTTATCATGAAATTAGTAACATAAGGAAGTGAGCAACACGTTTGTATTAGGTAAAAATAACTTAGAATATGCGTTCTTTGTAAAGCCTTGAAAATGGTTTTTGACGCAAGAAAATAAGCAAGCCCTTATAAATGAATGTTTTTTTAAATTAATAACGCTAATTAAATCTCAAAGTTCAAAGAAATCTATTAACTCATGGTATAGTGAAATTAGCATAACAAAGTGAGCATAAATTTTGCATTAGTGTGGGGTAAAAATAATTTTGTTTCTTTTAGAAGCTTGAAAGTGCTAATTGTGGCATAAAAATTAATAAAATCTTTATAAATAAATACACTTCATAAGTTATTAAAGCGAATTAAATGTAAGAGTTAAACCAATATGGTCCTATGGCCTACAACTATGGGGTGCGGCCAGTAAATCGAACATAACTATTCTACAAAGGTTCCAAAATGAAATTTTGAAAGAAATCGTGGACGCTCCAAAATACGTTCCCAATTGGTTGATACATCAAGATCTCAGAATTCGAACTATAGAAGAAGAAATTAGTCTTTACTGCACCAGATACAAAGCTCGTCTAAGTCGTCATCCAAATGTATTAGCGTTAGATCTGCTCAAGCCTTTACCACCAAAGCGTCTCAAAAAAAGAATCTGCAATGATTTACTACAAAATATAATATAATATCTATGAAGGCGCTATCGCAGGATAGCGATCCTTCTCACGCAGACAAATAATATATAACTGTAACAAATGTAGCTGAATGTACTTTGTAAAGCTTGCTATGAAAAATAAACAAAAAAAATGTAAGAGTATTAAGAAATGGAAATAAGATCGTTATCATGAAAATAGTGATATAGGGAAGTAAGGAACAAAGTTGCATTAGGTAAAAATCTGTCTATTTTTCTATCGGTTCATCTGCTTACCTGCCTATATATAGGGATTTATATATGTTTACCTTTCTAAAAGTTAACCTAGGACTAAATAATAATAATTTCTAAACATCACATTTGATCAGCAAGTGTCAATTCTAAAATAAATAAAATTCTACAGCTCCAATGAACCTGCCTTCGCAAAAAATTCTTCGTTTTGACATACGTTTTTTGATTCATTCAAATCAGTTGCTCCATTTTCTCAAAAACTGTTCACTAAATAACTTTAGCGCTAAAAAAATTGAAGATATTTAGTGCAAAAAAATTTAATCACATCACAAACACTTCTCTTCCTTCAACCTCTCACAAAAATGTGCAGTACCATATTATCCTCAGTAAAAAGAGCATCGAGCACATAAAGCGCAAACCGAAATACATATCTCGCAAACGGAATGTATTGTGTAAGTACCGTCGAGTCGTCTTGAAAATGGTGTGTCGGTCGCTTGCAATCAGCGATATGGCATCTTGTGTCACATCATATCTGGATTCGTTTCGCTATGATATTCCACGAGAGCAATCAACCCCCCAAAAAACCATCCCCTTTGCTTCGAACCATTCCGGCTAGGCGACAGGGGTTGAGGGCACGTCACGCAGTCGAAGAGCGTGCTACGATTCGTGCGTATGGAATACATATCAATGTGATGAATGTGATATTTTTGTAAAGTGTTGATGCTATAGGAAAATATTTTTTCAAAGGTGTATGCCAATAGTAGTATGATAAACATTATAACAGCAACTTGTAATCATTATTCATTTCAAATTGAAGTACTGTTGGTAGTTTAAAAAAATATTTAATTTTGTTAGATATATATGTCCAACAATAAAAATTTGCAAAAAAATATATATTGAAGGATTTACATCTCCAAAGTGCGTTTAGGAACAACCTCAATTATATATTTCAGGGCAAATTTGCAGTATGCCACAAACTACTGGCAGTTTGAAAATTTATAATTTGGTTTTGTTACATTCTAAAAATTTAATAATAAGACTAATACGTATATACTCGTATATATATATATATATATATAAATGTAGAGTAGGGCGGAGCACAAAGGTACAATTGAACTTTTGGAAATGACACATAACAAACTATCTAACTATGTCCCAGCTAATTTTTATTTGTATGGTATTTGTCAAATTGTTTTGCTATTTTTCAAAAACTTGTCACTTGGTTCCTTTTTCAACCCATAGACTGAGTGAAAAAGGGTAGCCAGGAAGCAAAACGATCCAACATTTTGTTGTCAATTTGATGATATTTCTTGTATTAATAGTTACATTATTCATATAATCAGACTAATTGTATAATGAAAGACAATTATTGCAAGTAAAGTGAGTTCAACTTCTGTCTGAAATAAATAATTCGTAGACACATTTTTTATAAAGATCGCACTGCATACAACCTTCATATAAATCGATGTCAGAAGAATTCCTCATCAAAGTTGTAATATCTATTGATTGGATTTATCTGCAAAACTGATTTCTCTAACTTAATTATGTATTTATTTACTAAGTTCTTATTGTTTACACCTCGCGAGTATAAAGGTTTAGATGGTCTTTTTACCGCAACCACGTGTAAGCTGTTCTAGAGCAACTTAAAAACATCGATACATCTTTAAAACAATTAAATAAGGTATATTTGAAAAATTATATTTAGGTAGGTATCATAAACTGCAAAAACCGTACTCAAAAAGAAAAAGACTAACAACGAAAAATATACTTTTACTAAAAAAATGACAATTGGCTTTTTATTTCGTGATAGCAAAGTTGACGTTCTAAGGCGATGGCTACACATCTTTTCCTCTCTACTTTCAAATAATGTTGTTAAAACAAATCACTTCACTTGTTTTTGAGATAATGGTGGTAAACCTTTCTACCTGCTAACCTTTAATCCCCTTTCTACGCTAAATATATACTTGCCTAACGATCAAAACTTACAAAAAAATATTTATTAAAAAAATGCATCTTCAATGTGTGTTTAGGAATATTTGAATCAAAAATTATTATTCATATTATTTAAAGAGAATGTGCAATGTGGAACGTGCAATGTCTGAATAAAAACATATTTAAGGGGCGTCCATTAATCACGTGATCAATTTTTTAAGGATATTTGGACCTCCCGCCTTTCCGTTGGTAATATTAAAAATTAGCCCCCTCCCCCACCAAACATCGGGTTGTATTTTTAGTTACGAGAAAAAGTTGTAATTTTTTTTATTGTCTTTGAAAATGGTTGAATTATTTAAAAAAAACGGGTAAAAAAACACACGTGATATGTTACTATACCCCTTCTTCCTCTACGTGATATTTCGTGATTTTTTGTCAACCCCGCCTTTTCCCTAAAAACCTCACATGATTAATAGATGTTCCCTTCTTCAATCCATATATTTGCTTAACATTTTTAAATATTTACCTTAATATTTTTAAATGTCTACACGTTTTGCACTATTTCCAAATAGGACATTTTTAATTTTGAACTATATTTTGGTCGCATTATTAATTTTCAATTTCCAACACAATTTAGTTCAATGGTTTCAACAAAAGTAACAATATTTTCTTTTTTCAGATATTTTCCATAAATTTTAATTGACAATAATCATGAACACACTTTAATATTTAAATATCCACGTTCTAGATCCTCCCCCCACGAAGTATTAGGCATTACATCACAGCAGTTTCCGTGAGAACCAGGAGCAAGAGCAAAGCCGATATACCCAGACAAAACACCAGTTTGCGATGCATAAAGGCAAATATTTATTCAAATATAGATTAACCAAAATGTCAGTATAAAAAAAAATTAAATTCAAACAACATATACAAAAGGCAAAAAAAAGTTTGAGGACAACAAAATTCTACAAACGATTCAATAACATGTACTTTTTTCTCCGTTAACTTTGTATAATTAAAAAGTTAACATAACATCATGTTAATTTTAAGTTCTAAAATTTTTTTTACCAAAACGAAAACCCAAAATAGTTACATCAACTCTTCAGCCGTCGCCCTGCGTCGCCCTGCGTCGCCTGCAAGCGACGCGGTGTCATCTGCAACCCCTGATGAGTTGACGGCGCGGGACTCGAGCGAACGTGGCATGCGACGCGTGACCGGACTCACAAACCGGGCTTTACAAATCACACGATACGCGCTTTGATTCAGTTGCGGTGCCGTCAAAATCAACAAAACTACTAACGTATAGTAGTATTGTTCTGTATAGTATAGTGATATTTGTTTTAGATTATGCCACAGATGCAATATCGAAAAATGGAAGCATTTTTTGTTTGTTTAGTGATAATAAAAACCGCTTTTCGCATTCGAGTATTTGTTCTACACAATGCCTAAGCTGATATATTGAATGATCCTAGCTGGTCAATAAAGGAAGTCGGATGCCAGATATAAAACAATGACGCAGCTTTATAGAATAGGAAATAGATTTTTTGACAGCATGACCGAACAGAATTTTTCGGTGAAAGTGCAAAATATTTATATAATTTTCTACAGTAAATATCATTTTTATTTCATTGGAAGTTTTAATTGGAATTGCTATAAGTAAAATTAATGATGGCGCTACAACTGTCGCCTATAGGCGACATTCGCTAATGACCTGTGTGTGCGAGTGTCTCTTAAAACAAACTGACAAACTATTTTGGTGACGGTAATAGCTCACTCAGCAGCGTTCTCGACTCACACGCTGGAGGAATTCGGTTCGAATCTCCAGCAATACCAGAATTAAAAATATAAAATATTAAAGTAGATAAGAATTGTTAATTTGTAGAATACAAAAAAAAATGTATTACAAGTAAGAAGGAAAAAAGAAGTTTATTTGGAAGATGAGAAGAACATATTGAGAAACAAGAAGAAGAATGAAAATTGAATGGAATTGAAGAAAGAATATTGAATGGAAGATCAGGATATAAGAAGAGATAGTATATATATGATAAATATATAAGAAATATATATGTTAGAATAATATAGAATATGATGAAAAATAATATGAATAATATAGGTGGCTAAAAATGCTGTAAAGCCGAAGCCAATAAAATTTTTAAAAAAAGAGAAACTATTAAGATTTCTAACTTGTTACTGTGATTTTTAGTCAAGTGAAATTTTTAACCATTAACTTCCCGAAGTAGAAGTAATTTCCGACTTGCTAATTTTAGGTTTTCTCGATTTCATTCTGAATCGAATGAGACCGAATTTGAAGAAAATATACGTATGCGTATGTTTTAACATGTGTGTGAGTGTGTATAGAGCCGATTTTTTTTAACGATTTTGATAAAACTTTGTTCTAATATAGATTTCGTATTGTGAACTTAACTCATGTAAGAATCTTAAACATAAATAATACTAAAATATTCCACCTATTTTATATATGCACAAGCTTATTAGGCAAATCAACTAATAAATAAAAAAATACTACGAATTAAAAAAATTGATTCAGATTAGAATTTCACCGTGTGCCTGTGGGATTCTAATCAGAATCTATGCTAAAGCATTTATGCGTTCTGTTGTGTTTCGTAGGTAGCTACTGATTACAGTTCACATTCACTTAATTCAAACAAGTGAAAGTAAAAGAGAAATAAATGGAACAAAATGTTTTAAACGAATTAATTTTGTTTATATAATTAAATATATTATAATGATGTTTAAAAGACATTAATTAGAAATTATATGAATATTTTTAGTGAAAGCGAATATGTTATTGTTGAAATGAACAGTTGAACACTTTATCTGATTTCAATTCTTGTTGACAAAGTCGATTATTCACGCATAACGAGAAGTTCATACAACTTGCTTAAATACTTCTTACAACTAATTATTGATAATAATTGGAAAATCTTAAAAAAATGGTATAAAAATATGTGGGCGGCTTCTGGCTCGTACAGCGGTAACAATCTTGCAAACAACTTGAAGCAGAAGTGTTAAAAAAAGATCAATATATATATATATATATATATACATATATAAAAAAATATTCTTCAGTTTTCTTATATATTTTTTATACGAACGCTACTGTCTATATCTTTCTATATTTCCTCCTCTATAACCCCTCCCTAAGTTGATACAGTGGATCATATGTTAAAGCTGTATCAAATATTCTTTAAACATACAAGAACACAGTACAAGACAGAAATATCAAATTTCGCGTAATTGAGTTTAGGATCATTGTTATGAATTTTAAGGGACTCTTGTATTATACTCTTGAATTATGTTTTTGTTTGCATCAGAAGCAATTCAATTTGTGGGTAAAATATTGGACAAAATATATCGAATTTCATTTTAAAGTATAGAAGATACTTTGAAACACTTTGACAATATAAAACGTATCAACGTGGTACAAAACGTAAAAAAGTCGTTTTTCATATTTTCTTCAAAATGTTCAATGGCCAAGCCCAGTCCATATTCAGGACTGTATTGCAAAGTAAAATTCAGACTTTATACTAATGTAGATCAGGACAAAAAGTTTTGCATAGTAATATTTTATTCAAAAAGTAGATATTTGGAACTCCTTTCTATTACAAGTCCATTTCTCCTTGAACCAAATAAACCAAAGATGGTAAGGAAGTAACAATATTCTGAAACAAAATATAAAATCCTAATATCTTCTCAATAGTACGTAAATTTTCGAACCTTTATGGTTTCAGATAATTAAGTAAGTGAACATCCGATTGCTTTTAGTGAATTTCTCTTACCCCTAAAGCAAATTTTCCTTTAGCCAAAGTGACGTGTGTCCGTTTATGTCAGATCTTATATAGCAACCTACACGCAAGCGTTCGTGACGCTTAGTGCCACGAGTTTGGCAACAAGTCGGCCGAGATTATGCACTTAATATATACAAGGGAGTAATTGAAAGAAGTAAAACTATTCTCGGTCAGGCAATATAGGATTAAGTGATGGAAGTGATTGTACCAAATGAGATGCGTGAACTGTAGTCGGAAGTAATATCAGGTGAACATTAGGCCAAGATTTGTTTTCCTTCCGCATGAGATGTAGGCTAAAAGTTTTGCCTTGAGACAGACATGAATCTAGCATTTAGAAACTTATGGGCGATTCTGCCGTAAAATAGACCAATGTTATGGCAAGGCTATGTTACGTTCCAGTTTCCATACAAAATGCTACTAAATACTGTCAAAATGTCATGTATTTGCTTTGCGATCAGGCGTTTTACACATAAACTGCAACTTCACTTGTATGTTATCAAGCTATATCACAGAGACCAAGTTATAACAAGATAGTTTTTTGATATTTGTGCGTTTTCTAGGTTAGGTTTTCTGACTAAAATGCCTCACTGCGCAGCAACTACATTGCTTGTAGTATTTAGAACGATTTTGTATGAAAACTTCTACAAAACATAGCCTTCCCAAAACGTTGGTCTATTTTACGATAGAATCGACCACTTAGTATAGTAATACTTAACATAATTCAGAATAAAGTATTCATAATGTTGCTTCAGTTGTTCTACGTGTTTCTTTACACAATAATATTTCATGCTTTGCAACAATAGCAGCCACTAAATTTATATATTTGAACATAATATAAATCTTTAAAGTACTAAATTTATTATCATTTATATTTCGTGAGTGTTCATATCTAATTGTGTTCTAAAAAAACTTATGGTCTTCAAAGAAAATGTAGATAAGCTTGAGTAGGTAATTTCACTATACCTAGTGCCAACACTAGGTTTGTTCAAACAAGTTTGTGTATATTCATATTTGATAAATCTAAACTTAAATTCATCCATGGTATTTATGACTATCATATAAATGAAATTGACAAATATACACTAACATCAATCATTGACACTGACCATGATACAATTTCTCACAAAGGGATTATTTACTGTAAGTTATGTTTGCTTAAACTTAATTGGGATCTATTGTTAATGCATTCATTAATATTCTATAAAATAATGTATAGAAGTTGACAATTAATATAATAAGATTAATAGTGAATTAATTTATTTATGGAATAGATGAGAACTCAGATTCAGATGCGAGATTTGAATGAGGTAACAAGATGAATAAAATAAGTGAGTTCGCAATGAAAAAAAAATTAGTAATATAAGAATATTGAACATTTATTTAAAATCATGATGATATTAAATCAGAACATATACAAGAAATTTATTTGTTAAGTTATGTAATCTCATTAACTAGAAGTAATCATTAAAACAGAATAATAAATGCAATTTTTCAGAATGTTCAATAAGTTTTTAAATGTAAAGTTTTCATTGCTATAGTATTTCTAATAAATACTTGTCTATTTTTTATCGATTCATGAAAAAATTGTATTGGCTGAACTTTTCATTGAGTATATTCCAAAAAATTGTGAGAAAATGTATTTGCCCATTGATATTCCAAAACGGACAAACGAAGCTTTTTGATATTGCAAAAGCTTTTGATCACAATGCTTTTAGCTTTTAGCTCCATTATATGTATTGTATAGTAAGTGTAAAATGTAAAGGCAGTCTGGAACATGAAGTTACCAATTCTATAGGAATTTAGAGTTATATTAAAATTTAGTTTATCAAAATCGGATATTTTCAGCTACGTGGCATCTTTTGTCTTAATATGATTTTTATGCAAATAGAAATAAGTCAGATAGTATATATTGTCGATCTCACAGAGATTTTTTTTAGATTATGTTTTTCATAAACATTAGGCATTTACATACAAATGTTTTTTATCTAAAATTTAAAATATTTCAGTTCCAATAGCATGAAGAATAATTAATTTAAATTACAAAAATAAATAAGTTAATGATCTTATTTATTCTTTTAATATAAATGTTTCAAATTATTTCGGATTACAGTTCGTTACAAATAAATCGCATACCTCAAAATAGAGTGATGGCATAATAGGAATAGAATGATAATTGATGGAACTGCGTAACTGAAAATGCAAATGAGATCCCACAATTCATCTGATGTTCATTTCGAATTGCACAAAACGAGGGCTTTGAATTCATTCATCGAAGCGTATCTTCAATTGAAATCTGTATTTCTGTTTAGGGATAATACAGAGAAAATATTTGGAAATGATACCAAAAATAGATACTGAATTCAAACTACTTGATCAGTTGAGTTGATTTTTTTAATTATGTCTATTGCTCTAGCAACTTTTGAAACTAACGATTATTCAGTTATTACTTTATTCAACACATTAGACATTAGTACATCACAAATACAGGTCATAACTTAAATAATAGTTACCAACTATCCAAATATAGTTTATATATAAACCGATTTTCTACGTTTTTTCATAATAAAATTAATTAATTTATTAATTTAAAATAATGTATACTACAAGTCAAAAACAGTAGTTGTGAATTTTTATGAAATGCATTTCCTATCCTGTCTCTGTATTTACAGATTTGTTTAGAAATCATGTTTTCAAAATAAAAGATAATTGTTATCAGTAGGTTCCTATTACTTTTGGCATTAATAATATTAGTTGCTATAATTTTATATAATATTAGAAAGACTGATTATGATCTCAATCTATTCTATCAAAAGATTACGCTATATTCACTTGCGTTTATGGGATTTCTTTAAGACATCGGCTACGTGTTATTATCCATAAAACATTTTCTCTTTTGTGTACTTGAACATAAACTCATTTTTATAACACATAAAATTTATTTTTTATTTGTATTGAGTGCCGATATAAATAGATTAATATTGCCATAACCCTAATCCCCGTATTAATATTGGCGAAAGTTTATTTAATGTGCCATCATAAAACTACTGAAGCCCTGATGTGATGTGGAAATAGACCCAATATTGTATAGGTGTTAATAAAGTCCGATAAAAAGTGCCAAAAACTGTGTAAAAATATTACTTTTTATAGTACTTAATAAAAAAATCGAGAATAAAAATGATAGCAGGTTATAAGATTTTTACAGATTTATAATTTATTATGATATCGATTGTTATTGTGCACTTTTGATATCTTTTCACTGTTATAAAAAAGAGAAGAAGTTATATAGTAAATATTGATATACACGTTCAGAAAAATTGGTAGCTGCTCCTAAAAATATAATTGACTTATAAGAGCAAATATTTGTGCTTTGGTTTTATGAATTATTAAAATAAGTTCACAAATATATTTAGTGATTTAAAAATGAACATTAGAAAAAATTAATAAAATCAATAAAAAATAATCCATGATTAATAACAATTGCATTAAATATTTTTAATCAGATTATTATTAACACTTACCGCAAATTTTTCACTTATTTCTAAGAATTAGATACAATAAATAACCAATTGGAAACTAAAAATTATTTACTTCAAGTATAAAAATAAATTATACGAGTTCACTTATATACTTGATATACCAGAGTTTACGAGCTCTGATAGATAGACATTTCCGATATTTATTAAAAATAATTTATAACTCTAAACCACCTGTATCTATCTTTCCAAAAATGTAATCGTTTTATCACACTGCCAACGCAAGCAATATGGTTATTGAATCATTCTAATCGGATGCTCCAATTAGAATTTTCAAAAATTGTTTTGTACTATTTGTTCTGTATCGCCGAAACGACTGGACCTCCCTTTAATAAAATTTATTCACCAGGTCACCCTCTGAATATTAAATCTCAATATATGTCAAATCTAATGTTTTTTGAATCATTTAAACCGGTTAATTTGTGCTCCCGAAATCGTAGACAAAAAATTGTACCCGAACATACATACACACATACTTATAAACATACATAAACATCAACACACATACATCAATTATTTCTAACGATAAGGTATGCCTAATTGTTCAGAAGGTTTTAAAACGTAAAGATATATAAAAATTTTCATTTTTGATTTTTTGCGGTTTCTGTAACTTATCCTACGGGATGTTAAAATATTTCCGATTTTTGCAGGTTCTATAACTTACACTAAAGAAAGTTAAAAAATAATTTTGAAAATTGTGCTAGAATCATTCCTAAGATACCCAAATATAGTACATTGACCTAATCCAATGCACTGCATTGTGTTGATTAATATTTTTTACAAAAGTTGTGTCATATAACTTCAAAGAACTTCTTAGATGTCAATTTCTAAAACGCAGACGTTTTACATCCAAATCACCTTTCTATCGCAGTTCCTTCATCAAAGAATGACAATATACAATTAGGAAGTGGAAGCGTTCGTCCTTAACTCGCGCTGTTTACCCAACCGCCTATACCGCCGACCGTCAACCGTCGCCCGCCTAAAACTTTGCCGTCCCGGTCGGTCGGTTTCCATTACCAGTGTAGATTACAAAGCAATCGTTATCGGTTTCTATGAAGCAATCACCAGAATTCCATTAAACGACTTTATAAAGTCCGACGGAGCAGTGATCGCAGGGCGCGCGTCACTTTGTTCTCGTCACATGAATTAGGCCCGTCCCGCCTGGTTTGACGCTGGTAGAGTAGGATGTGACTTATACCATTTTGAAGGATAGACTGATGGTTAAATGATAATTTACTCAATCATAGATATTTTGAATACAATTAGTCAATTTCTTGGATTTTTTCTGAAATTGGAACTAAACAAAATACATCTGTTTTTACTAAACTATTCTATTTTTTCTCCTATTTTACAGCCTTATGACCGAATATACATATACATATACAAATATATATATATATATATATATATATATATATATACAAAATAATATTTTTTAAGACAATATGCTGGATGTAAATGCATTTAAAGAGATTATCTCCGATGATGCATCTTTTTTTATTTTTTGACATTTCATTAAAGATCGTATGGCCATTTTTTCAATCTTCGAGTAGGAGGTTTCTCACTTAATTCTTTTAAATATTTGTTTGGGTGACCTGGTAATTTTTCGAGGTATTGTAACAAATATGTATAAACTAATAAACTACTAATGTTGAGTATGAATATATGAAAAACTTCAATTAAATATGAATTCATGAAATTAAGGTCTTCAATTTATTATTTTCATTTCAATATAAATCACTTTTTTTTAAAAAAAAGCATTATACTGACTCGACAATGTGTTAAAGAATATACTTTTAATACCAATTTAATCTATAAAATCAAAATCTGAAATTTTTGATTTCCAAGAAAACCCTATCAGTAACTTCAATGTCCTTATGAATTTTTATAGATAACAGATAAATCTTATGCAAAAGACATTATTCTGAACTGATGATGCGAAAATAAATGTAAGTAATAGTGATATATATATGATATTGGCACATAGTATTCATCCATCTATTTGTTGTAATACAAAGTTCTGATTTAGGATAATAAGTCTATAAGTTGCACGTCCATTCTTTTACAGAAATGCTAGTATGAACTAGAAATAAAAAGCTCTAGATAATATAACATAGTTATATTTAACGGTTATTTTTTTAGTTTTACTTTTGGCTTCAAATAACAACATTTGGATATTAATATCCTGTATATTATTATATTTAATAGGGTTATTATATTTGTCTGTCGTTTATTATACTTACTTTTTCAACCACTCAATAAATCTGTGTTTCTAGCTACTAATTAACTAAGAGTTGTACCATAAATTCATACTAAAAGCACCGGCAAAATATTCCTAATTAAAGAATGAAAAATTGTATTTCAGAAATATCAAATGGGTTCTTTGGTCTATTTCTATGTCCTTAAGATATTTTACCTTGTAGCACGAATAAGTTTTTGAGAAGTAATTTAAAGTATTTCACATATACTACATAATTTTTTTTATGAAGTTTTGATAAAATCAATTGATGTTTATTTTTGTTCCGTTTACTAATGCTTTAATTTTGATGCATTTGTTCTGTATTTGAGTATCTATATTTTTGTTAAGTTTTTTCCAAATACTTATTGCAATAATCAATAAATATAAAATAAAACATTGAATTCAATATATGTAAACTAGTATAGAGATACTTTTTAAAAACCAACTTAATATTCTTATTTTCTCAACATTAGGACGATATTTTGAGCAATTCAAATAGAGATAAATTCTTTTTTATTCATAGATTATTTTCAAATGTTTTATGAAATTACATTGAATAATGTTAGTGTTAGTAATATTAGTAGTTAAGTTCTCAAAAAATAAGATAGAATATATAGGGTTGAATGATAAAATATAGTCATTTGGCGTTTATTGAATGAACTAGTTGTGTATGGCATCGTGTCTTAAGGCAAATTGCTGGAACTTCCCGTACCGTAACGAAATGTTCAAGAAATATTAAATGTTTACATATAGATTATTATAAATACTGTAACATTGTCTAATATTTATAAGAGTTTTATAAAATGAATTACAAAGTTCAAATTATTTATTTAAAGCACATAAGTGAACTTTAGAACTTTATCCAAAAATAAATATTAAAATTAAAAAATAAATTAGTACATAAATCGACAAAAGAAATAATATATATATATATATATATATATATATATATATATATATATATATATATATATATATATATATATATATATATATAAATCGCGGCTGTAAAATAAACTAAATTGAGACTGTTATATAAATTGCTTTGAGTAAATGACTACTACAAACTACCCTTCCAATGGCCTCCCGTCTTTAGTCTATCACATACAGATCCGGTACTAATTACACCCACCCCTAGCAAAAGCAAAGCGAACAGACTTTGCCAGAGACATCATTGTCTCATCAACGGAAAACGATCAGGAAGGGAGAAACTCGTATTTTTATATTGTGCTTCAATTTCCAGACAAAAGATGATTTTTTAATTCCGATGGTAATAATTAAAAGCCTCGGCAACTAAAAGTAATGGAAGGTTGTAGCAAATCTTTGTTTTTTATCTCAATACCTTTGAATGAAAATTGAAAAAAAAGAGTAGTTAAAAAAAGATATTCGTTGGGAATCGACCTGATTAGTTTTTGGTAAAGATAGACCGGACCGTTTTCTTGTAATAAAATGTTAAAAAAAAAAATCGACGATTTTTTTTTTTTTTTTTCTGACGGTAGATACCATAGTCTTATAGATCATACTAAAATTTCACGACCCTACGACAAGTCGTTTAATTTCAAAAATCTTTCAAAGTTTGCAAAAATTAGTATCTTTTTTTGGCATTTGTCAAAATTAAACCTTTGATCGACGTTGTCTCAAAAACGCCTGAACCGATTTAAAAGCCGTATTTCGATGAGGATTATCGTTCCTCAGTTTTGTGCGACAATCTGCCGAGCCGTTTCTTCGTAATTTGGAAAAAGGTGTTGAACTTTTCGTCGACATTTAAGCTTATACTACTGAATGGATTTTAAAAAATCAAAAACTGTTTAAAAGATATTAGTTGGGAATGATACTGGTTAGTTTTAGGTAAAAATCTACCAAGCCCTTTTCTTGTAATTAACTGTTGAAAAAAAATTTAAGCTGATTTTTATGGAACCATTTTTGGCGATATACATATATCATGGTCTTATAGAACTTACTGAAAAATTACGGCCTTACGACAAGTAGTTTAATTTTAAAAATTCATCAAAGTTTGAGAAAATGAGTAGTTTTTTTGACGTTTGTTAAAATTAAAATTAGACGATTTACTTGGTATAATGATAGAGTACTTGGTCTTAATGAACATACTAAACCATTAAAGTCCTACGGAAACTGGTTCAATTCAATTCAATTCAATCGATTTTTAAAAATTTGCTTTTAGAAAATACTCCGGATTAACGTGTTCGTTCGTTTGCAATTATGTGTAATAAATCCACTCGGACTATTTTTAATCACTTATGAATTAATTAATTTTTTATTGATTAAGTCGATTATTTACACATATCGGGAAGTTTATGTAACTTGCCTCAAGGTAAAATACCAATATCAACTAGTTTTTAATAGAGCTTATATAAAAAATCCGTTGAATCTAAGATAAAACTAAAAAAATTCCGTCCCATAAGATTTTTTTCGACAGAATGACAATGAAATTCATCATTTTTTGATACAAACCTAATATGTCTTGAGCAAACACAGTTATGATCCAGACATATAATGAAACGCTTAATATATCTCAAAAAACCTGCATCACGTATTATATATAATCATTCTCGGAGACAATCTTCTTCTATCCCAAGTGCAAAAACGTAATAACGTTTCTACAAAAGTAATATGTAGCTCATCGCCAACCACTCGGCCGATAATAACAAGAGGGATACTAAACTCAGCTGAACTCATCTCGATGTTTACTTTCCTGATCGCCAATCTCCCCTAGACCATCACAATGACTAGTTTATTTTAGCGCCGCCCGAAACAAAAGTTATAATGGCCCCGGAGGCAAAAAGAGACGAAATATAAAAGGGTTTATTGAGTAAGGGATGAATGGAGTGCATTGTTATTTTTAAAGCTGTCAAACACTTATCATACACATCATTTCAGAGAGCGTTGTTGTAATAATAAAGACTGACTCGCTTAATTAGCGGCCACGTCGAAATTATTGGAAAAAATCGATACTGATTTTCACGTTTGATGATTACATTGTCTCCAACACCTTCTTAAAAACTAACGCACGTGTCTTTCGTAATTAATTGTTGATCTGTATTATATGCATCAACGAGTGAAATATACCATTTAGCATCGCAAGCTTGTATATCAGTATTTTTTTGCTTCTTTTTAAGCAAATTTTCAACTTTCAGTAAATACAAAAACCAAACAACATACCTCACAGCACATGACACATTGAATGTATGGTTAATGAATGAGTAACAGTTTTTTACAATAATTAAATAGCAATCAGAAAAAAAATTCTATAAGCTATTGTATTGATTATTAGAACTCCAGTAATAGAACTGGAGTTCTTTATGCATAACAATTATACACACAGGTATATATCCATTTATATATACTAGATGGTCCAACAGACATTGTCATGTACCCATGTCTACAATTTAAGTTGGAATTTTTTTAATATCCTATCCTATGTTTTTTAATATTCTATTTAATGTCGTTCCATTTATGGTCTTAGCATAATCTATCTACGTATTGGAAACTGCAGTTTTTTTATCAGTATAAGAAATTCAGAAAAAGTAAATATAGTATCTACGGTAAAAGCACAATATCACCGTTGTTATTTCCAACCAATATAATTGCTTCAATAATTTATATAATATATAATAATCTATAGTTTTTTATAATCGCGTATCCTATATTAGTTACTTTTTGGCAATTACAATTTCTTACTAATAATTTAATAAACATTAATTAATTTAGTTAAAATCTAAGGTGAATTAATTTGTAAAATCTAGTTCATGTGGCACTGTTTAATCCAATATTATGAGCTTGCTAAATATTTCATATCCAATGCCAAACGAATGAATTTCTGACACATGAAACAAAATTCTGAATCATTTTTTCAATAAGTAGAAATATTCTTTTGTATTCAAATAATTTAGTAAAGTTAAGCAAAATACAACATGCATAAGTTTAAAAAAATAATGTATATGCAATTTTGGACGTATTGTGTTTATTAAATTAAATTGTATATTGTCTACTTCCAAACAAATATTGTATCTTATATTATTTTAATTTCTGGCACATATCAGCTGGTTTTTGGCAATGACATCGTAGATATTACACTTTTCTTATTTATAATCATGAATATGGATATTATATACTAATATTGTCTAGGCTCGCTTAAGATAAATTCAAATTCCAAGTAAATAGTCATTTTTAACAGATGACAGTTCTCATGTGCCAAAATGTTTTCAATGTTAAACAATGATATGTTGTTTTTTGCAATTTTTTTCATTTATTTTTACAATATTGCTATAGTATTATAATTCCCCACATATTGAAAATTTTCCTCGATAAATTCTAAAGATTGGAGGAGTATCAATTCATACATCATTACGGAAAAATTTTATATATAAGAATATTTACTAATAGGAAGTGTTAACTAATTACAGAGAGTTCACAAATTGGTATGGAAATTAAACTCTTTTTGCATATTTTGCTTGCATAAATAATCAATAAAATCCAGTGAATAGTTTATTTAATTTATGTAATTTCAAGAACAATTTACGTTTATATTCCAACATACATTAATTGTACTGTACAGCAAGTGTCTGGATATACGCCAATTGGCATATGCTTAATTAACAAGTTTTAGTTACCACTTCGTTGAAATGAACAGCATGAAAATAAATTTCTACTGCGAATTGAAAATAAATTTCAGGATAGATACATTGTTGTTTGTTTGAAATTCGGTAATAAGAATTGATACAATAAATAAACTTGCTGATTTCAAATAGTTGAAAGTTTATAAATCTGTCATGATTAGATTGGGCCAATCTCATTTTTCAAATCATACATATGTTGAACAAGTAGTCCTTAATTAGAATGTATAAAAGATTGAAAAAAAATAATAATATAAAAAAGATTGGAGAGTCAGTATTAACCATTATTATTACTTCATGTATATTTCTATATTGACTATTTTACTGGTTGGATGTAATTGTTATTTATTATTTTTTTAAATCTTAAAGTGATTGGAGAAACGATCACGCCGAAAAACTTGACAAATTACCAATAGTCAATGAAGTTAAGAGACGCGTTTCTATTCGACTATAACACTAATATATAACTATAAAATAATTAGTATAATTGGCAAAAATAATTTTAAAATCACTACATTGTTCATTGCTTGAAAATCTTATGGAGAAAAGAAATTAATTTATTGGGATTGCCTTTATTCGATGTATGTTGATATGGTTGGGATGGTAATATAAATACCGAATAAAAATAAAGATGATAATGAAATGAAGAAAATCGATTCAGATGTTGTTAAAAAAACGAATATTTAATAATCTCATTATCATACAAAAGACTTTTCCAATTTATTACTAATTCCATGAAGTTCCTATATATTAACAACCATGCACTAGCAATAGCAATTTTCCTTCAACTAGTCATCGGTCCAGAAATTTTTCAAAATCATTCCAGACATCATTTGGCAGGGTGCAAATTGCAAAAAGTAGATTTACGAACATGAAAAGCGGCCAACACCGAATGGAAACCATAATGTAGTAATTGAATTTAAATATTAATGAGTTATTCATTTGTTTAATGTAAGTACGATGGTCGACGGTCGGCCGTCGGCGCGCCGAGATGCATCCGCCTTATCCGCCTTAAATCGATGCGTGTTTGCATACGCCGCGATATGGTTAATGGTCTGAATTTTATATGCAGAGATAAAAGCAATTTAAATCGAATTAGGGGGACAAAAAATATATGATTACTCTTTCTTTGGCTACAGTCTGCTGTAGGGTAATTAGGTTTGGTAACAGAATATCAATTCCTATCGTAATATTTTGTAAGAATTATTTTGAATATAATTTAATTCGAGTTGTAATTTACCTTTACCCTTGGCATATTGAGTAACAAATTTTACTTGGGGTTGCTTTTTATTTTATTTGTTGGGGTTGCGTGCTCAATAGTTTTTGGAAAAGGTGGGTCTAGCCGTTTCGAAAATAAGCGAAAAATGCAAAAAATTGCAATTGAAATGTATGAAAAATTGATTAGATTTTTGGGAAGGCAGGTTCAGCGTCTCCGGAGATTCAGAAAAAAAAGTTTTAAAAAATGCCATAAACACACAAGCAAAAACATCACATAAGTATAGAAACAAGATCATCAGTCACCCAAATTCATTAGCAAACTTCTTGATAACTAACTTCCAAGAAGATTGAAAAGGAAAACGCCACTGGATTTAAGTCATCAACTCTCCTGATAAAAATGGAAATAACTTAGTCATTATTTATAAGAAAATATTTTATGAGTAAATAGTTAGAATTATATAATTATCAATAAAATATTGTTAATATTATATCGAATAGGAAAACAGCTACTGAGTTGTTTTTCCAACATCACCCTTTAGTATACAATGTCTCTTTACTGCCGACTATTGTAAATTTCTCAAATTTTTTAAATGACCTTAACTGGACAGTTGTAAAAAGAATAATGAAAAAATGCCATATGGTTAAAAATTATTTATTATTAGACATATACACATCAAACTATCAGATAATTTATGAAGATTTTAATACTAATTTTTTTTTCTATGGGTTACGTACGAAAATGTGCAGTCGACCGACTTGAATGGGTTTCCAAATTTTCAAAAAAGCGATTTTTTTCCACTTTTTTAAAAATCTTAGTTCTTTATTATGTTATTTTTGTAGCCTGATCGTTTTTATAATAAAAAATTTTTAAAATAATAGTTCTATATGAATTAAGTTAAAGGGCTTCTCGTCTTAATCCTGACACAGCTAATGAAAATATCAAATATATGAGCGTGTGAAATTTTTAACATTATCTAATTTTTATTTGTATAAAGCATCAAGATCATACATTCATGCATATGTATGTGTATACTTCCTAAAAAATGCATAATTTTTTAGTACACTAATCGAATTTTGATTATGCATATTTTTTAAATTCTTCTAGACAAAAATAACACATGGAAACATTCAATTAGCAAAAGAGTTAATTGATATTTAATTATTGAGGTGAATAAAATAAATAATTTTACATGAAATTCAAAACAAACCAAATGAGAACTCCAAATAATATTTAATGTAATAAAAATATTAATGTGATTCAAAAGTAGAAGTTATGAAGTAATTAAACGAAGAATTATCTATGATTGATGATTTTACATGTTCTTTTTAATGAGTACTAAAAATAGTGAAAATGTAATAAGAATTAAAATACGCATAAATAAATCTATTAAATCTAATCTAAATATCTATTTTATCTCCTTGTGCTTGAAGGAAGAAACCTCGTAAATGGTATTACTAAATCTATTACAAATCATTAAGTCGGCGAAACATTCAATCAAAAAATCGATCTTTAAAAATGCATATATGTACGAATTAAATTATATAGTAAATAACATTTAAACTTCAATGACGTTTGAACTAAAATAATATTAATAGTCTTATATTGTAGTAAAAATTAAAATATAATTAGATTTAAGACAAATAAATGTTTCGCTCATTAAAAATTTGACAAATCCTCAAAAATCTACGTGTATATTTTTATACACACATTTATTTTTTTTCACTTGTCATTTTATCTTTTAATCTATAATTTATAATGTATTTTAAATTTAATTTTTTTAAACTTTGTATGTAAAATTCTAAACAAAGCAAAACTCTTACAAAAAAATTCTAAAGGGTGACCCACAACCGTGTCGAAACGTATAAATAAATAGTTCTTTATTTATTGTTTCTTTTATTTCGGCAATTGGCTGCAAATTAACATTCAAGAAAAATGTATATATATATATATATATATATATACATAAAAAATATATTCTTTTGATCTAAAATATGTATCACTACTGTTAATCACCAAAATATTTTACCGACATTAATTTTTAATTAATTTTCACAAAAGCGTCTCCCATGTTTCCTTAGGTTTAATATTCCATTATAATCTATAGCAAAACCATCAGATAATATTTGCACGGATTCCATATTAATTACTCTGACCGTTAATTACATGAACATTGAATGTGAACACCGCAAACGCGGCCGTCTGACTCACACTCTCCGACTAAGTGCCCATGTATTGACTTTTCTACATGCACATGGGGAATAGTCGCAGAGCCACAGACAACTCTATGGTAATTGACAATTGATCATTGCTGATATACGTGTATTTTAAATTATTATGATAATCTATGTTAATTTGAAAAATTAAAACCATTTCCCGCGTTAAACACCAATTGCAATGAAATTATTCAGCATCTATTTTGGATATGGAATATAAAAGTATAAATTATGCATTATTATAAATTAGATTTTTTAAAAGAATATGTATCTGCAAACTGAATTTGTTTAGAATTTGAACAGCAATCTTGAAAGTCCTATGAGCTGTTGCAATGATATTGCTTAACTATATGGCTTTTTGGAAGGCAAACCTTTGGAAAGCAATTGGCCCTATCTATATTTGATATATTTTTTTAAAAAGATAGGACTTAACAATACTATTTTGCATCTAAAACATATAGTTTCTATATTGTAAAGTGAAATCCGTTGTTAATACTTGACGTCAGGCTATGTTGATATCCAACTCTAATTGGCCATATATACATGTGATTTTTTTTTTCAATAATAGAATTTATTTATACTATTTTTCCCGGAAAACATATTTCTTATTATTAATTAAAAACCATGTCAGTACTTCTGGACATCAGGCTATCCAATATAGGTGTTCAACTTTAATTACAAAACCATCGAGTAAAGCTTTTGAAAGTTTTCAAATGTAAAATCATTCTATTGTATAAATGTAACGATAAATAAAATTTGCACTTGAATTTTATTATTCGATAAATAATTTTTCAATTTACTAATAGAGTAATATTGACAACTAGTCTTTAAATGCACCAAAATAGACCAGAATAAACGAAGTGCTATTTTGAATAAACTATTATGTTTGTATTTGTTAGAGTATTTAGAGATTTTTTGCTTTAAATCAATTAATCATAAATTGTCAATTAATTATAAATTAGAATTAAGATTAATAAACATAATCTAAAATTGATTCTTTATAGCATTTGCATTATAAAAGAAGGAACTATGAAACTCAACTATAATTTTTGTTCAATGAGAAACTATTAAAACAAAACCGTTTTAAGATGAAAAAATTATTGAAACTAAATACAATCGTAGAGTATATGTTACAATGCACCGGTGCAATTACTATAAATTTAACATAATTTGAAAACAACGATTTTTGAATAAAACAGTCACTTAGCTGCATCACTCTCTAAAACGATGTGTAACCATTAAAAAATATACAATATTTATTTTTTCTTTTTTTAATATTCATCAAATCGTAGAAAGTTTAATCTATAGGTTAATCAAATGACATTTTATTATTTTTAAGTTTTTGAACTATACGGAATATAATCGAAAATTCATAAAAAATAACGTATCATACAATGAAGTCAATAGAATACTCAAATATTAATTGGGAATTTTGACTGAAAAATTCTACCAATAATAGTCATTATAACGAAACAGAAATGTAGAAAAGAATTTCAGTGGGTGTAAATGGCATTTTTCCAGGCAAGTTGCATGAATTTCGAAATACATGAAAATAAACGACTTAATCAATAAGAATTGAAATTTAGCTATTTAAATCAAATTTCCGCATAAATAAGTTTTCGCATAAATAAAAATAAAGTTTTTGCGCTCACTAAAAAGCAAATGAAACAAACTTCTTCTCTTGGAAGTACCAAATAAATAAACTAGTGGGGTGCATGGCATCGTGCCTTAAGGCAAATTGCTGGAACTTCCCGTACAGTAATTATAAAATAAAAAAAAATACGCAAAATGTGTACACATTATGAAAATCTCTATAAAATATCTGACAATTTTGTTGTGCATAAGTTCGCTCCGTTCTCATAAAAAATGAGTTACCGTTTTTGGCACTTTTTGTCCCGTGTCTTTGGAACGGCTAGACCTGCCTTCGACAAAAACTAATCAGCACGTCTAGCACATATATACACACACGCACACACACATCCATTTTTTCTAAGGTATGCCAAAATGTTCAGAAACCTTTGGAACGTAAAGATATATAAAAATTTTCATTTTCAATTTTTTTTGCGATTACTATAACTTGCCCTACGGGAAGTTTTTGCGTTCACTGAAAAGTAAAGAAAACAAACTTCTCTTGGAAGTACCAAATAAATAAGAAATATTAATAATGTCGCAAATTTTTCAAATAATATCCGTTAACTCTGATTTTTGACTCCCGGACTAGATCATTCTGTACACTAGTCCGGAACTAATAATTTATCTGCGACTTACTAGAAATTACCCACAATAAGCAAACACATATCGAATTTTCCGAATGCAAACAATTATCCGTTGTTGGCTCGTCGTGCCGCCGCACGCCGATCCCATCCTGCTCCACCGCTCCGCAGCAGAGACAGAGGAGCAGTTCGCAACAAGAGGAGTTGCGTTAGAATCCTTTGTTAGAATTAGTGTGCTGAGTGCCGCTTTAGTTTAGGAGAAGTTTCGTCGGCATTGCTATATAATAATAGGCTAACATTGCAAATTTGGTTAGAAATTATATGTTCAAACTGAAGTAGTCATTGTTACAAAACATAGTTTCAACTGGATAAAATAGCATGGGCTACAACTGGTGTATCATACGCAATAGGTCAAACAATTAATTACACTATGAAAGAAGTTTGTAAAACTGATAATGATATTTAACTTCCCGTAGGGCAAGTTATAGTAATCGCAAAAAAATCGAAAATGAAAATTTTTATATATCTTTACGTTTCAAAGGTTTCTGAACATTTTGGCATACCTTAGAAAAAATGGATGTATGTGTGTGTGTGCGTGTATGTATGTATGTTCTGATACAAATTTTCGTCGACTATTTCGGGAACACGGATCAACCGATTTGAATAATTCAAAAAACATTCTATTCGTATTAATAAGGAGACGTGCTGATTAGTTTTTGGCGAAGGCAGGTCTAGCCGTTCCGAAGATACGGGGCAAAAAGTGCCAAAAACGGTAACTCAGTTTTTAAGAAAACGGAGCGTCCGATTTCAATAATTCAAAAAAACATGTTACTTGTATTGACGAAATAAAAAATGATTTTTGGTAAGGCAGGTCTAGCGGTTTCGAAGATACAGGGAAAAAAGTAAAAAATATATATATTTGTGGGTCAAAAATGATCATTAGACATATGCACATAAAATTATCAGATATTTGATAAAAATTTAAAAATGAGTACTAATTCTGTTACAATTTTATTACAATTTTGTTGGGTCCCGTACTAAGGTTGTTAATTTTTAAAGTTTACTTATGCGGTTCAAGCATTTTATTGTAAATTTTAAATAAATTTTGTGAGTTCATTACATTGGCAATTGGGTCGAAGTGTTGGACTTCATATTCTATATAAATAAAGCATAAAATTATTCAGAGTAAAAAAAACAAAACATTTCAAAATTCACTTATTTGGTATTTTTTTTAATTCGTATATTATTTTATATGAGCAGTATAGTTAATTACTATATATATAGTTAATACTTCACAGAAATTATAAATAATATAGGAAGAATAATTAAGTGTATACAACAAAATGTGAATGGCATTTTTCTTTACAGAATGTTACCTGAATTAATAGTCGACTTATAGTCGATAAAATGAAAAATACCAAGTCGATTTTTGTGCTTAGAAGCTCAAGTTGATAAAATACCAATGAGCTTATTTTACGCTTATTTTTATTTGATGATTTAATATATTTTGCGTTTTGTGATGCAAATTATCTGAACTTCGACTGCATTTGAAATTACAAAATTATAATGCACTTATGGGTTTCATCCATGGCTTTTATATAAATGCAATATTGATAATGACAAAACAATTAATGTGAATTCAAAATGAATTGAAATGGTTATGAATTAATTAGTATACAAATAGAAATGGTAATAATTTAGATTTTGATAAAATAAAGTATATCCGTATATAAAACAATATTTATTAACATTTTTGGTCAATTTTTATTATTTGTAATTTACATTTATAGAATTTATTTATTTGGAAACAAAAAACAGTAATTCTAGAATAAATAAAAAAAGAATCTAGAATATATAGAAATGGTACTAAATTAGATTCTAATAAAATGAAGTACATCCATATATAAAAAAGTATACATTCACGTTTTTTGGCAATTTATAATATTTGTAGTTTACATTTATCTATAACTAAAAAAATACTATAAATCGCTGTATAAGCACTGTTTAACTAACAAATTAAAGAAAAACGAATACGGCAACTATGGGCCTAGATATATGCAAATAGAAAAACAAAGAAATCTATTTAAATATATTTTTGGTAATAACAAATTATGACTTTCGAGTCACAGTTTCCTATTACGTTCGCACCTTTATGTATGAAAATGTTATTGCATGCAAAAAAGCCTAGAAATGGCATAAATATTAATATTGACTGTCTTGACAACGTCATAGAATTAAAATTTTTGGTAATATATCAAAAAATTTGGAATGCGACCAGAAAGATACAAAGGCTCATAGAGGGATAATTCGAATTTGAATTATATTATTGGATACAATATCCGGTAATTATATAATCAATTTTATTAGATTCAACAGGAACAATTGAAATTCATGATGATTAACCATTAAAACTATTTTCGTCTTCAACAGTTAAACAAATTAAAACAATAAAATAAGCATTATCCAATTGAATTATCAATTTCACTTTGTCTCAGACACCTGACTATTGTCAGGGGCTACTTTATGACTGAATTTTATCTTTGTTTTATCCATAAAATTAATATTCCGGAAGTTGTAAACTTAACCGCGCGCTTAACGCGACGAAACCACATGAATTTTATGCTTCCACGGATAATCAACAAAATATCATGGGATTACAAAATTCTCTGCATTATTTATGAAACAAGGAAGAAAAGCTCTATTGGCTATGCGTGGGTTGGAGATGAAATGTAATTTATAATGTGATAAATTATAATTATCAAATTTTGGTTTGAAGTACTCAGGATAACTCAATGAAGCTATCTATTGCGTAAATGGTAAATTTTCTTATAAATATCAGAGTTTATAATTTACTTTTTAAGTAAATACTATTGCAAACTCTCATATAATTGATAGATTGGCTAAATGGTAGATTGATTAAAGACTTTTAAATTATACTTCGAATAAATTAATTAGATTTAGATGTTAAAAAATTCATTAGGTTTAGATGTTAAATTAATTTTGAATTATGATATTAGGTTGCAACTAAGTAAGTGCGGCTTTAAGTCTTATTAAATCGATCTAAGACTGTTCTAGGTAGATCTAAGACCGTCTTAGAGATATTCAGTCCTCATATCTGCAGTCTTAGATCTGAAATTTAATATTTAGGTTTGCTGACCTAGTCCAAATATAGAATACTTTCTGTTATTTGATAGCAGAAAATTCAGATGTCAATCTGTAAATTAGGTTTTTGAATCAATTGATGAAGATACAAAATCAAATAGATAATTTTTGTCATATTTTCCTTTTTATATCTGCAAAGCTTCAAAATTGGTTTGCCAAATTTGGTTCTGGCGAGTTTTAACAGAGATGAAAAAAGCTCTGGTTGTGCAGTAGAAGTTGATTAAAAGGGAATTGTCTGAACTTTGAACTGTTACTACAAACCGAACGAGCAATTCTGATATCTACATTAAACAACTAATAAATTTATACCTAGGAGTTGAAAAAAAGTCGCCTAAATTGGCAAATCGAGTTGATGTTATATTTCATTATTATAACTCGGCAATATTATTGGAGCTTGTTTGGAATGTTTAGCCAAATCCACCATATAGTCTTGACCTTACACGTTATGATTATTTTCGATCATTACCAAACTCTATGTATTAAAAATAAATAATGATGATGGTGTCAAATTGCTACTGACAGTTTTTTGCAAATAAAAACTGAAAGTTTTATGGAAATGGGATACTGATACTGTGTGAAAGATCCTGAAGAAGGACAAAACGACAGTGATTAAAATAGATGATTTTCTAACAAAAATCTGCACTTACTTAGTTGCCAAACTAATATAATTGATTGAATATTCGCTTTTGATATATATCTCAAATTAATTAATCTATAATGAAAATTTATTCGTTTTGAGATAGATTTTAGTCTATAAAAATTACGAGTACATATATCTTTATTTTAGATTTAAGCTTGCGGAAGAAGCTCTTGACAGTAGTAAATATTATAGTTAAAAATGAATATTTATAATGAAGCGATCTCAATCATAAATATATAATGCAAAATAAACAATTTAAGATAATTATTTTATATAAATTATATATTTTATATTTTATATATTATATTATATATTTTATATAATTATATATTTAATATAATTATTTTGTGTATATACATTAACAAAGGAATGATAATATCTATATAGGTACTAGGAATCTATTGTTTACATGCCGAATTTAATAAATATTACAACGAACAACAGCTTCAAAAAGACTTTTGTGTTAATTGTTAATTGTTAATTGTATAATAGAAGTTATATACACAGAAAAACCTTATCAAAACACCTAAATTTTTCTGAACTTTCAATGCCACGTAATATATTTTCTATTTTTGTTATATGCTAGATTATAAACTAATGTTTTATTTTATGTAAATGTAAGTTTGACATGTTTTTTTGCGCATTTTTCTTTTAAACAGTACTAAGATGTTGTTTTGAATATTTAACAGGATTATTTACTGACAAAATCCATTCAATCCTATTGTACTTGTTATATAACCTTGTAGTTCATAACAACTAATTGAATTAGCTGAACTACTCGTTGGAAGATAAAAATATTAGAGTATTAAAGAAAATAACAGATATATATATATATATATATATATATATATATATATATTCTATCTTTATTCTTTTCTATATTAGTCTAATATTTTTGTCTTTCAACAAGTAGTTTTGCTAATGCAATTAGTTGTGATGAGGTACAATATTGAATAACAAGTACAATAGGATAGATTGAATTTAGTCAGTCAAGCCTGTTAAATAATAAAAATGACATCTTAAAACAGTCGAAACAATAAGTGCACAAAAACCTATGTTATACTCTATATTAGCACAGAATAGAGGATTAGCTTCTAACTAACCGAGGATATAACAAAAATAAAGATTACTATATTGTAGCCTATAATGTTATATAAATTCAACTGAATTTTATATAAATACCGAATAACCAGCTGTCAAAACGCAGTAAAATATTTTAAACCTTCATAGACATTATATATATTTCACCTATATTGTATATACTATATTATAGTCTACAATGTTATATAAATTCAACTAAATTTTATATAAATACCGAACTAGATATAAAAATTACTAGATGTAAAAACTAAGTAAAATATTTTAAACCTCCATAGACATTATATATATATATATTTTACCTCTGGCACATTTTATAATCTACAGCAAATCGCAAGGGATGACTTTGATATTATTCTATGGAATTGAAAAGTTCTATATCAACAAAACAGAATAGGCAATCTCACCTTCACATCGGAGTTTTATTTATGAAAGTCCTCGAGTGCAGTACCAGCATCCCCTCAGGCATTATGAAAACAAACAACACCGTGTTCGGAGGACCAAGAATTTTTAAATACGGAATATATAGTTTTATGATAAATTCTTTTGCACTTGGTGAACTACAGTGTAATACACAACACAATAAAAATTTTGCATAATGAAAAATGGAAATGGAAGCTATGGAAATCCGAACTAGTTTTGGATACAACACTATGTAGCGCTTAGACAAGTTGTAATTACATACACAAACTATTAATTCAACTGTATTACGCTAGAATAAACGCTTTTTTATGGGTTTTCTACTAAATAAAATCGTGAAAATCGTCTACGTAGGCTCTGAACAGTGTTCCTGGGGCGACTGATGTATGTTTGATCTCTCGGCGTGCTGGAAAACCCGCGCTGCGTCATCAGCCGAACGCTGGGTCCACGCCACCCGAAGGTGCGCGGGGGCGTACGCTGGAAAAGCGCGCTTGCGCCCGTTGCGACGATGGAAAATGAACGTTTATGTCGATATGTCGCAGATTTTGTTGACACGGGTTTGAAATTTTGGAATAATTAGATTTTTAATTGATCAGTAACATTTCAAATTTCAAATTGGTATTTGAAATACTAAATTTTATCAGTGCCTCGATAGAAATTATATTAGCACATATTTGTAGCTATCTTGAATTTTCGCTTTGTTGATCGCTTTTTATGATAATCTTTGTACCAAAATATGTATTTATTCATCAAGTGTAATAGCGGAAATAGCTCAGTCAGTATAGTGCCCGACTCACACGCCAGCGATAGTCGGATCGAACCTAGGCAATGACTTATTCTTCAATTGCACTTATTAGAATATTACTATAAATACATGAATATGACTATGATTATATAATAATTGAATTATTACTCTAAATATATTAGGAATTGTAGGTATTTATTTTAATTATTTCTCATTGTTTATATTCTTCTGGTATATTTTGTCCTTCTAATATTATTTATGAGCGATCAGGAAATCTAATTAATAAAGGTTTAATAAAATTTTTACCTTTAATAACATTATTTTGATTTTATTATGTAGTTCTCCTCCCACATTAGATAACGTAGAATTTAAAATGTTGAGTTAAAATTAAGTAGAATTTGAATTGTTGATTTAAAATTGCTTAGAAATAGAAGTGAGAAGTGAAATTTAAATAATTAACTTAAAATGAAATAGAATTTGAATTGTTGAGTAGAATTTGAATAAAGGTTAGCAGTATTGGATATAAATGTATATTGGCAAAGATCAGATGTAGAAGAAGAAAAAAAAATCTATTGTGAAAAATTAAGAAGATAATATTTAAAATATTTATATATAAAAATATAAATTATATATTTATATATAGAATATAAATTAAAAAGATATTATTGAATATTGGTATAAACAAAAATAGTATAAAATATATAAAAAAATAGTATAGCATATAAAATTTAATAAAAATTGGAAATAAGAAAAAAGCAAGATTAAAATTGGAGAAAATCAGATTTAAAAGAGAAAGAAAAATAAAGAAATCGGTTGTAATGAGCCAAAAAAACTGGATAGATTAGGAGATAAATTAAAGATATGTTTAAGAAAATATATTTAAAATTAGTATAGAATATATACAACATTAGTATAGAATATAAAAATGAGAAAAAATTAAAAGTAAAGAGAAAAAAAACAAAATTTAATTCTAATTTTCAGAAAAATCAGATTTAGAAATAAAAAGAAAAATTGAGTTATCAGTTGTAAAGAGCATAAAAAAATAATAGAATAGGACATAAACTAAAAAGATATGTATGAATCTAAGTCTATAACAAAATTTAAAAAATGGATAAACTAAGCAGTGTTTATGGAATATATTTGAAAATATAAATACTATATAAAGGTAACATGAGTAAAACAAGACAAGAGCTTTTAGTTATAATGGTACCTTATAAGATTCGCTTTATTGATAAAGTTCAAAGTAATCTCGAATCAATTATAAATATATTGTAAAATAAAATTTGTAGATCAAGTAAAAATTTTATGCCAAGAAAAAATTAAAAGTAAGTTTATTCCTTGACGACAGTCCAACTTATGATTTCGTTTAATCTTATAATTAAAAATAGTGCTTACGAGTATATCGTATATAGTATTTGATGCTAGAGAATATATCTGTCATCTCTTTTTGATAAATTTAAATTTGGTACTCTACAAAGCCCAAATGAATTCGAATGAAATTTATATTATTTGTTTTTTTATTTTATTGTAAAAATCTCAAACATTCGAACTTCGATTCACTTAAGAATTCTTAAGGAAACATGATTCAAAAAACATATATAAAATAAATACTCAATATCATTATCATAATTTATCAATTAGCAATAATTATAAAATAAAACTCGTTTATAAAATATTTTGGGAAACAAACAAGGCTAAAGAACACTGAATTTATTAATAGAATACACTAATTATTACTACAATCCTAATTATTTGATTAATAAAATTTTAGTATTTGTTATGTACTCATCTCGCTATTGATTGCGCTATAATTTAACAATTATTTTTAAAAAACGCATCATTATTTTTACTACATAATTGAACAAATTAAAAAGTATCGGCTAAAATTTAATAACACCAAACGAATTGACTATCAATTATATATGTAATTTATACGTCCATGATAATAGTAATTTCTTTCAATCACGATTATGTCATTCAGTAATTTTTCTACTATAATGGGCAGTATGAATGATCTTGAACTTATTTTTTTTTTTTTCAACTTTACATAATCATTTTATTGATATGGTTTATGAAGAAATGGAATTTTACTGAAAATAGTAATAAATAATTTGTTATCTCTACTTTAATTACATTTACTTTATATTTATTAGCAAGCGTGATTAATAATAATATTGTTAGCATATGACGCCCTCAAAAGTTTATATAATTATCATGTTATTCATTCATGATAATTGTTATAAAAAGTATCGTTATAAAAATTATTAAGTAAGTAATTAAGTATTCATAGTATTGTTATAAAAAATAGTAATTTTAAATATCATTTCTGCATTTTTGGCTCATATTGTCATATTATTAAATAATAAAATTCATAATACTTTACAAATAACAAAAATCAGCAAACAATGTGGAACAATTTTTGTTTCATAAAATAAATTATTGTACTAGAGTAAATATTGAGGCACTACCAAAAATAATGCGAGGAATAATTTGCACGACTTTAAATTGAAATTTATTAGAAGTAGTAAGTAAAAAAAGGATTTTTTTTATTAATTTATTAATTTATTATCTTGACATCTCGATGCTTCAACATGAGAAATTACTTTCTAATTCTATTTGTATCACAACAATATTGTTAATATTCCTAGTCATATTAAATGTGTAGTTAACTTTTATAATATAATATGAACAATGATGAATATGAAATATACTGTTAAAAAATAATTATAAAAAATAATTAATATCGAACGTATATAGTCATGTTAATATTTATATAAGTAACAATGGCAGTGTTATATTTATATAAGTAACAAGTCAGATGCAAGAAATACACAAAAATAATTTTGTTAAACAAACGCCTGAAATAATAATTAATATTACGGATTTAGAGAAATCAGCATATTCATACCAGGATTAAACTAAAAAGATAAGATTTTTTAGATAAAACACTCTAGAACCAAAAATGTACAAGTTAGTTTGCTGAGAAGTTGAAGCCATCTATATAGAAAGGTAAAGGCTTAAATTCTATCAATCACAAATTTAACTAAATTCAAAATTAAATTAATGAGACTAGTTAAATGAAAAATAGTGGTGTATGGGATCGTGTCTTAAGGCAAATTGCTGGAACTTTCCGTACCAAATATTGAGTTCTTTAAGAAAGATTCAAGTTTAAAAAATTCAAATTCAAAGACACACACATACACATCCATTCACATACATCAATTTTTGTAAGCTATACCAAAAAGTTCAAAACGTAAAAACACATAAAAAAATCATTTTAGAAATTTTTGCGATTACTGTAACTTATCCTACGGGGAGTTAAATATTAGATATAAACAAAATTAATTTTGTTCTTATATAGGAAAAATGTAATTTGTAAGCTATGCCAAAAAGTTCAAAACGTAAAAATACATAAAAAGAATCATTTTAGAAAATTTTGCAATTACTGTAACTTATCCTACGAAGAGTTAAATATTAGATATGAACAAAATTAATTCTGTTCTTATATGGGAAAAATGTTATTGTTATTCTTTTTATATATGCACCATATATTGAAGTAACATATGTACGTGTTTATATGTTTATATATAACGTTTAAAGTTAATATAAATTAAAGTTAAAGATTGAAATGAATTATTTATAAAAAAATACTGTAAGTTTTAGATAATTAATCTGAATAAGATATTTACTTTTTTATGAAATGAGATATAGCATTTACAAACTTTTTTTTTGAGTGAAAATGTGGATAGTTTTTAAAAAAATAACTGCAGTAAAACAATAAAAAATCGCATTCGTCTCGATAAGCTCAACAGCTTTTATAAAACTGACTATCCGCCCCGTTTTACAGCATTATATTCCGGAACAAAAGCTCTCTCGGCGGTGGGAGTGAATTTACTGGATCGATCCGGACAAATGCCTTCGTCGGCCGTTGGCAGCGACACTATCAAATCTAAGCCGTGTGACGAACCCCGCCGAATTCCTCTTATCCGATGCAAATGTTGAGGCATTTTTCAAAATCACACACCCTGTATCGAAAAATGCCATTGGGGGTGTGATCATAATTTGCATATAAAGCTGTTTACAATCGCTCTCGTGTTATTACATTGCAGATTTTTATTCATAGACATTGAGTAATGGTCCGTGAATGGCGACCGCAAAGATAGAGAGACTCGTGGAGTCTGACATTGAACCTGTTGATATGATCGTGGATTTTGATTTTGGAAATGTGAAGTTGAAAGCGATGAAAATTCATTATATATGCATAGAAACTAGTAGTGCAGGCATCGTGCCTTAAGGCAAATTGCTGAAACTTCCTGTACTAAAAATTAAAATTTTTAAAGTAGGCTCAAACTTTTTTGAAAACTTTGAAAATTTGATTTTTGAGAATTTTGATTTTTTTAGAAAAATTGACTTTCTAGAAAAATTAGATTTTTTTATATTTTGAAATTTTTCAAAATATTGAATTTCTTTCAAAGCAACCGCGTTGTATCGTAGTCTTGTGGATATACATTGGTACGCAACCCATAAATAATTAACATAATTTATATTTATTATTGAAATCGCTATAAAATATCTGATAATTTGTTGTGCATATGTTAATGATTATTTTTGACTGCCTAATGGAATTTTTTAACTATTTGTGTGCATGTTAACGAACCTACGAGAATTTCATTTACTTATGTAAATCATTAAAATAGTAAAAGGACCATTTAAACTATTGAAATCAAAAACTATATTGCTATTGTTATAAAATTTGTGGCAATATGAAACTAGAGGTTCATGGAATTGAGCTCCTAAGGTCAATTGCTGAAACTTTCCGTAAAGTATGAAGTTGATTTTGAAAAATGTTTTGAAACTATTGATTGTTTTTGCAATTGCTATAACTCGCCTTACCTAAAGTTAAATTACTTATATTAGAAGTGATGTAATACCTATAACCAAAAATTATTAGAAGGCATTCCAGTGATTTCCCTTTGATGTTATATATATTTTAAGGGATAACTCAATAGGCTGCTTTTATAATCTACGATTTTTTCTTGGTATGTATATATTTATTGACCAGCAGAATATACATTATTAAGACAATAGACTGGTCTTTATGCCTTTAAAGAGTTTATCTCCAATGAGATATCTCCTTTTTTGACATTTTATGTAAGACCATATGGCCATTTTATTTTTAGTCTTCGAGTAGGAGATTCCTCACAATTCGTTTAAGTATTTGAAGTACCTGGTAATTTTTCGAGTATTTTTTACTTTTTTCTTTTATTACTTCAAAAATAGTTCTCATTTTTAAGTCTTTGTCTACAAATTTGAGCCTTTATCCGCAAATGTGACGTGTTATCACTACTGCTTGATATCAAGTTGTACGAATTGTATGATTTGAATCCTCAACCTTGTGGTTCAAGCATGAGAATAATAAACAAAATATTGATTATGAGTGTTGATGCCTTATTAACACATGAAAAAATTATCAGTTGCATATTTATACATCTCGGTAGATATTTGCATATCTTGTATATATAGGTTGTAAAAACATTGAAAAAATTATCTTTGAATTTACTAAAAATTTGTGATAGAAATATGATGTTGTAAATAATTTAAAAAATAAGAATTTATATTGTTAGTGTCCAATATAAATGAAATGAATATAGTACATAAATAAAAATATCTAGAATTTATATATTTTTGAATTTTTAAGCATTTAAAAATATTTGTAAGTATGTATATAAGTGTGTATTATTAAATTAAATATCTAGAATTTATATATTTTTGTATTTTTAAGCATTTAAGAATATTTGCAAGTATGTATATTCTTTAAGATCATTTTTGAGATTATTTTTTCAATATATTCAAGTAGAATATGAATGCATTCATTTTGAATTATATTTTGAAACTTACGCTAGAAATTTGCGATAGTTTCAAAGCGAGACCATTTAATTTTAATATATAATACCCTAATAAGTATTTTCACAATTAAACTAATTAAACGAGCGACGACAAATATTTTTGAACTTTATCTAGGTGATAATAATATTATAACATATGAATCTAAAACCCATTAAAATATGGATTGAATATAAATGGTAATTCGCGTTATAATATTGTCTGATCTTGAAAAAAATATCACGCAATTAATTATCAAATAATAGTCCAAACGATTTACTAAATATTAATAAATTATTATATAGCGGAAAAATAAACTATTCGTTATGATTTAAAGCATCATATTTTATCTTGAATATATGTAAACAAAATTAGTTTCAGGGATATTTATATATGAAGACATTATAAGTCAAGGTTTCTTAATTTTATTGAAATGTGTGAACTACCAATTGGTGTATTGCAAATTAGTAAAAAACATAGATATTGCAAATAATAAATTTAAAACGTCAGAAATGAACATTCAAACTATTTTATATAATATTTTATAAAATTCATATATTTTTGGTTATATATTTTTGGACACAACATATGTGATGTATTAGGTAACCGGTTTGGAGCCATGCAGTCTTCCATAAAATAGAGTGACGGTTCAAATTTGCGTGTTTTTTTGTCAATAATAATAAATTAGTTTTGAAAATTAGCATTTCTGATTATTATAGACATATATATTAATATATATATATATATATATATATATATATATGTATATATCTATATTCTTGTGATATATTGGTCAATACATGCCAAAGCAAATTTGCTTAATCGATACCTGATTTTGCATAAATATACCGAGAACTAAAAACATTTTTAAAACAACTTATCTATTAATGAAACACCAGCTTTCATAGACACATATATGAATTAAACTATATTTAACCCTTTCCACTCGCTCCGGCGGCAAAATTCATATAAATCTAACAATTCGCGAGTAGAAAGGGATAAATAAAAATCTAGCAAGAGTTTTATTTCAAGCAAGCTAATTAATTCAATAAACTAGTTAAATATTTTTTTCAGAACTAAATTACAAAAAGTTATAAAATACCAAAATTGATAAGCAATAGTATGCTTTTAAAGTAACTAACCCAAACTAATATGAAAACATAATTTTCATAGGATAATAAATATCAATCAAAATTGGCTAATCAAATTCCTATAATCTGATTGTAAATTAATTTTTTTCAATACATAATCAATGTCTTTTTTATTAAAATAGAATTCATTGATAGAGGTATTATTTAGCTCATCTCAGAAAAATCAAAAGGATTAAAAATCGAGAAATGCAATAAGAAATATTAATATATTGAATTTTTTTTTTGCAAAAACCCAATCATAATATTTTACATAAATTTTTTTAGGTTTTTAATATTAATTTTTATGTTTAATAAAGTTTTTTCTTCATAACGATCAATCACTGCAAGAAAGTAATTGCAGGATAATATATTTATTTATTTAAAATGAAATTATTTTAGTTTTTAGTATTAAATTATTTGTTATCATATAAATAATAAACAATAGTGATAATTAAGGTTCGTCGTGGGAAGGTCGTTAACGCGTTGACTTTGTATGAACGGGGTCGCGCGTTCGATTCCCCGCTCTGGCAAACTGACAAACTGGCAAACTTTCAATTGAAAATATAGATCAAAATATGTTTCCAATTGAAAATAAGCCCATCTCGGACACTGCGGTGTGAAATGGCAATGGGAAATCTCTCCCTGAATCGAGTTGGGGTATTAACTCAGCTCACGGACCTGCCCTAGGACAGTACACCCATTATTACTGATAATTAATATAATTGCTGCTTAATATAAAATATTGGTGTGCCCTATTTTGATATACTTAATCATAAAACTTTTTTTTATATTGCAATAAATTTCTATTATTACTTTACATCAGGTAATGAGTGCAACACGTTGCAAAATTCATTACAATAATTTTCCAAATAACACCAAGGCTTTAATTATCTTCATAGACAGTTCTGCATTAAATAGATAATAAATGATATCTTTATACACCTTTTACCTTACACATTGATGAACAAAAAAATATTCGGCTCCAAACTCACAATAGTTCAAGGTTGAAAATACCGAATTTTATAATTAGTTCTGTTGCAATTAGAATCTATGCAAGGTAAAAACATATTCACTTCGATTGCCTATAATTAGTCCATCAATTTGTGGTCGGTTATTAAAAGTCGAAACATAATTAGGAAGTGTACTTAATTAGTAATTAAGATGTTTGAAAAAATATTTACATATGTGCTTCTTGTATTTTGGGCAATTAATTGGGAGTAATTGAAAAAAATCGTAAGGTTATTTGGAAGTCTAGGGTAAAGTTCACGAATATTTTATTAAAAATATTAATATCATATGGCATATATGTACAAAAAAAATCTGTTAAAACGATCTAGTCTAATGCAAGATCTCGCATATTACGCCATTTTATGACAATCAAAATTCTTTTTCTATTGAAGTAAAACTTCTTTAGACGCGACTAGGATGTAAAATACGTACAAATGCAACGGAAGTGCGTTACGGCAGATAAGATAAGAGTCGAGTGCCAATGTGCCAATGATTCGTCATTCGCTCTCGATGATATCATTCCTATACGGGTCGATTGTGATTAGTCGTCGTGTATGTGAATAGAATTCTGTCGTTGTATGCGTACTAATATTAACAAGGAAATCGGCATAGATAAATAAGCATTTTAAAGTTACATCGTAGTACAAATCTTGATTTAATGAAGAATGCCTGAATCAGAAGAATGTTTTACCCTGTTCCTTAGAAATTATTTCTATATTATTCGTAGTTTCTATAAATCTTTGAAGTCATTAAAATGTAAAATATTTTTAGGCAAGACAGATATAACAGCCATTCAAATAATGAGATTACATCGCAAAAAAGTTAAAAAAAAATACGAGCAATCAATGAATGTTTGTTAATTTTAATTACATGAAGTTCTTTAAACACAATTACATGATGAGTTAAGTTGCAAAAACACTATTTCTTTAGGCGTTGTTCAACATAATCCACTGTGTGAATGAATATTATAGAATTTATTAATCAGCATTTACTTCATTTCTCTAATGATGGTTCATTTTTAAATGCTACTAATTACAATGACAAACCGATCATGTCATATTTGAAGTATGACTTTAATTCATTAGTGTTTTTGAATATCATACATATTTTTAATGCTATTATAAATATATGATTTATAATTTATCATTATATAAATGTGTATAATGGTTGACAATAAATGTGTGCATCACGAGTGTTACTATATTATTAATAAACACTATTCAAAATTGTTATATGATGTATTTATTTTTACTTAAATGCCGTCTTGTACAGTAGCAAATAAGTTTTACTTCGATCGCGTGTGAACCTTACGCGCACTCTTTTTTTTGAATTTTGATGGTTTTGCGCATTTGTTTACAATTTTATAAGTTACTAGATTTGCCTAAATAGAGCTAATATTAGTGTATATATTCAATGATGATCACATACGATAATAATGAAAGATATAATATCAAAAGAAATTTGTAATTGTCTAAAGTCTTGCAATAAGATTATAAAATCTTTTTCTTTCAGGCATTTCTTCTGGGTCCAGTTCAAGGTTTCTCAACAAACTCCCAACACATAATGTGTAATGATAATTTATTATTCTGAGTCACTTTTGACTCATCCAAAATCCACTTAGAAACTTAAAATATGATATTATACAATTATTGATAGCGAGATTGCAATTATGTTATTTCCATTAATGCCATAAAGTTAATAGGTCTGTAATTAATCTTCGTATTGATACTAATTGACGGAGTTTTATGAAGTGAATAAATTTTTGAAGATTTCATCATGTCCTTTTATAAATCATATTATCTTAAATTGGTAGATAGAAATATTTCAATTAAACTTTGGTTGGAGTGCGGACTATGTTAGAGTTAATATTAAGAGCTAAAACTTTCAGAGAATTTTTTTCATCAATTTGGAAGCATTTGAGCCACTGGGAGCAAGGAAATTCGAAAACATCCATATTAAGGACCATCCTATATATATAAAACTTTTTTTCAGTAACTTATCTTCTAGAAAATCGATCAGAAAACCAAGCAATAAATTAAATTTGCTCTATTTACAGCTTTTATTAAAAATTAAAGAAGAAATTAATTTGAAGAAAAAGGCCAAATTGTTTTAACATAAAATAACAGTTAATTAAATGCGGATATATCTCCAAAATCATGCGTGTGTTATTCATATAATGCTATTAAATCATACTATCACGCAATAAAAACAAACTACTTTTTTTCTTTACTTTTAAATCGATTATCATTTCCAAGAACATCAGTTTCCGTACACATAATTCAAATAATATCGAAAAAATTAAAGACGAACTTAACGAAGTCAAATCGATGATGATCTCATATTGATTTATTTTTTTCTACTTGCTCATCAGCATAAAGGCAGACCAGTTTTTGTTTCGAGATTTGTTTTAATATATGATTATGTGTAACATTCTTGACATTTAGTCATGATATGCAAGTTAAAATTCCATATCATTGACGATGATGCATTTTTTATTATAATCAAAATATTAATAAGTGACATTTGCTAAATTTTGGTATTTTGGGTAATGGATTATAGCAAAAGCAAAATTTATATTTTCAATCATACTGATTATCAAATATCCAAAACGCAATGAACTAATTTAAATTACATTTTAGCTTATGCAGCATTTACATCACGATTCGGAAATGTAGGGGTTTCTGGTCAATTACATCCCTATTCCTCAATTAAATGATGCTTTGTTGTACGTACCATCGATTGATTTTGATAATTAAACTGTAGAATATTGATTCCTATGATTGCTTCTGACATTATGTTCAATATTTGGGTATTAATTTAATAGCTCATAGATATAACACTAATAGTATTGATAGCAATACGTGGTTGTCACAATTTGGAGTTAGCAATAAAGTTCAAAAATGCTACCAAAATAAATTCAAAGTACAACCTAAAGCTTTGGCAAAAGTGTGATCATATTTCGGCGATTAGAGTTAATTTTCTTGATTATTTTATTATGCCAACTTTTGATGGAGCTTGCCAACAAACTTTAGTCCATTTCTTAAAGAAGGACATCTCTAAGTCGACCAATTTAAAAAAAATTAATTTTCATTATTTTTGTTAGCGACAACTTTTGATGCATCTTTCCAACACATTTCAGTCCATTTTCTAAAAAGAGAGCTTCACAAAATCGACCAATTTTGAAAATTTAAAATTCACAGTTGAACAAAAAGTCTTCATTTTTGAAAACTTGGACCACATATGTGTCATTCTTTTTGGCTGTGGTCTTAGAAATGTTAATCATGGTTACGGTTCCAAAGTTTCATCAAACAAAAATAATGCAAACTAATCACAAAAATAATGCAAACTAAACACAAAAACCAAAATTTGATCATTATTTGAATTCAAAGCTCATAATTTTCAAACAATGTAAAAGATTTTTTTTTTATATTTTTTGTGATAGCTACGATTGTTGAATTCTGGATCACTCTGTATAATTTAATTGATTATCGTCATAAAATACAATATTGTATGCAAATCGAACAAAAGCGTCTATGCATTTTTGAATACGATTAAATAGTGATGATATAATCTCAATAATACATAATAAAGAACATGAAGTCATATGTGCTAAACATATGATAATTGTCGCTTAAATTGCTATTTATAAATTTATTATCAGCAATATAAATTAACCTATACTGCGATTTCGATTAACAAAGCACTAATATTGAAACTAAAGAATTCTGAACAATTTATATGATTTTTGATACAAAATGTTATAAGTTAATTTTGTAGTTAATAGTTTGTAATATGCATTCATTTACATATTACGTAATGGAAAAAATAAATGAATAGAAATGTCAAATTTAGCGCTTTTGGAATCTTAAAATGTAATCAATTGAAATATCAAATAGATTTTATTTATTGGTGTCCATCATAGATAAACAAGTATAAATTCGTGTGTCCATTATTTAAAATTATAATTTTTGTAAAGCCTAACAAAACTCCACACAAAAATATAGAGATTTCAAAATTTTTATTGTTTTTACCCCGAGGCCAGACAATCGAAATTTATTATTTTCCTTATCTTGAGATATCCAAATATAATATTGTGATGATAAAAATTTAAAAAAAATTAAAGTTGTTGCTCTGAAATCTAGATATTGCACTGTCTTCCTAAACCTCTTTTTGACTCTGGTTTAAATTTAAGGTCTTCTTTAATTTTTTATCTAAAATCAAGGCCAAAATTTTCAGTACTGTATGAAGGTGATAAACAATTACTCATCAAAGTTTCTACGAATATTAATTAGTAGAGTTTTAATTCATACATATTAGATAAAATATCAAATATTATGATTTAGTTATTGTAAAACAAAATCACTAATTAGTACAGCTTTATTTTAAAAACTAATTGAATAATTACTAGACAACTTTACTATTGACAGTAAGAAATTTTAAGTATTTCTATTTTCCAAATTATGCAAATCTTCATGATAATGATTTCTATAATGCTTTTATTACTATGTTATGAAAATGTATGGAGTTAAAAAACATTAAGTCTTATTTAAAATCAATTATTGTAATTAATAGTAATAAGTGTAATTAATGTTACCATTGTTTGCAGCAATTAAATGCACTTTGCATATGAAACTGAACTATAAGTTATTCTAATTTTAAATTTGGTTCAGGAAATACTATAAAATATTTATTAATATTAGTCCAAGACATTTAAATTTATTCAATGGTTTAAAAATCATAAATGGATATCATAAATGGAATCATGAAAAAGTGGACATTTTAGCTTCACCAAAATTATGAATTTAAATTTTGGTTGATTTTGATTACTGTAAGATTATGTTGTTATTAGAAGTTACACATTATTTAAAACTATCATTCTTTGTTATAATTTTTACCAAAAGGTATGTAAAAATATAGTTTTGGTTTGTTTAACAAAATTTATTTTGTGAATTTTTATACCAGGTTAAAATTTGAAAATAAATCACATATAAAAATACATTGTAAATACTCATCAAGCACATAACGAACATGCTAAGATTAATTTATGATGGCTATTAGCATAAATTTGAGTGACATAACATAAAGCAAAAGTTATTGATCGCTTTATAGACTCAATATACCAGTATGCAAATCAAATTTTTTATTTTGTATACAAGACTCGCTTAGGAAAAAATTATTTAGATAAATATCTAAAATTTCAATTATTTCCTTGAATCATATGGTTAATTGTTATTTTGTATTTTGATAGGCCTACACATAATAATAATAATAATTAACTGCAGCCAGGCCCAGAGCGTATTGACTAAACTTTGAAACAAAACAATTTTTTTTTTTATTTTATGCCCGATGATTAATCTATATATATATATATATATATATATATATATGTTTATGTGAGCGTATGTGTGTTGCTTAGCCATATAAATTAATATTATATTATATGTAAGTAATATATATTCAAACGTTTGGGTTGAAAACATGAACGGGTAAAATCAAATTCAATTTAAAAAATTACATTTCATTTGCTTCAGATGCAAACAAAAAAAATTTAGTTCTCTGTAAATTGTTCTTCAAAAACGTTATATTGCGCAAGCTCGACATATTTTACAAGTAATGTTATATAATTATATACGTTGGATAGTATTTCTAATATAGCATAATAAGATAACTAAGATACTTTGCTAAAAAAACCATACCTCTAAAATGAATTCTGATGTCCTGTTCTAACCCAAAGATAAGCATTAACATTTGAAAAAAAATTGACCAATTTAGAGCGTCCAAATGTATGGCCGCCCCACTAAATTTGGAAGGCCGAATCAACCATGCCCGTGGTCTACCCCCTGGGACCCCCCCCCCTGAGAGTTTTTTCAAAATTTACCTTTTATCCCTAAGTCAATGCACGGGACATCAGAATTCATTTTAGAGGAATGGTTTCTTCAGCAAAATATCTTATTTTGATCCCTAGAATCCAAAAATCATATGCTTTCAAGTGCAACCCATAGCTTTAGTCAAACTTTGGCCATTTTTTAGTTATTGTGGCTAATTTGCATCATTTTGATTCATTCGCGAACTTTGGAACCATAACCGTAAATAATATTTCTAGAATCACTTGGGCAATGGTCATAAAATTTTGAAGAGCCCTTCTACTAAAGTATGTTTCAATAAAAATGGCACATTTAATGAGGATTGTGTGAATTGATAAAATACTTGACAATTAAATAGCTTAAAAAATCAAGTAAAGTTATAAGAATCTGAAAACACTTATCTATAATAAAAAAAATTGAGATGCCGCAGTTGGCAATTAAATGTCTATTAATATAAAAAACTAATAAATAAACATTTCACGATGGTAGATATATTGTTCAAACTTCATCACGCGATAATAAATCATTATCAATCGGTTCTCTTATTAATGACATCACAACGCTGTAAGTAAGTAATAATAAAGCGCATGTATCAAGTATCCACCAGGCTGAATAATTTCAATTAGTCATCGTTCGCCCCGAGCTGCGTCAGGTGAACGACTCGGAGATCGTGATCTCGAAACATTTCATTCATAACAAACCTTGTTCACAATAGAGGCATTTATTTTCTGTTTAGTATTAATAGCGTGCGACATAATAAAGTTCAGTCCTAGCTAGGTTTAGAATATCGCACAAGTAGCCGACTTCTAGTTTATATGTAACGTTTAACCTTATTGCTTATGCAAGTCTTGCCTTTCCCGTCTTCGAGTGGGAATATTGGATCGGGAAATGGTAAACTGCTTTTGTTTTATTGCCTAAATAAAACTAAACGATTTTTTTTTCTCATAGAACATCCGTCCTATGAGCTCGAACTTCTCCTTTTATACTGAATTCAGAAGGCAACCCAACAGGCTACGGGGCCTATAGTACAGTCCATCTATATTTGATCAATTGTTATTAAAATTTCTAAAAATAAAATATTTAATTAAAAATCTAATATTTCTACAATGACCAGGAACGAATATTTTTATGCTAGAACATATTTTGAAGCATTTTTAATAATAGGTGAAAATTGATATCACTAATGCTTGATATAGGATACTGCTTGGTAGGAGGATAATGTTAAAAGCTAAATTAGATTTGAAGAGTCACTAATAACGTACCATTTCAAAATTGTATATGTAGATCGCTTATATTGAAAAAAAAATATTCCTAAATAATTACAATCTGCCTTGAAAGGTAATTTTGATGTTTTTAATATCAGTAATTTTAATGACTTATTATTTTGTTGTAGAGAAGATTTTAAAATGCTGTCCTGTGGTAGTCATCTTAAATTGAAATATAGATAAGATGAAGTTATAAAAAAAATCTAGATTACAAGGTAATTTGTTAAATCTACAGACTATTATTTTTTTGAGTGTTCAGGAAAATGTTTAAGAAAAGCAGCCCTTTTCCAGATAGTCTTGTATTTAGATGCAAGTCTTCTGATATATAACTCAACAACGCCTAGACCAATTTGGCCAATTCTTTTTTTAAAATGTTTGTTGGAGTCCAAGGATGGTTCTTACGGCGAGAAAAAATCGAATAATTGCCGGAGAAACCCTAAAAACGGCCCTTTTCTTTTTCTCATACAAACGTTTTCTAACTAAAACGTAGAATCAATTTGAGCTTTATTGCTATTAAAGTTCATATTAAATTACAAGCACTCACTGGAGTATACACGATTCTAAACGATTATTCGGATTTTGATAAATCTTTCTGAAGTTTGTTAAGGAAATTTTCTAGGATGTATGTGATTATAAAGTACTGGGATGTACGTGCAATATTGTAGAAATAAATGGAAAAAATTGCGAAAAACGACATGTCATTGTGCGCATTGATAATAAATGAAAACTATCATCTGCCAAAATTTTCAATTTACTTATGAACCTAGATAATATTAGAATAAGTATAATCAATTTGTTAATAAATAAATAAATGAATAAGAAAAATGAAATGCCCACATTATTATTGCCGAAAGACAGCTGAGATGTGCCAGAAATTAAAATAACATAAAATACAGTATATGTATGGCAGATTGAATTATATACATATAAACAAATATGGCAAATTAATTCACTTAAAATATAAAATTAAGTATTAATCAGCCTACATTTAATGCGAAGCATGCGAAAAATACGAGCGCACGCCTTAGGGGGCGCCAACACAAGATTCAGATATTAAATTTTCAATATAGTTTTTTTTTCAATATATAATTTTTTTGAGAAAAACAAATGGGATAGTAGAGATAAATGCATACAATTTTGCCCTCAGGATATCGATTAGGAGAAGTTTAAGATACAATTTTAGATATCTTAAATAATTAAAAATTAAATTAATTTAATCCAACAGGAAAAAAAATATTGTGTGGAATCTCATCATTTTATTTAAATCAGTTCTACATTTAACATCGCTCATATTCAAAATGTATATGCATTTTGCCGTGAAGAGTAATTTTAAAAACAATAATTATTATTGATAAGTAAACGGTAAATATTAGTATATTATATTAAAAAATTGTAGACATGGATACAGGACAACGTCTGTCGGGTCATCTAGTATTAAAATATAAATATTTTTTGAACATTTCTCTGATGACGTGGTATTATTAGCACATTATTTATTCATTTGAAACTTATTGGCTTACGTTACAGACAACCTGATATCAAGCAGTAGTGATATCAATTTTTACTTGGATTTATAGATCCAAAACATGTTTCCAAAGTAAAATAGCCTTTAGAATGATAAATAAAGTTTCATATGCATATTCCAAAAATTCGAATTAAAAATTCCTTCCCAAAAAAATTTCTTTCTGAAAAAATTGACGTTTTTAAGAGAAGTATCATTGCGACAGCTCATAAAAGTGTTAAGTCCTGATTGCTGTTCGAAAACAAGAATAAAATATATATATATATTTGATTATTTGATTAATAGACGCTTGTAAACACTGAGTTCTTGAAGAGCTTTTTATACTAAAAAATCCTTTACATTAAATATGTAATTTTTTAAAATATTTAATTATTTATTAAACATAAACTATTTAAGATGTCTCATTCTTAAAAATACTTGTAGATTAATCAATTTAAGTACATGTTATTAGAATAAATTAAAAATATATTTTTAGCAATAAATTCTTTTTTTGAAATTGAATTTCATCTGATATAAAGTGAAAATGACATAATTTAAAATAATATTATGTTACAGGTAAGGTTCTATTTAAATATCATTTTTTAACAATATTTCTGTTTCTTTAAAGAATTTATAATCAGATACTTTATATCAGTAAATCAGCTAAAACTTAAAAAATTCAAAATATATAAAGAATATATATATCACAATTACTTAAATGTGTAGTGTGCAACGTATTCAATTTAAATAAAAATTGTTCAAACTATTATAAGCCTTATATACACTCGTATATTTAATTATGTAAACAAAAAATATCTAAGGAAGCACATCAAATTTTTTTTCAATTAGTAATAAACACCTCCAGAATCAATAAAATCAGATTAATTATTATTGGCATTTAAATCTGCAACAAATAAAAAAATGTATAGATCATAATAAAAGATCTATCGTGCAATCTTATTTGATTGATCTCAGTCTGATGTTACAGATGCATTTTTCTTTTCATTTATTATTGGTGTGATGATTAATTATTTTTTAATTACAAAAACTACATATAGCGCAACTATCAACGACCTTGCCTGTATCGAATGAGTAAATGTTCTACATAAATTGTTTAGTAGAAGAAAGTAAAAGTGATGTATAATAATTCAGGGAAATATAACATCATAATATAATAATAATATTTGTAATAAAACTATTACAAGGGTAATACATGACAGGCAAATTATTGAAAATTTTGAGTTTCAGAAACAAACAAGATTTAAATTTTAAATTAATTATAGAAACTTTTTGTTCCAGAAATAAATAATTTGATAAACAGATTATAATTTCAAATATTTTTTTTATCCATATTTATTACTTAATATCTGTAAAAATTAATCATTTTGTTGATTTTCATTCATTTGAAAAACTCAAATTTAGTAAAAAAATATGAGTAAAATATATTAAATAGTCTCTATAAATCATAATGTCGGTTTTAAAATATCGGCTTTTTATACATTTTCGAATTCTGAATCTTCGAAATGCCTAGACCAATCTATTAAGAAAACTAATGGGTTCTGTCCAATGTGAATACAAATCGAAGTTTTTTTGAAGCACTCCAATTGATTCATGTATTCTACCAAAAACGATAAATGCTATACACATGCATACTTACAGACAGGTAAACCTAAATATATTTTCCTAAATTATATAAAAAGTAGAAATTGTCTCAAATGTATCAATACCAAGAGGAATTAAAACGTAAAAAATCTTATGCGAAATTTACCCCTAATAATATTTCCCCTAATAAAGTTTTCTTAGTTATTTATAGTTAGTCTTAGTTTTATGACAGTAATTTCCATTTTTTATTATGGTATACCAGTACATATACCACATTTTGTATCAGAAAAATGTGCTGATCTCAAAAATATATATAAATATTCATTTGCAAATAAAATTGGCACTGCGATATGCAAAGGCAATGAACAATCTCTCACATCTAACAAGCACACAAAGATACAAAATCAAGCCTTAAGTTCAGCTGGAATTGTTAATAAGTTTTTTATGGTATAGTTTTCTATTAATATTTAATTAAAGTAAAATACATCAATTCCTAGTTATTTAAATGTGTTGTATAGGTCACTTCTTTGATTTTTTGTACGTTTTCTAATTACGTTTTATTAACTATCAAACTTTATTGAATTATATTATTAAAAACTTAACTTTAGCTCAATTTCCAGTGATTTTGTTAAATCATCATTAAATATAATTTTAATTATATTTATTTTTATACGTGCCTAAACTGTGAATACATCTATTAATTACAATTTACGTAATTTGGAACTAAAAGGATGATGTAAATATTACATAATTTGAATAAAATATTCACAAAGTTGCTTTATTTCTGTACTTTTTTGCAAAATTTTTTGTTCTATTTGCAATAAAATTATGTTTCGACAAGTTTAATTTGAAATTGATAAAAGAATTGAAGCTTAATTTGAAACAAATCTTCTCTATAGTTTTTCTCTCAATATTATTTTATATAAAACGTATTATATTAAGGCAAAGCAGGACTTAAAGGCAAAAATGTCCACCACCATTATCTCAAAAAAAAAGTTAGGAACTTTTTTTTGCCAATAATATTTGAAAGTAGAGGGTAAAAGTAACAAGCTATTACCCTAATTATTAGAACTTCTCTATCAAGAGATAAACCATGTATCAATATTCATAGAAAAGTTTTTTTTCTTTGGTAGTTTTGGTAGTTTATAATATCTGAATACAATTTTTATGTATACCTTATTTAAATCTTTTATAATTTATTGTTATTTGTAAGTTAGATTCAATAGTGTTTTTTAATATAAACTTTATAAAAACTTACATTTGTGGTGGGGATAAAAAGGAGCAAAAATCAACAATTTTTATAATTGAACCAGTTTTCATTGGACTTTAATGATTTAGTGTATTCAGTAAGGCCAAATACTCTATCGTTTTACCAAGTAAATCGTCTAATTCTGATTTTAACAAAAGTCAAAACAACTCACATCATTTTCTCAAACTTTGATGAAATTTTTAAAATTAAACTACTTGTCGTAAGGCCGTAATATTTCAGTAAGATCTATAAGACTAAATAATCTATCGCTAAAAAAAGTTCCATAAAAATCGGTTTAATTTTTTTTTCAACAGTTAATTACAAGAAAACGGCTCGGTAGATTTTCACCTAAAACTAATCAGTATCATTCCCAACTAATATCTTTTGAATAGTTTTTGATTTTTTAAAATCGATTCGAAAGTATGAGCTTAAATGTTGACGAAAAGCTTAACACTTTTTCCAAATTACGAAAAAACTTCTTGGCCGATCGCTGCACAAAACTGAGAAACGCTAGTCCTCATCGAGATACATTGAATGGCTTTTAAATTTTTGGAATCGTTCCAGCTGTTTTTGAGAAAACATCGATTTACGTCAAAAAATCTGTTCACACACACACACACACACACTCACATACTTTTTCCAAATTTGGTCCCATTCGATTCAGAACGGCTTGAAACGTCGAGAAAACATAAAATTAGCGAATCGGATTTTTTTATGAAAACAAACTGCTCCTTCGGGAAGTTAAAAATATAATAAATTTCTTAAATAATTATATTTAAAAATTGCGTGATATTCAATTGTATCGAATTATCGAATGTAGGCTTTTATGAAATCATAAACTTCTCCTTCGGGAAGTAAAAAATATAATGAATTTCTTTAATAATTATGTTTAAAAATTGCGTGATATACAATTGTATCTAATTATCGGATGTAGGATAGAAAACACCGTTGTATAAAGATATCTTTGATTTATAAAAATATCAAAAGATTAAAAATAAAATTAATTATGTTAATTTTATATGCATTGCGTATAATCCAAAAACCGCACTATCAGCGTCAATCAATCGATCGATTCCTGATGAGCTATTTTTAACCCGGTCCCTAGTATAGTGTTTTTTGGCTGGCATCCGGGTGATCCGGTGCTACCGATGCCGACCTTGCTTGCGTTCTGCTGATTCCGATTCAGACGTAAGAAGTCCCCCGCGTATGCGGTATAAATACCAGGACATGAGCGTAAATCACATCAGTTAGTGTTGTTCCACCTACAGATTCAATATGAAACTGGTAAGTCTATTATTTTAAATAATTGTCTGTTTCGTAACACCCGTTTCGAATCGTACAGGAACGAGGGACGATTGTTGGATTCGAAATTGAAGATTTTGTGACAAAGTGGATTAAAGGATGGGTTAAATATGTGCAGTTTGGGTTATATACACGGATCATCTAGAAGGATAATTTAAATAACATTTTTGAGTTGCAGTCTCTAGAACGATCCTATACGTGGTATAAAAGTGCTCAATTTTCAATAACTATTCAAAGCATCTACTTTTATTAATATGCCAAATTTCATTTAATTTTCACCAGTAATACAAAACTATATCATTGAATTTATAATTATATTTGATATATTTCAAAACATTGTCAATTTGAGGATTTCAATTTAAGAAGATCGTATCAAATTTTCCACTGAAATTATTATTATTCATTTATTTTAGTTTATTGTTCATAGCAATTTATACACAGTACATTCAGCTACTTTACTTGAAATTATTAATCAGTCATTTATTAAAATAAAAGTCCACGGTAATACACAGACATGCAATCAAAGTACGAGCTATCGATTTAATCTATTTTTCTAAATCTCTATGTATTAAAAACATGAATCATCCCCTATCATTTATAAATTTAACAAGCACAATTAATAATTTTGGGCTTATTTTTAATACTTCCTACTAAACAGACAACGGAAGCATGTTCTAATATGGAAAGTCGTCTTAAACGAACATTTATCAATCAGAATGCCTAAAAAAACGGACGAAAAAATGGCGTTTTCTATGCTTTGCATACTTCAATAATGAGATCTATAAGTAATAAAATAGTTTTTACAAGTATACAAGTGAAAAATACGATATTTAATTTTTTTACAAATATACAAATAAAATGATATTTTCAATTTAAGAAGATTAACTTTTTCACTTTAAATATTAATCAGGCATTTATTAAAATAAAAGTAAACGGTGGTACACAGACATACTATCTATCGATTTAATCTGTTTTTCTTAATCGCTTTATATTAAAAACATAAATCATTACCATATACATTTACAAATTTTACTTCAACAAACACAATTGATAATTTTAGGTTTATTTTTAATAATAAATTTACTTCCTAATAAACGGACTACGAAAGCATGTTCTAATACTGAAAATCTTATTAAACGGGCATTGATCAATCAGTATATCTAAAAAGAAGGACCAAAATATAACGATTTTCCACGCTTTGAATACTTTAACAATGAAATCAGTATGAGTAATAAAATATTTTTTACAAATATACAAATGACCAAGAAAATTTAACTTATATCAATCTTTCCAGTACAAAAAGCCTAATATTTCTATCAAAATGAGTATAATGTTAAAATGTCATTTTTTTTTTACAAATGACTCAATATAAAATTAATATTTCCTCTTAAAATTATTGCATACGTTAACAATTGATTTCATGTAGCCACTCGAATTCACTTTTATTATTGAACATAAAAAAATAATTAAGTTGTTTTCTATAGACAATATTTTTTCATTTCATTTAATAGCGAATCCATCTTCAGTTGCAGTGTTTATTACCCGCAATAAACTAATATATATGTTATTTACAAAGTAATACTAGCATATCAAAGTCTGCCGCTATTGAAATATATGATAGACATTTGTTTCAATTTATAAAATAACATACCATTATAAATACTACTTTTTAAATATGTTTTTAGATACAGCATTTTATCACTGGGTGAAAAATTTGAGGAATAAGCAGTATTTCTGAGTAGGTCGATTTATTGCAGAAAGTCACCACCTAAGTCATAATAACCAGCAAAATAGACAACTGAGGTCCTCAACTACAACAATCTTACTTTTGGTGCCCAAATTAGCAATTTTACTTGTCAATACCCAAATCTTTCCCATGCACATCTATACACCTCTTTCTATCTCCAACTGCCTTCAACTTTGTTATAAAAAATTAGTAAACATTTCGAAAGTCCAAATACAAACTAAGTAGATCAATTGGGTTCTTTTATACACAAGTTTTGTCACTTCAATTTATCAATACAAATAATTATTAGGACGATCATATGTACGACTGAATCCTAAAAACTAAATTAGACCCATTATCCAGAAACAAGAAATTGCACTCAATTTTTTAACTTTTTTTCAGGTTTTAGCAGTTTGTCTCTTAGCCTGCGCTTGCAGCGCCGATAAATTAGACAGAACTTATCTCCCACCAGCATCTGCTCAAACAGCCGGTGGCGACGGACACTCTCTGCAGGCACCAGTGCATCATCCGTCCACAGAATACAATGTAGGCCGATTCAATGCCGAAAGCCACCACCAAAGTCACCATCACCAGCAACAGAAACCTGTAACTGAGGTCCTCAGCTACAACAACGACAATGCTGGAGATGGCACCTACCAATTCGCGTAAGTAGGATGAAATTTTACATTTGATATTTGTTTTAAGAATTAAATATATATTTTAGCTTTGTTGCTATCAGTTATGTTATCATCATGACTATAAATTTAAAGAAAAATCTCAGAAGTTTGATCACCACTTTATCAGATTTAGAATTTACCAGCACCATTCAATTTTTTTTTAATTTGATTTGAACAGCAATCAGAACTAATGGGTTCTATGAGCTGTTGTGAGTAAGATCTTACAAACTACGTTTGTTTTATTACAGATGGCAACCCAAACAGTTGTCACATCTCTGTATGATAAATTTTTATTACAATCTCTGTAATAGGGCAAGTATGGTGCAACAATGCCGGGTGAGGGCTATTTTCACTTGGAAATATTGCTATCTATATTTCCAAGTGAAAATCGTTGCCAATGTTGCCTGACAACAGGCTGCTCGAAGTGGGTATCGAACCCGGGACCTCTGAAACAAGTCCCGTCGCTCTTAACTTACCTACGGGCGAGCCCAACACCATTCAAAAAAATGTAGTAATTTCTATAACAACATATTCAATTTTCCGCCAGATTATGTGATCGTTTTAATAATCTTTCGCCAAAAATAACTATTTTTAGATCGGTTATGTGATAAGCTCTAGTTTCAATAATTTCTTGCCAGAAATAACTATTTGCAGACCATAATCCTTAAGATAAGTCTTTAGGATATCTTCATCTAACAATGCCTAGGTCGGTTATTATAAAAAATATATATTAATTAAAATTTGAAATGTGAAAAAAATATCTAAATAAATTAATTGCTTCACAATTATTGCCAGTCCCAGTACCCATTACAACGAATGACTAAAATAATGCAAATCTATAATCACAAAAAGAAGTATAAAATTTCTAAACTTAATAAACTTACCAACAAGTACCATTATTTTTTAATTGTCATATTAATTTTAGTAACTAGTAAGATTATTCTAAATCACAACTTAACGACGGTCATTTTATTGGAGATTTGAATTTGATTTAGGATTTCATTTCCGTTCATAAATTTTTCTCCGGATGTGCAATTTCTATATATAAATCGTTAAACTCATCATTATAGAAAAATCATGTTTGTAGCTGCTGCAAGAATCGTTGCACATAAAAATTGCAATTTTGCATTCTGCCGAGCAGTTTCGCGAAGCATTCGGTCGAATCACTAGAGATTTATTACATATGTAATTCTTACGTGAGATGACTTTAACTGCATATTCGAGAACGGAATTCCGTACCATACATTTATGTACATATATTATTGACGGGAAAACCTTTGGGAAGAATAGGTTCGAATAAATACATTTTATAGATTCATCCAACAATTTACGATCGTGGGGACTAAATGTCACTAACATTGTTTGCGATAGTAATGAACTCGAACTTTAAAGTTTATATACAAAAACTTGATAATAAGCAGCTTTTATATCATCACTATGATTAAAAAGTTCCGAATAATAATTATGACATATGACATATTAAAAATATGTTAATAAACTTTTCGAATACATATTTGGCTATAAGATTTTCTAAGTGTGTATATAAATCTGTATACGCTTCTTCTGGTTTACCTGCGTATTGTATAACTTTATTCATAATCGAACGCAACCTTGAACTTCCGGAAATATAATTAAAATCGACCTTTAATAAAAGTAGCCAAACCTGATGATTTAGAAATGAAGATGATTTCAAACATCGTAAGATGAAATGTGACATTGGTTTGATGATTAACATTAGCCTTGGCGCTTCTGGGAATTTTGGCAAACTGTATTAATTAATCAATATACAACTACTCTTTTCTAAATTACTTTTAAAGAATTCTTTTTTATTTATTTTTGATTATTTTTATCATTCATATACAGATTCCAAACTGCTAATGGAATCAGTCAGCAAGAACAAGGACACAAAAAACAAGACGACAAGGAAGTCGTAAGGGGATCTTACTCCTTCACTGCTCCTGATGGTCAAACTTACACTGTCATGTATGAAGCTGATGAAAATGGTTTCCGTCCAGTTGGAGATCACATCCCAAAACAACCTGCAGTAGTAACTAAACCTGAACAACACTCATACGGCAGCCATGTCTCATCTGGACAGATTTCCTCAGGACATCATCAAACCTCTGCTCCAACTCAGAGCCAAGTGTCTAGCTTCGATGAAGCCGCTCATGTCGGCCTAGTCCAACCTCACACTGGAGAGTTCGGTCAAGGAACTCCAGGAGATTTATTGGGAAATTACCGTGAACCTTCTTCTCATCTGCAACAAGGACAATACACCGCTAGCTCTGGACAAACTGCTGTGTATCACGGAAACGTACCAAACCGTTTCAGCGATGTGTCCAGCCACGGACAATCTGGCACACAACATCAACAAGGTGTTAGCTCTGGACATCATGTACAACAAGACAGCAGCTCTGGCTCAGGTCATTACCAACAAGGAAGCAGTGGTCACTATCAACAAGATAGCACCTCTGGACACCATCAACAGGGATCCGGTCATTACCAACAAGGATCAGGTCACCAAACTCAAGGGTCCGGCCACTATCAACAAGGATCAGGTCACCAAACTCAAGGATCCGGCCACTATCAACAAGGCTCAACTGGTCATTATCAACAAGATGTGAGCTCAGGTCATCACCAGCAAGGAGTAAGTTCAGGTCACTACCAACAAGGATCTGGACATCAAACCCAAGGATCCGGTCATTACCAACAAGGATCTGGTCATCAATCCCAAGGATCAGGTCATTACCAGCAAGGATCTGGTCATCAAACACAAGGATTCGGTCATTTCACACAAGATTCTGGTCATCAAACGCAAGGATCTACTGGTCATTATCAACAAGGCTCTGTACAGAATCGCTTCAGCGGTGTAAGCGCACATGACCAATCCCAACATGGTGGTCATCATCAACAAGGTGTAAGCACTGGACATTATCAACAAGATGTAAGTTCAGGTCATCATGCCCAGCAAGGTGTCAGCACCGGTCATTACCAACAAGGTGTCAGCGCCGGTCACTATCAGCAAGATGTAAGCTCAGGTCACCATGTTCAACAAGGAGTGAGCTCTGGTCATCATGCTCAACAGGGAGTTAGCTCTGGTCATTATGCTCAACAAGGAGTGAGCGCTGGTCATCATGCTCAACAAGGAGTGAGCGCTGGTCACTATCAGCAAGATGTGAGCTCTGGTCACCACGGTCAACATGGTGTGAGCTCAGGCCATTACTCACAACAAGGCGTAGGTTCAGGACACTATTCTCAACAAGGTGCAGGATCAGGTCATCACGTCCAACAAGGAGTAAGCTCAGGACAATACACTCAACAAGGTGTAAGCTCAGGATACCAACAAGATGTCAGCTCTGGCCACCATGCCCAAAAAGGCGTTAGCGGAGGTCACTACCAACAAGGATCTACTTCAACCCAAGGCTCTCAACAATACTACCATGGCGTTGTAGAAATTGAAAAGCAACAATTGGCACAAAGATTCGGAAATGATGAGCAATCTTACGGACACCAAGAAACGGCCCTCCAAGTAGGCAGTTTGTCATCTGGAAGCCATGGAAGCCATCACGGAGCATCAAACGAATACTTGCCTCCTAGTTATTAAATATCCTATAGCAATAGAATATTTACTGTAATAATTAGAGTATTCAGCACGTAATAGTTAATTAATAAAATACGAAACGCTTTTGTATATTTCCATAAAATAAATTATAAGAAAATGTGATGTGATTGTTTTAATCAAAAAGTGTCGATATAAATTTTAAATTTAAAATATGAGCATTGCAAATTTGCAATATATTTAGGAAATTGGAGCATTTCCTAAATATTTTTTAAGTGCTTTTATATAATATATAATACTTAGTATCCTATAACAGCATATTCACTTTAGCAATAAGAGAAGTGAGCACAATATTTTTTCATCTTTCCTACCTTTCAATTTCATGCGAGTAAATTCAATTTATTTAACAATTATAGAAGCAAATATTCGAGTTGATATCAATTGTCTTATGTACTTTTAATCAAAAATGATTTTGCTTTCAATAATTATCGAAAGAGATGATTTTTACCATCATATAATATTGAAATCGATTGCTTGTTAAAAATACTATTATTAAACAAAATTGTACATAAAATAATAACTTATTGGTTTTTTAAACTGCGAAATAAGTCATTTCAAGTATTATATAAATAGAACCTAAATGACTAGTATTATTAACTTGAACAATCTGAAATATTTAATTATGGGTGATCGATACATGTAATATAATTATAGTATTCGAACTATGTAGGCATAAAACATACAATTTTATACTAATTGTTTATAATTGGAGAGCATGCATTTTACTCTATAACAGTACAGTATAAAGATGTTCTGTAATAACTGACAAAATTGTGCAATTTTGCTGTTTCATAGAAATATGTTTTGACTTAAATATAAAAAATGTATGTGCAGAACTCATAAAGTGCATAAAGTTATTAAAAATTGAAAACAAACTTTTACAATACATCAAGACATCCACCAAACCATAGAAGAACAACATATACAAAGTTAACGTGGAAAACCAAAAAGTTAATTCCTTTAACGTCAATAGTTTTTAGGATCAAATATAATCTTGTACAGCGTTTATTCATTATTTATTCATTTATGTATTCCCATTAGAAAAAGTGTTTACATGAAGGCAATTTTCCTGCCCGGAGGATACGATACAAAGTTTATCTCAAAACAGAAGAAGGGCGGGCGCACATGGCACAGTGTTCGAGATCGATTCGAGCAAATAAAAGTAAACATCCCCATAAAGATATGGAAACGTGCAAATAAATCGCGAAACTGAAAATACTCTGAACGAAACGACGGCTGCCGGCACGTACGATATAATCACGATCACCGATGGCGGCGGGAATGATATTTTAGTCCATAACACGATTTTATTAATATAATTTAATAATATAGTTTTAATAAAATTAATGATGGTGCATGGCATCGCGTCTAAAAGCAAATTGCTTGAACTTGCCGCACCATAATAAAATTCATGAAATTTTGAATGTTTCTAAATAAATTATTATAAATACTGTAATTTGCATTATTCGTATTTTGTAGACAAAATATAAGAGCTTATAAACTGAACTATAACATTTATACATGTTTACATGAAAAGTAAATAGATGAAACTTGTCAAGAAGAGTTAGAAGAATGAAAATTCTTTTCAAACATTCTAAGACATATATAAACTGAATGGGAAGGTTAAAATTATTTATTTAAAGTATATAGTTGTGCTTTAAAATTTTAGCTAGAATTAAAATTCAAATCCGAATTACTTTCGATATTCAAAAAAAATTGAAATTTTGAATTGTAAAAAATATTCTTTGCTTTCCCAAAAAACTAATCGTATTTTTGCAAGCCAAATGTTTTTTGCTTTGTTCTCTCAAAAACTGTCAATTTTTACACTTTTAGCTCATTATCTCTGAAACGGATGGGCCTGTCTTTGCCAAAAGTTAAATTGGATGATTGTAAAGCAACTCACTAGCTCTCTTTGACAGTTACTATTTTTTACTATTCTTGAGCAGTATATTTTGACTTTACTATTATTATACAGAAATTCATCAGAAAATTTGAGATCTATAAATTCAAGCTAGTAGTGTATGGCATTGTGCCTTAAGGCAAATTGCTAGAACTTTCCGTATCATAACAAAACGTTCGAAGAATATTAAATGTTTTCATTTTCATTAAATTTCCAGAAGCAAATGTTTTGAATCATTAAAATCGGATGCTTAGTTCTGTCAAAAACTGCCATTTTTTGCACAAAGAGCTTGGTATCTCCAAAACGGCTGGACCCGCCTTTGCTAAAAACTGATCAAAACTTCATCCAATCATTACAAATTGATTTTTTTTTTTTGAACCATTAATCGGATGCTTGGTTCTCCCAAAAACTGCCACTTTTGGCACATTTAGCGTATCTTCAAAATGGCTGGCCAAAAACTATTTACCACTTCTCCCAATCATTAAAAACGGAATATTTTTTGGATCATTCAAATCGGATACTCCGTATATTAAAAACTCCATTTTTAATTTCTGCACTCTTTGCTTCGTATCTCCGTAGCGGCTGGACCTGCCTTTTCCAAAAACTAATCAGCACATCTCCCTATCAATAGGAATCGAATATTTTTTTAATTATTCAAATCGGTTGATCCGTGCGACCAAAAACAAGGACAAAAAATTGCGGACGCACAAAGCATACACACACATCCATTTTTTCTGAGGTATGCCAAAATGTTCAGAAACCTTGAAATGTGAAGATATGCAAAGAATTTCATTTTCGATTTGTGGCCAATTACTATAACTTGCCCTACAGGAAGTTAATAAACATCTGCTATGACTACTGTTTGATATCAAGCTGGTCGAAGTTTTGGTTGAACTCGGAACTAATCCATGTTCTTACCTTGGAACCACAAAAATATATCAAATCAAAAATGAGTCAAACTGATTCCCCTGTTTGTAAAATGGCCAGAGAGCTCGAAAACTTTGAGAAGTTATCCAAAATAGTTTAATATTCTCAATTTTTCCATTTCAATAAAACAAGCAAACCCATATTTCTATTGAATCCTGCACGTTCTGGATTAATAAAAGCACAACCCCAACATCAGGTACTGCACTGGGGCGCGTTGTATCGTTAAAATCTATTTGGAGAGATGTAATATCGAATTGAAATTCAACGTTATCGATACCGGATTTCCAGATTCTCCCGCGAGATGAATCACCCGGCACACGAACGTTTATGCAAATAAATATCACTGGGAGGTGTCCGACCGGCTCCGGACAAGCGTCGGACTCTGACACTCGATCATCGAAAAACACATTACTGATATTAGATACAGGTAGATGCATATCGCCATATGTTACCATGTGAATTGATTAATTATTATAGATTTTTGGTGAAGGCAAGATTTGAAATGATTTACGTTCTTTGCGTCATGTATTCAGTTTAATGGGCAAAGTTTTGTATTTAAGTTTATGATTTAGTCGTTCATAGGTCCTTTCCGTTATCGAAGTTGTACGTAAAGATTGATATTCTTAACTTCCCACGAGAATAGTTTGTTTTTGCAAAAAAATCGGATTATTATATGTTTTCTCGACGTTTCTAGTCATTCTGAATCAAATGAGATCAAATTTGGAAAAAGTATGTATGTATGTGTGTGTATGTGTCTTGCAAAAAGTACAGAATGACTAGAAACGTCGCAAAATTAAAAAATTATCAAGTCGGATTTTTTTGCATAAGTAAACTTTTCTTTTGAGAAGTAAAAAACAAACATCCAACGCTCAGTCAACAGAAAATATTAATAATAACTGATAATTATTGATGATAATATTTAATAATAAAACTTACTCCAGCTCCTCTAATATTAATCAAAATACATGTAGTTCCTTGCTGATTAAACTCACCTGAAACAAATAGAAAGATAAAATTAGTTTTTTTAGATAATAATGTTTTGAAAAGAAAACAAAATTCTGTTTTGCAAAAATAAAAATTTGAAGATTGTAACATTTGGAAGGTAAGGAAGCTCTAAATACATTTCACAAAAGTTCCAGTATTTCATTTATCAGTATTTATCCGGAATACTAGTATCAGTAAACTTCCTTTTATATATAGCAAAAAAGAAAATTTGGCTACTGCTTCAAACCGAGCTGGCCGAGGTTGAATTCGTACTCTGTACTATTTTGTGCAGTTTAGTTATATTTATTAAGTATGCCATAAAGAATCTAATTATGTACTATAATTCCATCTGTAGTAGTCAACATAACATTCCCTGTTTTATTATTCGTTTCTATTATGTGAATAAAATATTGAAAAATTAATAAACTATGATTTACATGCAACTATAATCTTATTATTATGTCAATGGAATAAATTATCACACAATAAATACAATTAACAATAAAGTTGTCAATATGATTTCTGAGAAATTCTATTGTAAAACTTGCCTTGCTAGCGCTCTTTGTTAAGTTTCAACTTTAATTAACAATGCTGTGGAATTTCATAATTAGATACTATTAAAGTTTTGATTTATTAATTTTTCGGTTACTTCAATAAAAAAAATAATATTTATTGAGTTATAACTCATCCTGCCTTCTCTATTTGCGTTATGTATGATTTATTTCATATTTTTTCACTAAATTGATCATGTACTGAGAAAATTATTTAGAATGATTTCGATAATCTTCATTATTTTATTTTATATAAAATACTTTATATATTCTAATTGTATAAAAATACATTTTTATTATATTTTTTCAGTTTCGAATACTATCTATTAATCTCTAAATTAATACCGAAAAAATAATGAATACATTTTGAACAAAAATTCTAATTAAAAATTATAATGATTTTGAAAGAAAATAATTTAAATTGCATAAAAAGCTTGAAGTAAAATCAATACATCTTTTACAAGTAGCTTCAAATGTTTACCATGAGCTTCAAAGCAACGTAATAGTCGAGGATTATTTTTCATTATTTATCTTTTATTATTTATACAATATTAGCTATTTATATTCTAACATTAATTATCTAGATAATTAAATCACAACATTGTTATTTCAATAATGACTAATTATAAGTGGTTTTTCAGTTTCTATGTCAGCGAAATCAAAATAAGTATTTTGAACGCTCAAAACATCGCCCTTTTTGTTTTCCACATAATTATTATTCAAGAAAGTTATATCGTTTTCGAATGCCTATTACAATATCAGAATACGATTGAATAATTAATAATAAACTTATTAAACATCCGCTGCATTGGAAAAATACAATGTAATAAGACTTTTACTCTTCATAAATATGCACCCCTAAGTTTGTAAGTATTTCATAGAACGCCAGTTTGTTGAACATCGGAAGGAGCATGTTTTTGTTCGAAGTGAGAATCATCTATGTTAGTATACATATACATACATACATATATAGATATATGCATATATATATTAAGGTAGCCCAAATTTTTTGGCTATTGAGACACAACACAATTATTCTGATTCTAAGGACTTAATTTGGAAAAACTTAGCTCCGAAGTGAATTCCGAATCCGAAGTCAAACCGGTAAAATTTTCAATAAAGTTTTTCCTCCTTATCATGCAATTATTATCTTATTACATATGTACAAGATCAGATCAAAATCAGAAAATCAGAGATCTGATCAAAAATTTGAAATAATATTGATAGTCGAGAGAAACTTCCAAAATATTATAAGCCCATGAGAAAAGCGTTTTAATTTAATAAAAATATTTAAAGTATTTCACATATACAACTTCCTTCATACTTCGTGAACACTTTTCAAAAAAAATTATTTCCTATTCAAAATTTACTAACTAAATTACATTATATGATTTAAAAATTCAATATTATCACAAAAAGAGTTAGATTAGTTTAGTGAAGTGATAAGTGAAAAATTTGTCATAAATAAATAATTATCCAAAACTTTTTAAAGGAACATTATAACAAAAGTATGAATTGCATCCTAAAGGGCATTTATTATGTTAAACTAATCAATGGATCTCAGAATTGACTGGATAAGCTACTTGATTTATTATATTAACACAACTATATATAGTAATATAGTTGAAAATCGTGATGATGATTACATTATGCTGGTTTTTAAACTGATATCGCTAGAATTTTATGAGTTGCTAAATCTCAATACGTTAAATCGATTATTATTAAGTCGATTATTATTATTCATAGATATAGAAAAGATTTAAAAACTGATCTTAAAAAGAATGCCACTTACAACTAGTTTCGTTTTTATTTCCCAAATAGATGTTTTATAATTTGAATTATTATTTCACATAGCTATTTCGGAATCTGTCTGATTATTCCTGCAGATTTTGGTAATCAGAATTCGCTTCGACCTATTACCCACATCCCCTTAGTAAAACAATTTAAAGATTCGAAATTCTCGTATAGGAGTTCCGATGTAATTGTCCTTTATTGAAATATTCAAGAAGCGTCTTTCTTGTTTAAGGGAGTTTTCGAATGGAATTCAAATAAATCAATACGCTAATAACGGGCTTGTCGAACAGAAATAATACAAAGTCGTACGCATATTTTCATTTGTTTCATAAATAGAAAAGTGATTCATTTATGGATATAAATATATAGAAAAATTTTTTTTAGTCCTATATACCTATAATGATTCATATTGGATATTATATGATATTTGTTATAAAATGTTTATAAACTTTTACTTGTGTAATCCAATTCAACGTTTACAATAACGAAAACGTTCCAATAAATCTCATTCATGATAAAAATAAATTTGCAGTATGAATAATAAAATTAATTAGTTAGAAGACCTTTAAAACTAATATAGTAAATAAATAAATTCACTGGATATAAGCAGCATATTGCCTTAAGGCAAGTTGTATAAACTTCTATTTATGTTTGATTAATTGGCTAATAAAACAAGAATAAGCCACTTTAATTGATAAATTTTAATTAATCATTAATATCAAGAAACTTTTCAAATAAAGATTTATTTTTAATTTCAATGGATTAATAATTAAAACACTTTTGTAGGTCTGTAATATTTAGATTTAGACTATGAGACTATTTGCAATGTTTAATTTTCTCTAAAGTCACATATGAATAAACAGTCCAGCCAATCTTTACCAAAAACTAATAGGCACGATTCCCAATTGATATCTTTTATAGTTCTTGAATCTTTGAGATCTGTATAGAAGTTTTGGCAAATATACTGGCCAAAAAATTTACTGTTGACTGCTAATCATAAAGAAATAGCTAAATAAACACAAACGATGAGGTCTAATGGAATTTTAAAATGCCGACCAATTCTGGTGTCTAACGAATGGAAAATAAGTATCTAGTCCAATACTATACGATAAAAAAAAAATAAAAAATTAAAATAAATTTGTGTACTTGAACTTAAAAAAAGTTGTCGAAGCACGAACGTCTGCATTCGTTTAATAAGTCTTGTCACGATTTTTTAATTTAATTTAATACAAAGTGCGCGCAGAAAACCATCCCTTCGTTTTAATCAGTCGTAGGAGAAAAATTAAACGACTTCGTTTTTTTATTATGTAAAACTAATGAAATAAAAGACATCTTTATTTGATTACGTGATTAGAATTTATCAGTTTTGGAAAAAGAAAATGTTGTTAAAAAAATAATCATAAATGATCAACTAGTTTCTATTAAAAATTAGTTGATTGCTTTAAACGTTGAAAGTGTTTATACATTTACTGATCATTTTCATGACTTATTCGATATAACTTTTGTTTATAAAGTGCAATCAGTAAATTATCTGATTCAGGCATTTTTTATTAAATCAAAATATATGTAGTACAATATAACCTTAACATCTAATGACATTCCGATCTCCTCGAAAGATCGCTATTCACTCGACACGACGACTAATCACAATCCACTCGTATAATAATGATTTCATCGTGAGCGAATGACGTACAGTGGTACAGTTCGGGAGTAACGCAACTTCCGTTGCATTTTCACAGATTTAAATAAGACATTAAAGTCTTGATTAACAAAAATAAATTGTAACAAAAAAAAAAAAAAAAAAAAAAAAATTCACAGATTTACTCACTAGTCACGCCTAAAGAAGTTTTACTTTAAAAATATATACAAACTCTAAGACTTACTTCTAGTTACATTAACATAATTATAAAGCTATCAAAAATACATTGATATATAAATTTCACCCTTAACTATTAAATTGACCAAAACAACTCGTCCTATTACGAATTCAGCAAAATACATTAATAATCTCTCTAAAAACTACGCAATTTTCCGCTGCAATAAATTATTCGAATTTTGTTCAAATGTCAAAAAACCATTACTCAATTTTTATTTGACACTTTTAGAGCGTCCTCCAGTTTGATTTATGATATCAAACTTCAACAATAATTTATTAAAATAGCTTTTGAAATTATAAATTTCGATGAACAGTCGATTTTAATTCATAACATCGATGGTTGGTGAATTGTAATTGATAAATCAAAAATTTGTAAATGAAATAGCATGGTTATATTAAATGTTATCAAACGCAATTAGAAATACAAAATATATTTACCCAATAGAGGAATAAGACAATAAATATCAATCTCATATCCGTATGTTTCATTGTTAATATTATTATTTGATAAAGTTATTGTTAATATTATTATTTGATAAAGTTACAATATTAAATTAATTTTTTAAGCTGCATTTAGTTGCTGATGTATTCAAGATAGCTTTTGGAATAAATAATTTCTACTTAAACAAATTTGTTTGACAAAACTGATAAAAAATTCTGAAAAATCACATAATTATGATAAATTATAATACAAGTAGTGGATGTAATTTTCAGATTTACATTTCTCTACCTTTTATCTAAACAGGTGAACAAAAAATAAAAAATAGCAAGAGCATCATATTTTGAAACGATCAATTTACATTTCTACAATTGATATTAGTAGAACTATATTTGTTGGTTCCACGATCTCCTATATAAATCACCTCGCAATAAAGCTGCCAAGTAATCCCTTCAGATCGATATTTCAACATCGCGGATGAGAATTTTGTAGAATTTGCATAAATTTGGTAAACATTTACATAAAATCTATAATGATTTGATAGAAGCCAAAGCGAAGTAAATCTTATGTTTTATTTATAAGTGATAGACGCACGTGTCATGTGAGCGAAGAGAATGATAAACGGGACAAACCAGATTTGTAGATTCGATTTGAAATGAATTTTTAGCTAAATTGGTATTATTTAATCGAAAAATATATAAAAAATTATTAGGATTATATTATACTTATTTGAACTAAAAAATAAGTAATATGTTTATTAAGATTATTCTAGCAAGATATAATGATGGTAACTGGATCAACCGCCTCTGTGAGCCATATAATGTAACCAGCATATTGCGGATTTAAATAAAGGAACTTAGAAAAATAATAAACCAAAATTTCTAATGAAAAGAAAAATCAGCATTAATTATTTATGTATTTGTATAATAAAAATTTATGTATTTGTTAATTTGTTTGTGTAATGTTATTTAAGTTAAATATATTAAGATGAAATATTAATTAACAAGATAAACCAGATTGTTGGATCTATGGTTCAAGATGAATGGATCACAGATTGAAATTAACATTTAAAAGAATGGATAATAAATAATCAAATAAGTGATGTGATATTATTAATAATATTTGTATTTAAATTTTAAAATATATAAAATGGTTTTTATTTAACGTAAGGATGTATACGAGATATATTTTAATATACGAGTAAATCAAAATTGCGGTATCTATGATAGAATATTGAATAAAATTAGCAGTTATAAATCAAGAAATTTCTTAAAGAAATATATAATAATCAGTATGTTCGATTTAGTAAAGTGCAAAAATATTGCATAAATTTTCGAATAATTAATGCAAATTGAGAATTATTTTCTTTATTAAAACGTTTGTATTATCATACTGACAAACTTTGCAGGAAGAAGTATAGTTATATTTTTATTCATAAATTAAATCCTGAATTAATAAAAAATTAAATTAAATAAAAATCTTTTATACATTTATTGAAAGATATAATGCTATATATTAATTCTTTCTGAATTTGTTATATTTTTTAAAAGATTTTAATTTTCAACACGTGTATCTTATGCTGTGACATAAATCACAAAGGCAGACGATCATTTTTAGTGTGATAAATTTGGAAAATCGATGTTTTAGTCGTGAATAAACAAAAAATCATTCATTTATACATCCACATCTACAGGTATGACTAAAAATACTATATAACCCTTAAATGCAATAAAATAAATTGAGCTATTGAAAATAAATTTGTTTTATAAATCGCAGTGTATAATTTTTATTATACAATTTTATTGAACATTTTTTAATATTTGTTAAATGAATAATTAAAGTGTTAACTGTGGGAATTGAGAACAATCATTTTATTTGAAATAGTTCTACATTCAACATCACTCATATATTGGTGTAAATAGTAATTCAAAAAACAGTAATTATTATTTTTAACTAAGCAGTAAATATTAGTATAAAAAATTGAAAAATTGTAGACATGAGTACAGAACAACGTCTGTCGGGTCAGCTAGTATATATATATATATATATATATATATATATATATTAAAAGCTGTTCGACCTATATATTACAGCTTGGGATACTTTGTATTTTCCTGATACCTTTCAAACTTTGGTTATGTGAAGAACATTACTCAAACACCTTAAAAATACATCCTAAAAAATGCATCGTTTCTTTAAAATTCAAATAAGATGTTTAGCTGGGATTACTGAAATACATGTTTGCTAACATCTCGTTCAAAACTTCAGTAAGAATAGCTGAATAAATTGAAACTTTGCGAGGTAAACCGCATCATAATTTATCATCCCTGGCATTTTCGACTGAGAGAAACTTAACTGAAAGATTTGAAATTAATATGTATATTTTTTTCTTTTGATCACCCATCAGTACTATTATATATTTTTCCACAAGTATTTCAGTTTTGTTATTATAATAGAATCCAATTATTATTCTGTGTTAGATATTTTTAATTGTTAGTTACATTACAGCAAAGCGTTGAAGCTCTTTTTACTTGTAACGAAATACTGTTATATTTTTTGACTTCCTATTTTATGCATCGTGGCATTGCGCACACGAAAGCCATAAACAAAAATTTTCATAATTCTGCTTGATACCGAGATGGCTTAGCTTAGGAACCCAAATCGAATAATCTGGGAACAAGAAATTATACCACCGCGTCTCAACCTCGACTTCACGTCGCGTTCGAAATGGTAAAATATGAATAAAATTTGATTTGAATATATTTAATAATATTAATTTTTGTACATGCATGCTATAAAAGTTCTTTACCAACATGAAAAAACTACTGAAAAGCGTAAAATTATGTATTTAACATTTATAGTAAAGAATGAATTGACCAAACTTTTAATAAATGTTATGAATAAAGGTGCTTTAACTGATCTCATGATTTGAGCTGCATTTAGTTTTTAATAAAATAAAAAAATATCAGGGCATTTTTGCATCGGATTGGAAGTTTACGAACCAGATCTGAAAACCGACCAACTTTTATACCTCTGACAATATTTTATAGTGAAAAATAAAATAAAAGCACTCGTTGTTGCTTACTATATTTGCAAAATGGCACTTTAAATCATTCAAATTCGTTCACACATAAGCAGTACAGTCGATACTTATGTAGAGAAATACAACAAAATTACATTTCAAACAATATTTGTTGGATTGTTTTATGTATGTATAATGATGAGAACACTGTTTCATTTTCCTCAAAGTTTGAAATTAACATTTGTGTACTTAAGCATGTCGCCAGTCATTCAAATATTTTTACCAAAAGCTTCAATGTTACCTCTGAGAATACGTTGCCCTCTCATTAATCGAAGGCGCTGTTCGAGTCGAGTCTACTGCAGAACAAGAAAGCCCTCCAGAGAATAATAACCACTTTCACCGTGGCACTAATTATTTCTCTTTCATTTCACTATGTATTCATACAATTCGGGCCTTATATATAATTGTTTGACGAATTTCATGTTTCCAGTAAGTAGAATGGAATTGAATTCGGTAATTGAATTTCTATGGATGTAAAATGAAATACGTCAACATTTGCGATTCAGAAATGTACGAAATGAAGTAAATCTTTTTTTAGATACATTTTTTATTTGAATCAATAAATTTTGTGTAATTTAAAAATATCTTTGCTTTATACATTGCGTCCTTGGTAATCAGGGCAAATCACACATTGAATGTTTCGGTCAAGATTTACTATAATTCAGCACTTCAATTCATAATTTGTACAAAAAATAAAAATGAATTTTTATGATCGATTTAACTTATATGAGTGCATCAATTGGAACAGTTTTTGAATTAAACTAATCGGAAATTACTAGAAAAAAATATTCATGCTGGTGAAAAAAGCTGTAAAAAGAGTAAATGTAAGTCCTAGTAATCATTAACATTTAAGATCCTAAGTACTTGGTGAGCATAGGTGGTATAATATTATAATTAAGAGAAATTATATAAAAATAATAATTGTAATATAGTAATATTTTTATAAACATTTTTAAGTACATGTTTTTTCAGAAAATTAATCAAGATTTATAATAGCATCAAAATAAATTAAATTGTTAATATTTTTTGTAATCTGAAAACCTTAATGTTCTTGGAAAGTATTAACTATAAATACTTTAATGTAATTTGTGATTTTGATGTTAATAATCGTTGACTGTATTTGTTGCAAGTTCTTATAATACTAATTATTTGTCACCAAGTTCTATTAGAAGAAGATATGTTTATTGATTATTTATAACAGTGAGAAAGACAAGTCCGATTCAAATCTCCTACCTCCTCCTCTACAGGGTAGCAAACATCAGGTGTAAAAGATCAATGCCATGAAGATTGCCGCATTCATGGATAACACATATAATAATGCAAAAATACGTCCGAATAGATTCGCATCTCCTATAATTTAAATATACCAACATTGAACACATAGGTAGTTACATAGAAAAGATAACTATGTGATTTTTTTTTAAAAGCAACCCAAAGGTTGGCCTATCTACATTAATTTTTTTGCCAATTTCTATAATACTGATAAAACTTAAGGATCTTATCCGTGTCTCTGTGGTAAGAGCTTTGATCTTGCAACCCAATGTTGCACGTTCGATATCCTACTGATATGAAACAGTAGGAGTAAGTACTGATATCGACTTTTACTTGAAAATGTAGATCTACAAATTGTTGACAAGTGAAAATAACCATTCCTCGGTATTACTGCATCAAGTTAAATATTATGGTTGCGAGACCAAAGTTCTTACTATAGAGACACGGATAAGCTCCTTGGAAAACATATAAAAGTGACGTCAATTTCGCAATTGCACCCTGGTATATTACAAATGGCACTCTACATAAAGACTTAAAAATAAAAACTATTAATGAAATAATAAAAACAAGAAGCAAAAAATACCATGAAAAATTACCAGGTCACCCAAACAAATATTAAAAAGAATTAAGCGAGGAATCTCTTACTCGAAGATTAAAAAAATGGCCATACGATCTTAAAAGAATTGTCAAAAAAATAAAAAAGAGAGATAATTTCTTCAAATGTATTTACATCCAGCATATTGTCTTAAAAAATTATATTATTTTGATCGGCAATGAATCTATGCAAAAAAAATTAGCAATTGTTTATGAAGTAAAATATGTCGTCAGTAGTAAAGTTGTACATTTATGAAAATCCAACAACGATTCAATTCCACCTTCGCTGCAATAATCAATTGTCTCGAGGGCCTTATTCTTACGTTATATTAACGAATGCGATTTGTCGACAAGTTAAACCCTTAGTTAACGGATCGTGCTGGAGGATTTGGCGCTAATGCCCGCCCAGGGCGACGAAATAATATAACAAAATAACATCATGGAGCGAAATCATAATTGAATCAATCACAGCGACATGACAAACTCAGGTGGCGCGAGAGATACGCGACTACTCCTCGGAGCGATTCGAAACGGAATTACTATACTGGGATGTATGGAAATAGTCGGAGCACTGGAGGAAAACAAACTGATAATATAATAATAATACAGTTTTCTTTTTATATTCTCAAAAATTAAAAAACTCGAGCAAGAGTTTTGTTCAAGCTTTAGGTAATGTCATTAGAATGCAACCAACTGACTAATCATTCTCTATCTGACGAAATTTTTATTATATATTTGATCCAATTATACATTATTACATAAATATTGTTTTTTTATTCTCGTATCTTAACAGCAATTAGAACCTTACGTCCTATAAGCTATTGGACTGTAACTTTTCTTTACTTCGTATTTTTAGATGGTAACCCAATAAATAATTCATATTTGATAATTTTATTATTATATATAGATAATTTTATTATCGGAGTAGCAATGCTATTTTCACTTGGAAACATTGCTATCTATATTTCCAAGTGAAAATCGTTATCGCTGCCGCCTGACCACAAGCTGCTCGAAGTGGTATCGAACCCGGGACCTCTGAATTAAGTCCTGTCGCTTTTAATCGCTTACTTTCGAGCGACCTCAGTTAAATATGATAAAATATATATTTAGAGATGTCTTTAAATGGCTATTTTTTATTTAATCATATTCAAGATCAGTGCTGCTTGAGGTCAAGCCCAGGGGAGTATCAAACCAGAAACCTTAAGGATGAAATGAAATAATAAAATTATTAGCCATATTCATGATATATGATAGGTGACTAAGACTTTGTTAACTGCAGGTTATCTTCAAGAAAAAAAATTTCATATAATGCATGAACTCTGATTAGGTACGTAAAGTTTAAATAAATGGATTTGTAAACCAGCGATAAATTATTAAATATTTTTGTAATAAAATCAAATATCAGTACTGCTTGAAGTCAAGCCAGGGTATGTATCAAACCAGGAACTAGTTGTTGCTGGTCCAAGTTCTCACCATGAAGTACTTTAGAGTTTTATTACTTAAGTTGAAATAATAAAAATATTAGTCATATTTATGATAGGTTACTAGTTTGGTACCTCACCTGACTTGACCTCAAGCAGTACTGATATTTGATTTTTATTTGATATATAATAGGATTTAATAAAAAATAGTCATTTGAGGTTTTCCTTTGAAGTTCATTTGAATTAACTGCAGGTTATATTTAAGGAAAAAATGTATGGACTCTTAGTAGATAAAAAAAGTTTAAATAATTGGATTTGTAAACCAGCGATAAATCATTAAATATTTTTGTAAGTTTGTCATATTTTATACAATTGTTTAAAATCCCTTGATTCAATACGTCTCCTAAATTTCATGCCCGTTGAATGACTACGTAATATTACAAAAACTCAATTTTAAATGTGTGAATCTATATTCTTAAGAAAAACAGAATATCACGTTAATAGCATGATAATTGAAAAAGAATATTTTTAAGCTGTCACCAGCTCGAACACTTTAATACCAAACGCCCAACTTGTATTGGATGACAATTTATTTATCCATCTATCTAAATATGATATGTCATATCCAGGTGATGATCCATTTGACATTATTTTATATATGTTGACAATTTCTAATGATGAATGTTTTCCATACTGATTTAAGTGTGTTTTTAAAAATATTTTTTGTTAAAAATGATAATATTCACCACTATTTAATTGCAGATCTACGAGCATATTCGGAATATATAGGATTGACTTGAGCTGATGGTGGGATGAAGATCATATGAAAACTTTAGCATATAAACTGTCACTTACAAACAAGATTATAAGAAAAATCTTATCTAGTTTAGGATTACCTAGATTATCTAGATGCTCGGTATAGTTATTTAATATTAACAATAATTAATTAAAATGAGAATTAATTTTTTTGTTCAATGAAGGTTGAATGTATGCAATTACACATTATCGTTTTTTATTAACTGTTAAATGATAGCGCGTTCAATAAATTGAAATTATATATATATATATATATATATATATATATATATACATATAAGTATATATAAATGTGCGTGTGTATGAGTGTGTATGGATGATCTGGAATTATAAAGTATAAATCTGGACTCTATGGAACTAACCATTCCATAATGTCAAGAATAATCGCATTATCATCACAATCCGAATACCGTAAAAATACATTATAACGCTTTCCATTTGTCCCCTAAATACTTTATAACGGAAAATGATTCTACTCTTTTATCTACCCTTCTCTAGTCTCTCTAGTAGAACGGCGGAAAAACTTTCATAGAATTCGTCTATACAGCAGCTCGAGGTAAAGCAATGGTAGTAAATTCAATTAATACATACATACATACATATATATATATATATATATATATATATATATATATATCCAAGTTGTTCAAAATCACAAATTGTTGTAACGAGAAATATAAAATGTATTACTTATCTGTGAAATTTCCTCACGTATGTATTATCAATGAAATATCAGAAAGTTGAACTTATGGTAAAAATGTTATTTAACGTTTATGCTTTTTATGGGTGCGGTTTTATGTGTGAAACGCGATGTAAGTAGTCACCAAAATATTATTAATTGAGTAAAAATAGAAAATAATTTATCGAATTAACTAAATTGTACTAAATATTAACACCAATATTTTTTTATAAAAAATGGCATAATTGTCTTACATAAAGTACGCATATGTCAAATTATTTCAATTCAATTCAAACTTCAGATCAGAATATTAGTTTAGTATTTACATTTATTACTCAAATAATATATAGATAGTGTTTTTTTTTTCAACCGCATGTTGGACATCCCTGTTTGGGCGGTGGTCGCTCATAGAATTACGCACATGTAATGTTCGCAACATGACCGCATATTGCTGCGTAACTCAGGCGTAATGGACGAAGACCCCACGATCTTGAAACATCGGAATTCCAAGATTCTTCTTCGAAAAGCAAGGACCGTTCTCCACTCTCCTGATAAATTTAACTATCTGAAAAGTTATCAGACGCACGACCCTGCATACTAAACAATCGCTGAGTATTTGCGAAATAGACGAAGGTCTTGGAAGAAATTATTTACTTGTAATCATGTAATCGATAAAGAAAAATATTTTTTTTTTAAGCATATCTAATGTTGAATAATACTTAAAAATTGTGAATTTATTTGAGCAGACTAGTTATAATAAGTACTTTTATTAAGAGGGACAATATTTCTCGATGTGAGCTTAACCCTAGTAAAGTTCTCTATTTATTAAAAATCGACATGGATAAGTAAGCAAACCTCATGAAAGCAATTTGATACCTCTCAAAGTAACTACCATAAAAAATAATTATGAAAAGCTTTTCACTTAATCATCATAAAAACCATAAATCCAACTACCAATTTCACTCAATTACGTCAATTCCCAACGAGCTAATTAAACTGTAGCAAAAATGCCTAGGTCCCATCTCGCAAAGTAAATTTTCGGCTAAAACACTATGGTCTATTCTCACGCGATTATAACTCAGCTGAAACTTCTAATATAATCATAATATATCCTCATTGAATCATTGCCACTTGCACGATATTCCTAAGACATTAATCTTCAAAGAAACACCTCCTCCTCCGAATAGCAACTTGATAAATAAATTGGGCGAAAATGACCTAGTATTTATTAATGAAGCTCCATCGCGTGTTGCAAGGGTAATTGCGTTTTTCGTATTTTTTTTTTACCAAGGAACCAAATTATATAGCAGTATGAAATATCTATATATCTCACAGATATAAATCAATATAGAGAGAAAAAAATCTAAAAATCTATGAGAAACAACATCATTAATTTATGATTTAATATCAATATCAATTTTTAATCTACGTTATGATTTATTAAAACTAGAGGTGTGTGACATTGTGCCTTAAGGCAAATTGCTGGAACTTCCCGTAACAAAATGTGCGGAAAATATTAAATGTTTTAAATAGATTGTTATAAATTCTTTTACATTGTATAATATTTATAACAATTATATAAACTAAATGACAAAGTTAAAATTATTTATTTGAAGTATATAAGTGAGCTTTAAAACTTGACCCAGAATTAAAATTGAAATCTGAATTATTTTCTGAATTTTTTGAAACAATTTTTTTTTTCAAAAGCAATTATTTTGCCAAAACAAGTACAAAGTTTTTTGAATAATTCAAATCGGATGCTTGATTCTCTCAAAAATCTTTGACATGGCTGAATCTACCTCCGCCAAAAACTGATCACCTCTTCTCCTAATCATTACTAATTGAATGTTTTTTGGATCATTCAAATCGGATACTAGGTTCTCTCAAAACCTCGATTTCTATTTTCTGCACTCTTGGCAGAATATTCAGAAACTTCTGAAACGTGAATATATGCAAACATTTTCATTTTAGATTTTCGGCCCATCACTATAACTTACCCTACGGAAAGTTAATAATTACTAAACCAATAATTATAAATAATAAGTTTTAATTTAATTAATAATTATACGAGTGAAACTATAAACATACTAAATGTAAGTGACATTTTTCCCCTGAAAAAGTTATTGATTTAATCGTTAAGAATTTAAGTTATATTGATTTAATCAATATGAATTGAAATTTTCAAACTTTTAAGATTATTGCAATATAGTTATTAAGTGTTTATTTCTAAAAAAAAGTACTCACTAAAAACTAATCAACAAATAATTACAGAGAAGTTGAATCAAAACTAACTACTAAACGGTTGTTCATTTTTCAAAACTTGTCCAGGATTTTTGAGAAAAATGCGGCCAATTGCACCCATCTGCTAATTGCAAAGAAACAGCTCAGGTTAAATATTAAATTTTCTAGAAAAACCACAACGAAAAATAAAAATTTGGCTCATACCCATACATTTTTTCTAATTGAAAAAACAAATCAAATTGAAATTGAGAAAACAAATTCAGCAAATTCTGACAGAAACATAATTTTATCCTCTGAAATGTTGATAATAAGCACTCATAGCAAAATTTACTTTCAATTTTTAAAAACTCGAGAAAAAGAGTCAAAATAAACAAATCTATATATATAATTAAGTGAATTAATAATTTTTTTGAATATTATTTCATACTGCAATTTAGGCATCCGAACATAATCAATTATAAATGTATTCTTGAAGAAGAAAAATTAGAGACCGATTTATAATTTTATTCAATTTTGGAAATTTTAGCCAAATCAAAATAAAAGCTTTAAACCTCATTACTTCAACAGATAGTGATAGAGAAAAATCAATAGTTTTGCCTTTTGACTAATTTACGCACCCTCCGAAGTACTTACTAATCAGTCAGTATTAGTAGCAACTCCCAACGACAAAACTTTCTAATCTGCAGGTAATCCAAGCACATCAAATCGACTCTGTCAAATTACCAATTTGACTGATATACTCTTCAAAAACACCATGACGTCTGTAAATCATATATGGTTTGATCTGCCAAATGTGCTAACATTCAATCATTTTGATATCATTTCACTCATTGTTTACGAGAGTTGACCTCAGAAAACGAAATGAAGAGAACTTACAAGTATAATAAATCCTAATATCCCGTTCAAAGCAATAAGCAGTGAGGAGTACACAAACAAAAACTAACAGAAAGAGTGATTGATTGCACACGCAACTCGCTTTTGGAGAAATTGTACGAGGAAAGAAAACAGTGAGGACTTTCTCCAGATAAAAATATTTTTGTGAGCATTTTTCAAAAATGTACAAAAAATTTTACCACAAATCTAAAGTATCTGTTAACTCTAGGTGTAAGTGGCATTTTGCCTTTGGGAAAGTTGCAAAAATGTCTCAATATGTATAAATAATTGACCAATTTAATTGAAAAATTAAACCAATTTTCTTATGCCCATATTATTTTAGATCCTTCGTTAGAACCACAAACTATCTCCTTGCCAAGCTTCGACAAAATCATCAAACAAATAGATTTTCATCATTAATTACGAAGAAACGGCCAGGTTGATCTTCACCAGAAACTAATCAACACGACATCCAACTCATATCTTTCGAACAGTTTTTGATATTTCAGAATTAGTTTAGAATTTTTGACGAAAACGTGTAATTTTTTTTTCTACTAATTATAAAAAACTGATAGTTTTACTAATTATAAAAACCGATCATTGCACAAAACTAATCAATGCAAGTCCATATCGAGTTAAACAATATATGACCTTTATTTAAATTGGTTTAGGTAAATTGAGAAAACCCATACACAAACATGTTTTATCCAACTTTGCTTCCAAGATTTAGAATGAGTTGCAACATCAAAGAATCAACAATAGCAAATATGATTTTCTGGCAAAAATACTAACTTCTCCTTTGGCAAATTTAGAATCCAGTAGTTCAGTAGTTTGAGCTGACATTCAGTAGTTTGAGCTACATTTAGTATTATAATAATATGCCAAATTTTTCAATTTTGATTAAATACCAAATTATATTAAATTGCAATGCCAACACTTTAGATTACTTTTTGTTCAATAATCATCTCGTTTTTGTCTTAATGTCATAATTTGTCAATTGCATTTGCAAAATACATATTCCTAAGTAAACCGAGCAAAATAATCATAATATCAATAAATTCTTCATTGTTTGTGGATAAAAATTTATTGATCAAACTTCTTAGTAATTCAGTTAACAAGATAATTCTTTGTGAAATCTTTTTCTTTACTCATATTAAATTTCTTTTTCTTTCTCTTTCGTATTTTGTCTTACAATTAGTTAAGTTTGATTTTTTAACTGTTTAATCTTCACCCGAAAAGGACAAGAAATACATACATGTCACAATCGTGCCTCAAAATTTTCACAATCGTATCCAATTTTTGAAAACAAAACATTATGACTGACTAAATTATCTAAATTATCTAAGCAAAAACTAATTGCTAGTAAATAACTACTAATGTTCAACTTACAGCAAAATAACAAACAAAGTGATGTATCTACAATTAACATAATTAAAAGAATTACAATATGAAAATTTACTTTTTTAAAAGCAACATGGTTTACAAATCATGTTAATGTAAGACACCGACTGAAAGCAATAATGGAAACTTGTTCGAACAATCATACTTCATCTTCCTCTTTGGACCCTATTTCAAAATCAGTATAGTTTAGTTGTTATGGCGATAGGTACAACCGTACCCTGACGCAACCATACCCAGTCTCCCCTAGTCTTCATGAATATACATTAGGGTGGTCCTTAAAATGGTCATTTTCAAATTTCCTTGCTTCCAGGAGCTCAAATGGTTCCAAATAGATAAAAAACAATTCTCTGAAAGTTTTAGCTCTTAATATTAACGTTTAGATAGAGCGCAATCCAATCAAAATTTGTATTTAAAGAGCATGGAAAAAATTTTGAAAATTTAAAAAAAATGTTTTAGGTGTAACTTTTGTTCGCTAAATTACATCTAAAAATTATTATTAATTAATTTAAAATTTTTGAAAAATTTTCCATGCTATTTCCATATAAAACTTTGATTGAATTGCGCTCTATCTAAACGTTAATATTAAGAGCTAAAACTTTCACAGAATTGTTTTTTATCTATTTGGAACCATTTGAGCCCCTGGGAGCAAGGAAATTCGAAAATGACTATTTTAAGGACCACCCTAATATACATAACTATGCATTATTACTTATATACATATACTGTAACTTTCTGAGCTTGTAATTAAATCTGTTAAAAACTGAAAACAAAGGCAAAATATTCCTATTCCACCAACTTTGTTCTGAAACTTCTCTAGAATCCAGTAAAAAAATTCCACAACTTCGTCAGAATCTGTTACAAATTATGTAGTTTTTTTTTTCAAATACTTGTCTATATATGAGGGCGATACGAATTTTCGATATTACTCCCCGCAGGCATTCATTACGTGCGCCGGTTTTATGGGAGTTTTATGCAACGGTAAAGCTATCTATCAAGCAAACAACAGATGCCGCGGACAACTCGAGGGCCCTTCGGTTAAATTTAGGCAATATACGCGAGAAAAATATTTAAATATTAATTTTAAGCGCTTTTGTAATTACGGCGTAATCGCGCGTCAAGTACCAAAGGTAAGAGGTACTCGACGTTATTTTTGCGGTTGAATGACTATGACGGAGAAGAGTTCGTGATAATGGCATTAAGGAAGAAAGTAATCATTCTATTTTATTAAATGCTTAGTACACTTAATTGTATAATTTGAATTCAATATTTGATATAAATTTGCAGAAACACATATGAACATTTTATAGGTAGACTATGGATTTATGAATATATGATACCATTTTATCAAGCTTATGAATTATACCGATGTTATGGCCAGGCTATGTTATGTAGCGGTATTCATATAAAATTGTACTAGAAACTGTCGAAATATTATGCGGTTTCTGTGCAGTGAAGCGTTTTAGATAGAAATCCTAACCTAGAAAACAATCTAGAATGTTAATAAATAATATTTTTAAATGGTAAATTGAGAATAAGAATTTAAAGAAGCGTATTCAGAAGTTTGAATTCCTAGAAAAATATTACAAACTTCATAATCATTAACGTTTTTTGCAAATCTAAAATTAAACTTATATACAATTTGAAGTACAAGTGGTTTCTTTTTAATCATTACACTAATCGTAAGTAAATGACTTTTTCACAGGAATGGCAACCATTATATTAGAAGTGATATAGGCTTTTGCATTGCATACCCAAGATTCCAAGTTTTGCACCGCTTCGGACAACTTGATATCAAACATTAGTGATATCAGTTTTTATTTGAAAATATAAATTTGAATATGATTTCAATTGCAAATAGCCTTAGGGGACTTCAATAAATGATATAAATATATAATTATAATTAAATCATAAAGAGAATGAACAAATACTGGATTGTCTTTTAATAATTTCTATATTATAAAAAATTATATTATATTATATAAAAAAATGTAATTAATATTTTGGTCTTATATGAATTGTAGTAGGTATTAAAAAATACGCAATTTATACCATGCAATAAAATATTTGAAATAAACTCCAATCATTCGGTATTATTCATAAGCTTGATAAAATAATATCATATATTCATAAATCTATAAAAATACGCATTTTCGATTGTGGTCATAACAGAAAAATGATATTTTTAGTAAAATGTTAATAATGGTTTGTATTCGCACGTCCTAAACTATAATAATTTCATTTGTATAATAGGAATTCAATAGGTGGGTTATGTTTGTTATCATAAAATTAACTCAAATCCTCAATAAGTTTTTATTATTCAATAAATTTTTATCACTCAATCACTTTCTATCACTAAACTAGAATATATTATTAACTATATTTTTGTTACGAGTTGATGTACTTAAAATTATATATATATATATATATATATATATATATATATATATATATATATAATAAGAATCACTAGCTGTTTCAACTGAAGCCAATCAGTTATTAGTATATGATCCCATCAATATACACCGTGATAGAAATACAATTTTTATGTAACTTTCTAGTTATGTCGAATATATAACAAACATAACTAAAAACATATGTGCTAAATCGTTTTCATTAAAATGATTTTTAACATAATTCATTTCCTTCTTAAATTAATAACGATACATTATAATTTAAGGGCGAAATCAATAAATAGCACATTTCGTATCAAGTCGTGTGTTGAATAAATACATGTCGCTTTTAGTTCCGCATTCCACACGAAACCCATCTAAAGCGGCAGTCTAGGTCCGAGAGCTTTCGATGCGCCCCCATCGCCGGAGGGTGCTTCGCCTCATGCGAGGTTTTAATTTGTCCCAACAGGCGGTATTAGAGTGATACCAAGTAGGATATTCTGATTTATAATTTTCAACATCACTTCGATCAAAAATAAGAGATTTGGCAATTTTTATATTTCTGGTAATTAATGGGCCGATTTTGCCGCACAACAGACGAATGTATAATGGCAAGGCCATTTTACTGAAATTATACTGAATACTGTCAAAATGTCATGTTATGCATTCAGGAGTTTTAAACATAAACGTCACTTGTATGTTAAAGAGCTGAGTCAGATGGATCCCGTTATCTAAGATAGTTTTTTGACATTTGTGCTGTTTCTAGGTTAGGTTTTCTATCTGACATCCTGAGAAAAATGCCTGACTGCACGCATTCACGTGGCTTTTGTCAATATGTAGAACAAATTAGCATGGAAAGATCTTCATATCTTACTATAAATAGCAGAAGATAAAACATAATAGTTTTGAAATTTTGTTGTTAGCGAAAAAAAGTTAACAATCCAATAGCAACAATGACATAGGTATGCTGTGAAACGAAGGAAAATCAAGTGTAGGGACTGATTCTGCTGTAAAATAGACCAATGTTATGGCAAGGCTATTTTATGTAGCAGTTTTCATATAAAATGGTACTAAAAACTATCAATATCATATGTGGTTGCTATGTAGTGAGGCGTTTTAGATAGAAAACCTAACCCAGAAAACACTCAAATGTCAAACAACGAAGTTATCATAACTGGATCTTTGAGATATAGACTTGACAACATATGAGAGAAGTTGCATTTTATGTGTAAAACGCCTGATCGGACAGCAAATACATGGAATTTTGACAGTATTTAGTAGCATTTTGTATGAAAACTGGAATGTAACATAGTCTTGCCATAACATTTGTCTATTTTACGGTAGAATCGGACCATAAAAAATCTCTGAGAACTACATTTGGTCTCTAGATCTACAACATGATACCTGATAGCTGGAAATGCGAAACCAAGAACACTAAGAATTTGAATAAATTTATATATATATATATATATATATATATATATATACACATATATATATCAAATAGACGTGTATTTGATTTCTGCAAACAGCCCTCTACAATTCCTGCAACCATCCTCCCGAATGCAATGATTAAATATTCAAATAGGGAAGGGCACGATACGTATAACGAGTTTTTCCGCCGTTTAGATTTGCAATCATATTCGTCTTTGAAATCAAATCAAACATGAATAGTATTAAATTTTTGTAGACGCACGTGTATCAGTATAAATTAATCATTCTAATGACTTTTTTTTAATAAATCCTAGGATTACGCGCACACAGCTCATACTAAAAGAGTAGAGCTTAATAAAAAATATTCCACAATATTTATGAATAAAAAGCATCGGATTATATACATGCATACATAAGTACAATCACAAATAGCGATTTCAGTAATTCGTAAATGCGAAAATCAATATTCTGTTGAAATATATTTTTAAAGGAAATAGTTTGTCAAAGTACAAATGCGTAAAATATGTTATCCTTAGCTTTAAATACTTCAAAACGAAAACTAAGCTAACATATAGATAGACCATTATAATATCAAGATTGCTTTCAATATTTCTCAATTAAAAATGTTTTGTGTTACAATTCACAGACCTCTAGTTGTGCCTAAAGTCAGGAGCTACAAAGAACCAAGTATGAAAAATGTAAATTTATCAGTATACTTCATATTTCAAAACCTCAAATTCAACATATTTCACTATTCAAAGCTTTGATAAAAACAAAATAATTCAGTTTGTATTTAATCAAAACAAATTTGTCAAAAATCTAGAAGTCATTATTTCATATAAAACAAAAGTTGGGCAATACCAAAATTCTAATCGCCCCATAACATTTTTATAATTGACACATTTTTATAAGTTCCATACGTTACGCTAAATTTAAGTTCAAAATGAGTAGCATAATACACAGAATAATGTTTGAAAAAGATATATCGAACAATTTAAATTACATACAATCTCGGAAAATGTGCCAAAAATATTCCGAGGATGGAACCCCTATCAAAGGAGGATGCTGCGAAGACCATCAGAAGAAGCCAAAGAAAGGTAAATCAATTGTAAGAAATTTAATAGTAAATATGAAAATTTCAAATATATCAAAAATTAAATCTTTTATTACATGAAAGATTGATTTGTATACATTTTTTGGCAGAGCAGAAAGGGCTCCAAATATCCCGCTTTATTCTAGATTATTTGAATGCGATTTCACTTATATATTTAACTTCCCGAAGGAAAAGTTTGTTTTCGCAAAAAATCCGATTTGCTAATTTCATGTTTTTTGACATTTTAAGTCATTCTGAATCGAACGAGGCTAAATTTAGAAAAAATACGTGTTTGTATATATCCGAGCGAGTTTTTGACGTTTTGTCGACGTTTTCTCAAAAACCGCAGAACCGATTTCAAAAAATTTAAACCTATTGTAGTAGCCCCTTGATTCGGACTAGCGTTTGTCAATTTCGTGCGATAATCGGCGAAGCCGTTTCTTTTTAATTAGCAGAAACGTATAAAATTTTTTGTCCACGTTTTATTCCACAATATTGGATCAGTTTTTAAAATTCAAATACTGTTCGAAAAATACTGGTTAAGAATCGTGTTGATTAGTTTGTGGTAAAGATTGGCGTTAATTAGTTTATGGTAAAAATCTCTTCATAATTAAATGTCAAAAAAAGATTTTTTTTGAAAATTCCAATAAAACTTTTTAAAACGATAGATTTGTGAGTCTGAAGTAACATACTAAAAAATTATAGGACTATGATAAAGGATTATATTATAAAATATCATCAAAATTTAGAATTGTGCCGCGCACAAACCATTCTAATCAGAATCTATATATCTATTGTACAATAAGTTTCTCGTTTCGTAAGTTAACTACTGATTACAGCTGACGTCCACACTTAAAATACATTTTTGGAATGCAAAATTGATGAAATGAATTACGTTGATAATAATTGATAAAATTCTTTAGCTTATACAATTACAAAAATTATAAGTACAATGTTTAAAAGGCATAATTGGAAATTGTGTTGATTAATTTTTAGAGAAAGCAAAAATGTTATTTTTGATGTAACAGTTGAACATTTTACCTAAATAGCTGGTTTTTAATTTCTGTTGATTAAGTTGATCATTTACACATTCCGGGAAGTTCACGGAACTTGCCTTAAGGCAAAATGCTATTTATAACTAGTTTGGTCTAAATTTTTCGAGAAAGCAGAAAGAGCTGTGACTATTCCGCTGTAGTAGGGTTGCATTATTCCAGAATATTAGAATACAAATTTAAGAGTAAAAGAATGCGAAAGAAGTGATTAAAGTTGAGTAAATATAAACTTTATTGGTGCTTATTTAGGTCCAGCAAGTTGTTTATATTTATCCATTAATTTTTTCCTTAGATCCATGTATGAACGAGAGAAAGCGTATAAGCGCTCCGCCGCATAAGCCGAAGCTGGCAATGTGGCGTGCGCTCAGCATGTTCGTTGCTCTTCCAGCCGTCGCCCTGATGTCGTTCATGGTCTTCGCATCCAGGGCCATGGAGGAAGAACAGCCTCGAACACCATTTGTTCCTTACGAATACTTGAATATAAGACACAGGCGTTTCCCCTGGGGAGACGGAACCAGAGGATTCTTCCATAACCCAAAAAAGAATTGGACTCAGTTCGGGTAAAAATTATAATCAGAGCCACACTGATAATTGGTAATATATGTATTGTAGTCTGATCTCATTGTAAATACTATCCAAGTGTAGATTGACTGGTCTCAACAATATTTTCAAAATTCTTTCGGTATTTATTATACTACCAGCAAACTGGGCGAACTCCGTTTCACCACCAGATGGTTTCACTTTATGTAACATTTCGTTTGGTGATTAAAAGATGAAGAAAAAAATTGCCTGCTGTTGAAATTGAATAAAATTTTGCACAATACACGTGATTGATTTGATCGTTTCCAATTGAAATGTTAGGAAACGAATAACTTATTTTTTTACTGTTTTTGCACAATTTCACAGTGAACACAATTTCGGTTTGTCACATGAAATTAACTGAGCAGAAAACAATGAGTCGCTGTCAAACAAATGAGTAGCAATCAAACATAAAATATTAGTTTGTAGTACATGCTAAGTATCAGAGATGACGCTGTATGTAAAAAAAGAAAAAGTGTTTCCGCTTTTCTGTTGAAATCTTTCTTCAATTTTCTTTGCTATAAACCTCACGGAGTCCGAGACCTTTCCAACAAATGCAAAATCGTCGAAATCGGTTTGTGCGGTCTGGAGTTATATTGTCAGGAAGGAAAACCCGACTTATTTTTATATAATAGATAATTTTAAGACTAAAGATGGTAATTGAATCAATAAATAGGATGCGATTTGGATATACAATCCAATTCTTCAAATTCAGGGCTTAATAATCAGTGAACCCACAAGCCTTCCGTGTTTGTCTCTAAAAACTGCATTATTAAATCATGTTCGGCTTTCGAGAAAACAAGGGTGACAAGATAATGCTTGATAGTGAAATGGCAGAACAATAATTATTATATTTAGAAACTTATTCCGCCGCATAACAGAATAATATTATGGCAAGGGCATGTTACCCTCCAACTTTCATACATTAAGCTTCTGAATCATACTAAATTCTGTCAAAATGTCATGTATTTGCTTTGCATTCAAGCGTTTTACACATAAACTGCAGAAAGACCCTGTTATCTGAGATCGTTTTTTTTTTTTTGACATTTGTGCGATATCTAGGTTAGGTTTTCTATCTGAGAAAAACGCCTGACTGCACAGTAACCACATAGATTTTGACAATATTTAGAACGATTTTGTATGGAGAATTCTACATAACATAGCCTTGCCATAACATTGGTCTGTTATGCGGCGGAGTCGATTCCTTAAACTATCTAGCTCCCTGTTATCAGAAACAGAAATTATAGCCACTATATTACAAAATAAATAGGAATACGTGAAAAAAATGCGGAAAAAGTTTGCTCAAAAACACTTTAATTATTCTTATTGTCCTGAGAAAATAGTCGCCTTAATTCAATTTTATAAATGTATATGCTTTAGATATGATGACGAACGCGAAGCAAACGAAAAAATTGCCGCTGCTGAAGCGGCCGAAGCTGCTGCCGAAGCTGCTGCTGAAGCCAAGGCAGCTGCTAATGGTAATGGCAACGGGAATGAAGCGGAAAATGCAGGCGGAAACGGCAACGGCAATGGCAAAGCCTAGACCTGCATTTATATATACAAATATATTTTTATATCTTATTTTATCTTTGCAAATATTTTGTGATTTCATAGTAAGTTTTAGAGACGTTTATTTTATTATCTTTGTATAACGCGTTAGTAAAACTTTGTTATAAAATTTTATATCAGCGTTTTATATTTGCATTACACCAGATTTTCATAAACGTGTGTTTTTTTAGGGTTTCATTTGAACAGATGAAAGAAGAGTATTGAGGTGGCCATATGTCCTGGGTCGATCGGAACAGTCCCGGATTTTCACTTGTGTCCCAGGTTTTTCTGTTAATCAATATTTGTCCCAAATTAAGATCTTTGATCCTAGATTATCCCGAGTTCTCGGAAAGTATAGGTTTAAATTAAGTCTTTCCATTTACTTAATATAATTACAACTACAAAAGGATAATAAATAATAATGTTCTTACCAAATGTCAGTAATTGAAATTACTGAAAGTTTATATATGGACATTTGTTTTTAGATTCACTGTTTGGTAAATAGACGTAAACGTATCATTTACCAAGTACAAACAAAAATTTCAAATAAATTCGAGAAGACACACACGATTTATCGTTCTCAGGAATTTTGATATACAGTCACACATCTGAAGTTAAGACAAAATATATGAATTCTATTCCCGTGCCCGTGTGATAAATAGGATGCGTTTGTGCAGGATCTTTCTAACATTTCGCATACATGTTCTCGAAGGGGTCGCGTTTTCATTTCTTCGAAATGTTCGCTGTTTAAATATTCATTTTCGGTTTTTGTGCAGGCCGGCTGGCAATAAGCCTAATGGCACGCCATAAACGGCCACAGGTGCCGGACGGGAAAAAAACACTCGAAAACATATCACGGCTTTTGCTGTGATAGCGGGAATGAAAATAAACACATCGGAATATATTTTAATAGTGATTAACTTTTTTTGAAACACTATCGGAGTATAAAATGTATTGATAAAAATTAGTGAGTGGACATTGTAGAGTAAGTGCAATTTCACAGAAAGTTAGAACGTATGAACAAATAGCCTTATGAAATGTAGAGTTTAGAATTTAGATCTATTTCAAAATGGGGCATTCATGTCTATTGATATCATTCAAAAAATGTTCATCTTCATTTTTTGCGATTACTATAATTTACCCTACAGAAATTTAATAATATTCATAATAAAACTGTCGGTAATAGTGGATTAGATAGTGATTGCATTGTAAAAAAGTAAAAACTTGTAAAAAATTGTAGTATACAAAGACAATGTCTGCAAGAACTCGTTTCTGAAATTTGATTTCAATTAAGTTATAGAACCACAGTAATTATAATAATTATTGAACTAAATCACACAATCTAAGAAATGTTTGAAGCCAAAACTAAGTGGATTGTTTTTTTATTTTCATCATTTAAATAGTTAAATTAGTATAATGTAACATATATTCACATCACGCATGTAATTAAGTCCTGATATGTGATTCCAAGTGCAAAATTCATAATTAAATCCACTTCAATAATAGATTAGTAAATTTAAAAATATTCTATTAAATTCAGGATTATATTAAAAGAGCTGAATTAACATATAGTTACCGATGGCTAAGTTGATAGAAAAATATAAATAATTTTAATGAACATGTATATGTCAGCATCAAACTCTCAGTATTCTATATTGTTCTAAATAGTAGCCTTGCTAATTATGATGGTATCAAAAGTTATTTTTTTGTTAAGTACTAATTTAGAAATAATTCAGAACCATCATATTCTGAAGTAAAACTTCTTTAGGCGCGACTAGGGAGTAAATATGTAAAAATACAACGGAAGTTTCGCTCTCGATGAAATCATTTCTATACGGGTCGATTGTGATTAATCGTCGTGTTATCGGCATGTCATTAGGTTTATTGGTTACATTGGAGTACAAATCTTGGTATAGTGAAATGCCTGAATCAGAAGAATATAGTAATGAAAGCAAATAAAACATTTGTGCCATGTAACGAAACGTAAATTTATTGAAATAATTTCTATATTATTCGTAGTTTCTATAAATTTTTAAAGTTTGCAAAATGTAAAATATTTTTATAGGCAAGACAATTACAGCTGTTCAAAGAATGAGATTGTATCGCCAGCGAAACAGTAAAAAAAATGCAAACTGTCAATGAATGTATGTTAATTTTAATTACATAAAGTTCTTCAAACACAATTACATGATGAGTGAAGTTGCAAAAACAATATTTATTCAGGCGTCGTTTAACATAATCCACTGTGTGAACAAATATGATAGAATTTATGAATCAGCAATTATTTCATTTCTCTAATGAAAGTTAATTTCTAAATGCTAATTACAATGACAAACCGATCATGTCGTTTGAAGTATGACTTCAATTGCATTATTGTTTTTAAATATTATACATATTTTTAATGCTATTATAAATATGTAATTTATAATTCATTATTATATAAATATGTATAATAGTTGACAATAATAAATGTGTGCATCACGAGTGTTACCATATTACTAATAAACATCATTATTATTTTTAACATAAATGCCATCTCGAACAATAGCAAAAAAGTTTTACTTCAATCGCGTGTGAACCTTACGCGTTCTCTTTTTTTATTTCTTTCAGAGATTTGAATTACATTTTGAAAATAAATAAATCTCGCAATGTATATAAATAAGATCAGACAAAGTATCCGTGACTAGAAGCATGACAATGCAAAGTAAATCACTAAGTACAGGTTTAGGTCAATGTTCACAACATTTACCGTAAAGTAGTTAAATCTAGCCGTGCATGGAGATCAAGGTTACAAATTATTGTAATAAGGATAATAAGGGCAATGAAATGAGTCGATGCCCCAGGACATCCACGACAATAATGTTCATGTTAAATACACTCGAGAAGGTAATGGTTATAGTATGAGGGTAAGCAATCGAAAAATAAAAAGGATTTACATCTTTGTATTCGAAAAATATCGGATTATGTTATTAAAAAAAATAATTTAATATGCTAAAACACTAACTCAACATGGTCTTACATGGCTTGCACTTTAAATATGTACATATATGTATGTATGTTTGTGTATGTATTTAGGATAAACATGGAAAATGCCAGAAACAAACTTTCAGCAACAAAATTTCATGTGTACATATTCATTGTCAAATTATAATATGTACCAGTATTAGTTACGACGATTAAGTCGAAGTTATGTTAATTTATGAACGTATTTATGAATTAACAATATTTATTTAATGTCAAAAATTGAATATACATATTCATATAACTCTTGAATGATCATCTATTTTATTAACTCCTCAATAACCGGCATTAACAATCATTAGTATTAGAAGTTTGCGTTGCTAAAAATCTTTATATAATCTTTAAGCGTTACGAAACAAAAAATAAAACTCTACAAAGTGCAACAATCCTTTCAAACTCTTTTAATAAAAATGTCCTACAAGCTTTTATTAAAATGTTGCCAACAAGTCAACTTTTTGCACTAGTTTTCCAACTCTTCGACTATAATAAGAAGCTTTATGGTTTAGAATAGTGAGAATACATATTAGCAATCTGTAACGGTTGATCTTTTCACAATTAACGATTTTCAAACATGCTCCATTTTTGTTAAACCAAGCAGTAAATACACGAAAGAATTATTATTATAAAGCCTATTTACAATACTTATTAATCAAAATTTGTACTATATTTTTTTAACAAAATTGACGAAGCTTTAAATGAAATAGTTTAGTAACGAAATTTTATATGAAAAAAGTCAGTCTAAAATAACAAATGTAAAATATGATTGCACTTAAGGTAAAAACTTACAAAAAATAATAGTCATATATCAGACAAGGTTTAAAGTATCTTCTACTTATTTCATATATTATGTTCCTATTTTAGTATAAATAAATATTAAATTTAACATTCATTAATCACGTTAAATATGTGATATATTGTATTATTACAATATTTAAGGGGAGGAAGAATCTTGTGAACCGTTAATAATAAATGTATAAAAACATATCTCAAAGAGCAGAGACTGGCGCAAAGTGGCGTATGATGCAAAAAATCGTATTAAGAGTGATGGTCCTAAAAGCATTCTAATGTAATAATTATTTTAAAGCAGTCAAATTCTGTATTCGTTACAATTGCCATCTCACTGAAATAAACTGGACGTAGGTACGATGTTCTGCTTAAAAGATATTGTACGTCGGCGCTGGATGGCGCCTAGATATAACACGAGATGCAGCATCCGTCTCTATACCATATGTAAAAATCGTAAAATTGTAATAAACTATGTTAATACGATTAAATATTAGTATAATATAATTACTCAAAATAATCATTTATTTCGAACTATTTAGAGTGTAACAAAGGGAACAACGACCACGCGGTTGTTCAATATTTACCACCATTAATTTTTAAAATATTCAAAATGTTTACGTATTAAATTTTATTATTTAATTATAAATTATAAAATAAATTTGAAAAGATTATAATTCAGGTTTTTTAGCTTTCACTATCATTAAAGTTTTGAACGTGCAATAAGAACAATAAGTAAAATTGTGTTTGAAAATGTTGAACCATTAACTGACAAAAAACGGTTAAATAAATATCTGTAATTTTGATTTTAATAACAAAAACGTAAAACTTTAGATTCATAGAATTAATCATTTACAAATCTTGTCTGAATACCCCAATCTAATGAATTTTTCCAATTGGAAAACTGACTTCCTCTTCCATACAAGTTGCATTTTACATTGAAACATATTTTATTAACTTCCCGTTGAATAAGTTATAGTGATGAACTAGAAATCTAAAATGAAAAGTTTCACATATCTCAACGTTTCAGAGGTTTCTGAAAACATTCGATTTCTATTGATAGGGTGATGGTGATAGGGATATTTATATTTATATTTATATTTATATTTATATTTATATTTATATTTATATTTATATTTATATTTATATTTATATTTATATTTATATTTATATTTATATTTATATTTATATTTATATTTATATTTATATTTATTTATATTTATATTTATATTTATATTTATATTTATATTTATATTTATTTATATTTATATTTATTTATATTTATATTTATATTTATATTTATATTTATATTTATATTTATATTTATATTTATATTTATATAGATAGGCGGATTAGTTTTTGGCAAAGGCATATCCGGTCGTTACGGAGCAAAGAATGCAGAAAATAGAAATCGAGTTTTTGAGGGATCGGAGTATCCGATTTGAATAATCCAATAAACATTCAATTTTTAATAATTGGGAAAAGTGGTGATTAGTTTTGGGCAATAGCAGTTCCATCCAGTTCGAAGATACGAAGCTAAATGTGCAAAAAATGGCAGTTTTTGAGAGAACTAAGCATCCGATTTGAATGATTCAAAAAACTTTCTGCTTGGCGAAACAATCGCTTTTGGAAAAAACTTATTTCCAAACTTGAATTTTTTTTCTCTATAATTATTGATAAAATCTTAAATTTCTATTAATACAAAAATATTGAGTCGGTGATTATTTATCGTTAGGTTTTATCGTTTAGGTTTTATTATGGATAAGACAGGAGTTGATAAAGTAGTATACTTATATATTGCATTCTCTTATTTCTTGTAATTTATACCAGAAATATATAGCATTTACCATCAATTTTAATGATTAATAATCAATTTTTTAATTAATTCGTGTAATTAAGAGCAATTTTAATTTAGCCGTGTAATAAATGATCTAGCAATCATAAAAAAGAATAGTGCATAATTATAGTTGTTAGTCAAAATAACAATTTCAATAAATATATTTATTAAAAACCACTTTCTACGTTATCTGGCGATAAACAATGTAATTGACACATATGTAGATTTAATGAGTTTAGTGACATCGTCAAATGATTATTATTATCAGTTATATTATAATTTAATTTATTGAGTCATGACACAGTATGCTTTAAGCGTCATTGATTGCACTAATATAAAAAATGTATTTAAGAAAGTTGTAACAAATATAACAAGATAATAATATAGAATTATTGTAATATTATAATTTAATTAAATAAATATCTATGACACTAAGTGTAAAATTTATACATAGCATAATAATTACATCTTTGCTATTATCTTCCAAGAAAGCTCTATACTCTCTAGACATTTGAATATAACGTAAAGGTAATTAACACAATTGCCAAAATAATTTGAACAGTTTTTTATTTTTAACTAGTTCAAAATTTTGTGCGAAAAGGTCTTGAACAAAATTTAACTATTATTAAAAAGGTTTTTTGCCAGCCAAATTTATAGCCAAACTGCAAACTGCTCAAAAAGACTTCAAATATCAAGTTCCAATTAAAAGAAAAATCGAAATTTCGAGCTAAATATCTCTTTTTTCAAAAAAATAGATTATTCTCTCTACATAAAAAACCGATATTATGAATTTACCCATAATATCTGGGGTTAATTCATAACTTATAAAAAAAATCTATAAAGCCAAAAAAAACAATTTTATTAACTAAATTTTTCTCGTGATCATATTTCAGAATCAATATGAAAATATGTAAAAAAATAAATCAAAAATAAATTTACATGAAATTAAATATATTGCAAATTTAACATCCAAATTAAAGTTATGTAATAGAAACTCGGTTCGTCTTGATGCGTTGGAAAAAAATTGATTGTTCTATACAAAACTCTTGAAAAGGATTTCATATACAATGATAATTTGTATTGCTTCATTTTTTTATATCTTATTTTAAAGTAAGCACAGCTAATATAGAAAGTATATTAACATCTTTGTTATTACTCAAAGCTTTCGTTCTTGCAGAACTAACCATACGAAAACAATTCAAAAACCACGAATTATCAAGATCTAGGCAAAACCAAGTTAATTCAAATAGCGGTATAGAAAAAAACTTCATTTCAATCAACTTTCTATTATGTAGAGCAACTACTGTACTCTAATCGTTTCCTAAGGAAGAACAGGTACTTTAATCGGAGTAAGTTCTCATCAATGGAAGTAAGAGTTGTTAGACAACATTCGCACGATGAGAGGTGACACGCCCGCACGCCTAGAAAATTTGCATAGAGTTAAATGTAAACAAACAGATTTATGGAAAGATTTGCCAGAATATTTGTATGGAACTCCTACATAATACTTCTAAATAATAAACAACATTCTTTCACTGAAACAATTTACTTGCCATCTTGGAGGTTACTACAAGGAAACCCAATGGTTCACAATTTTCTTTCTGATGACATTATAACAGATATATTTTTAATAGTGATGTGAATGTAAATTGCAACATTGTACCGAAAGACCATTTAGAAAATCTGCTATCACCCGCTTGATATCAAGCTGACCAAGGTGGGGATTTACCCCGAAACCAGTGATTGATAATCCACAAGTCGTACATAAATAATAAAATTACATGTAGTAACATTTATTTCAAAAAACTTTTTTAACACTTGAGTATTATGGTTTGCTATAATTTTTTTAATGAATTCTGGAGGATTTTAAAAAGCCCTTATCTGCTTTACTATGCATAGTTGCAAAAAGTAGCTCAGTTATAAGCATACCCAACTCACACGTCAGGGGTACTCAGTTCGAGTCCCTGTGCTGACATAAAAATGGTTCATTTAATTTGAATTAGTTACTGACATTATTTTGATCATTGCATACAAATAAAAAAAATAGAATAAAATTAGAAGTAAGAAGAAAAAGCAAGATTTGCAATGGAGAAGATAAGATTTTATTTAATTGTAAATAATCAAATACAAATTATTTATAAAAAATAGTATAGAATATAAAAATGAAATGTTGTAGGTAGCTAATTGCTCTAAGAAAGTGACGTCAACCAAAAAATTAAACAATTTTAAAAAACTGTGACAAATATGCGATGTCATCAACTATATAAATTCAGTTATTAAATACATAATGTAATTATTTCTAAAAGATGTAATTACTTCTGAATGAATGGAAAAGAATTGTCCAAAAAATAGACGGAATACATTTGTTATGTTTGGAAATTAAATATGTTCGCTCTAATACTTCTGCAAATAGCAAATTATAGAAAAACAACTACTGGCAAATATTTAATTTTTTTCTTAAAATAGTTATAGGTCAACAATAATTAGTGCAATGGCCCGCTACGGCTGGAACATTTTTGTTGGCGTTTGTAATTTTGGGTTTTGTAATTTATTCTGATTTTATGAATGAATACGGTTTGTATAAGTAAAATAATATTTGAAATAGCTCATAACAAGCAATGATAAAAAAAAACTCAGAACACCTTTTTATTTTAAAATAGACATCTAACGTAGTACCGATTTATGTTTAGTCAATTTCAGTTTAAAAATTGTATTATTTAAAACTATAAATTCATCTTTGATTTTGAATTCATTTTTTGTACCATTTTCAATTTTTTTTTTTCAATTAATTAGCAATCAGAATGCATACGTTCTATAATTGATGTCAAAATATTTGAGTTCATAAATAGCTCTTTTTATACGTCAGGATGTATTTGAATTTGTTAAGAAATAAATTTATTACATAAACCACAGACTAAACTATCATAATTAAGAAATCATTTGTGGAAACTAACTACAAAGAATATTAATACTACGATTTGGAATGCTAAACTCTCAGACTGTAAACTTTCTAGATAATTTTTGTATCCCACACCAGAATGTCTAATTCAATTAAATGCTCATTTATCGATTATAATTTCTGTGATAATTTCTGATCAGATAATCAGAAAGTCTTAAAACTATTCGAAACCCCACATATCGAAATTTGCTTGTGAAGTTTTAAATAAAAATAAACATCGATATAAATTACGATATTTCAACAGAATTGTATTGTTTCCAACAGATATTGGAAGATTTAAAGAGTAGTATATCGAAGTAAGTAGTATATCGATCAAAATAAAATCTAATCAGAATCTGATTAAAATTTAGTTAGAATCTAATTAAACTTTAATTAGAATCTAAATAAAATGAAAATAGAATATAGAACAAAAGTATACAACGGTATAATAAACAATAAAAAATAATAAGTTATTTATAGACATTTAAATATGAATTATTTCGGAAATAAATACGTTCCATCATTAGGACTGTCAATAAAAAAAGCAATATTGATGGCAAATTGGATGGTGAACAAAATGTTTAAAAACTTGAAGAATGGATCATGTACCTTTTTAAAGAAAAAACTAGTGGCATCGTGCTTTAAGGCAAATTGCTGGAACTTACCGTACCAAAAATTAAAACTTTTAAAAGAGATTCTATTTTTTTAGAACTCTGATGATTTTTGTCCGCCAAATGGCATTTTTTGTCACTTTTATTGTTAGATCTTCGAAATCGCTAGACCTGCCTTCCCAAAAATTTCATAAGTTCTTCATTTCGTTAATGCAAATGAAATGTTTTTTTTGAATCATACAAATCGGATGCTCCGTTCTTTTAAAAAAATCTGTTATTTCTAGCACTTTTTGCCCTGTATCTCCAAAACGGCTCGACCTCTTTTCGCCAAAAAGTAATCAGCTCGTCTCCTTATCAATACGAATCAAATGTTTTTTTAAATTATTGAAATCGGTTGACCCGTATTTCCGAAATCGTCGACGAAAATTTGTGTACGCACACACACACACATACACATACACATACACACACACAAACATGCATAAACACACATAAACTCATTTTTTCTAAGGTATGCCAAAATGTTCAGAAACCTTCGGAACGTAAAGATATATAAAAAATTTGATTTTTGAATTTTTTCGATTACTATAACTTACCCTACGGGAAGTTAATTAGAAATTGAGATACAAAAATTACTTACCAATATTGATATATAAATCTATTCAGTAATTTTTTATCAAAGCGCTCGAAAAAGAATTATTGAAGAATATAAGTAATCATCATATTATTCATGAATATTGTTTTCGTTTTTAATGTTTTTGGCAGAATCGCCTGATAATGGAGCATACCCGAAACGTCCTAATTAAACATTTACAAAAAACTTATTGTTTTTTATTTATTGAATCAATTGTTCTTATAGAAAAAAATTCTTGTAAATTTTATAGAAGAAAATTCTTTCAAAAATATCTAGTAGAATGTAGATTTTAGATATATTTTAAAGTTCTGTGATCTGTAATCCATAAACAAATTTCATCACAATTAACATATTGTAAGAAGTTATATATGTTAATTATCTGTTATCTCTGGATTATAGAACTCAAACTAAACTTCCTCAAAGTTCTCCATCCCTGATAAGAGGGTTGATGAAAAGGGTTAGTGAGAGCAGAGTAGCATTAATGTTGACTGACCTGTCTCCTTACGCGATTCGCGGTCTCACCGGTGTTGACCTCGTGCCGCTCGAACCTCTCAAACTTGAAACTGTTCGATCGATACAGTTCGTTATCCTCGCGCCGGTTCTTGCATAGGCGACGTGTTATCAGATTACCTCTCGTCCTGAGGAAAGGAAAGGAAAGTAAACAAACCTCATTATATCATCTGATGTTACTTTATTATTACTAGAATGGAGCAGAATTTATAAAGAAGTTACAGATAGAAATGTGTTTCCATACGAAGATTGTACTTCTCTGGCATAGGTACGCCAAAGTAAGTATGCCATCAGTATTAGATTAAGGGACCGATTCTGCCGCATAACAGACAAATGTTATGGCAAGGCTATGTTACGTTCCAACTTCTGTACATCATGCTACTGAATTATACTGAATACTGCCAAAATGTCATGTATTTGCTGTGCATTCAGGAGTTTTACACATAAACTGCAACGTCACTCGTATGTTATGAACCTGAGTCAGAAACACCCTGTTATCCAACATCGTTTTTTGACATTTGTGTGGTTTCTAAGTCAGGTTTCCTATCTGACAACCTGAGAAAAACGCTTCACTGCACAGCAACCACATGGCTTTTGTCAATATTTAGAACGAATTTGTATGGAAAGTTCTTCACAACATAGCCTTGCCATAACATTGGTTTGTTATGCGGCAGAAACGGTCCCTAATTCTACATCAAACTCAGATAAGTCAACCGATGGATTGCATTCTAAATAACTATGTAGTTTAGATACATAATAGTTCATAAGAGTCTTAAATTCTGATTGCTGTTTGTATGAAGTGAAAAATGAAAATAAAAATCATAGAATAGAAAAAATCCTAAAATACACTTAAAAACTCTGTGATGCTGCCGTCTTAACGCAAATTGCTAGAACGTTCCGTTCAATTAGTAAATAATTAAATAATGTTAAAATTTCATTCCGTCGTTTTTATTTCTTAATTTGTTATTAGTTTCGTCATTTCCAGAACTTATCTGAAATTCCTAAGAATTATAAAAATGACAATATATAATTATATTAAGAAAATTCAAAATAATTACATATTGTAATTATTATAAATTATTGAAGTGCAGTGCATATTTTAAATTATGCTTTTAATTACATTACATTTTTATAGTTTTTATTTTTTAATACATTATTTTTTTATTTCTAGTATCCTGATCTGAAATTTTAAGAAATTACAGAAAATAAAATTATAGAAACGCATGAAGCAAATGCATTGAAAATGCGAAAGCATTAATATTGTAATAATTATAAATTATTAAAATTCATTATTCAATTCGATTTTATTATAAATCGTAAGTAAACATTCATAATCTAGATAATACGATATATACTTCAAATTTTATTTTTGAGGTTTAAATATGAATAAATAATGCATTATTGATGTTTTTATCTCTAGAATTTTGATCTAAAATTTTTTAAAACTATAAAAAATGACAATATGTGATTAACTAATCCAAAATAATTATATTCATCGCCAAACATAATTAATTAAATATAATTGTGTGAATTGATAATTGTAGTTAAAATTGTTATTCAATTCAATAAATGAGTTTTTATTGTTTTGTATTTAAATTATTTGCATAAGATATTATTTTTTATTTTTCTATCATGTATATATTCAATGTTTTGTTATTTTTGTTTACATTTTATATTGAACGGTTTCAGTGCTTACTTGCACATTTCTAATTTCACTTCAACGTTCATTAATATATTTTATCATTTTATATATTATGTAATGAATATTTCTTTAATGTTTATTATTGAATAATTTTTGCTTGTATATTTTCATATGCTAGATTAAATTTCTGATTCAAATTTTGTTATTTAAAAATTGCTTGAATCTGATTTTTTTTCATTATTAATGTTTCACCGCCTGAAACATTATCTATATATATTATTTTTCTTGTTGTTATTTTTTTTATATTAATTATTAAACTATTTTAATCTATTGCATATTTTCTATTACATTTTTTAAATTTGAATATTAAATATGAAATAATCCTAAAAGTCTAATTGTAAGTATTTTTACTAATAGATAATAGACTTTTTTTCTTCAAATATTATGCACACGTATTATTTTGTAAAATTATTTTTCACATTAGTAAGAACGTTTTTTTACCCACGTTTTTTATTACATTTTTATTAGTGATATGAATTTTACTCTAGGACGTTTTTTACTACATTTTTATTAGTGACTCCAAAATTTCTTGATTCGAATTAAAAAAAGTTGATTCGAATAATTATTTTTCACATTAATTATTAAACGATTTTTTTTTCTATTGAATACTTACTATTACATTTTTATATTTCAAATATGTAAAAAATAATCCTAAATGTCAAAGAATTTTTCTTTATCTTTAATAGACTTTCCTCTAATATAAATTCGCATAGAACCAGCTTATACAAATCGTTTGATATGTAGAACGCACTCGAGAGAAATGCATTAAGACAGGTTTAAATTTTTGTTATTTTCTTGTTATCGGAAGTCCAACGTTTACTCGTAAATTAATACTATAAAAGTATGGTGTCAGCAGAAAGTGGATTTATTTAATTATTAATAATTAATAATTTTAACAAATATAATTAATATTAACGTTTATTACTAAGATCATAGGCTTCATTTAGTTTGATCACTTTCATGTTAATTAAATGTCCCCTACACATAAATATTTACCAGAAAAAACTCAAAATTTCTTAATATTACTCATTGTTTATCAATCCCAAATTGTTTGTTTAGATTTTCTATTGTATAGCGATCTTATAAATATAAAATACACATACCATCTCTTATATATCTATATATTTTTAAATTCGTGAATATTTTTTACTATAAACAATCATGAAACAATCCTCGAGAACGTGAATGGACAAATCGTTCGGAGGAAATTCACATCCAATTAATTAAACAATTCTGATTCAGATTTCCGCTATTTTATAAATACTGAAGAATTATTATTAAATAAGAGATCAAAATATTTAACTCATATGGTAAAATGGGAATTGTGACAATAATAATTTAAAAATATATCATTAAGATTTTTTTTTTGTTAAGTAACTGAATTAAGTATACTTTTTCTGAATAGCTTATAGAAAATTTATAATTTTTGATTGCGATTAATAATTTTAAAAAAGAATATAAAATATTTTATGAGCGTTGTCAAATTTATAAATTGTAAACAATCATTCTATTGTGTAATTATTATTTCGACTAGTGTTAAATTTCGCATTGTCTGATTATTTTAAAGAAATATCAACATAATGTATTTCAGTTAGTTAGTAAATGATTCAATAACATTTAACAACCAATTTACTTTTTGATGTTTTCTTCAAAAATTACCCTACAATCAAATTCATTTAATATCCACATAAAATATAATAAAATAATAATCAAATTCAATTAAAAAATGATAATTAATAATATACATGTTGAAAAAATGCAAAATTATTTAATTCATCGTCAAATATAATCTTCTGAAAAAAATTCTATGAATTATTAATTGTAGTAAGTCTGATTATTGTATTTTAGAGAAAGGTTAACTTAATTTCAATGATAATTATACGTAATAATGAATATTTTTATTTTATAGTTATTAATTAATAACTTTGTTAACATCTAATTATTACGTAGGGTGTTAGGTTAACTTGGATTAGGTTAATGTTAGATTATGTTATGTTTATTTTAAATAAAATTATATTAATTAAAAATAATAATTAAAATCAGTAGTTATTTATTGTTTCTCTTATTACTTTATAGAAAAATCATCTACTTTTTTATAATATTTATACTTCTATCTGGACTAATAATAATCATATTTTATACATCATAAAAATACCCCTACAATTAAATTATTTTATTATTAGTCCAGATAAAATATGATTTAAATTCAATCTATTGAAGGTGTACTCAATTGTACTTATGCAATGACTCAATTGATGCGATAACCAATAAATAAAATAATTAGGCATATTATCAACTTTTCGTAAGGTAAGTATTTAATAACGTGAGGTAAGTACATTTTGACATACCTTGGAAAAAATGAATGTGTGAGCATGTATGAGTGTGTGTGTGTATATGTATGTTTGGATACTATTTTTCGAGAAACCGATTAGAATGATTCAAAAAACACATTGCTACTAAAACACAATGGTATCATAACTTCGAAAAAAGAATCAATTTTTTAGTTTTGTTTTAAATTTACCAAATACAGTAGAACCACGTTTATCTGGACTAATTGTTGTCGATAGCCATTCGAATAATCAAAAATCCAGATAATCGAAAGTATGAAAAATAATGTTGTATATTTATTAAAACTAACAAATACATACATAGATATCAACAAAATTTAATGTTTATTGAGAAATTGAAACTTCCTTATGTATGACATACAGAGAATAATGAATTAAACCACAAAAATAGCATATAATTTTCCAAATCTAACACCCACCAAATACTTACAGAGAGAAACAAATAATCATTCACTAAATAACATAATTAAAATAGAGAAATGCAAACTAATACACAAAATGAAATTTAACCAAGTTAAAACAAGTGCAACAATAGACATAAATCAAGATATACATGTACATATATATTTTCTTAGATTATGCAGCATCAATCTTGCAAAAATTCGAATTGTAGGTATGTACATACGTAGAAATTGGTCGCGGTTGGTGGTCAGGATAATCGCGAATCCGTATAACCGAAGTCCGGATAAACAAGGTTCTACTGTAAGTCAAATTTTCAAAAATTTCCAATCTTTCAAAATTAAAAAAAATCACCGAACTTTTCAATTCTATTTCAAAATGGTCATTTAATGTTAAAAATATGAGACCGGTAGCACTGCAAATAGAAGGATATGGTTTGTTTATTTTTTTATGGTTTCTTGTCTCGCGAATATAACATATATACAAATCGTCGCCCAAATATAAACACTTATAGCGCGACAATGTGACCATACATGAAGTAAGTATATACAATACGAATTATGAAATTTACAGTACCTATTATAATCTACATATTTCAAAATATATAAACCAATTATTATTAATCATTAATAATTAATCATTGATAAATTTTAATTGATTATTACGGTACGGAATATTCCAGCAATTTGCCTTAAGACACAATGCCATGCACCACTAGTTTTCTTAAACATCTGTACATAATTGATAATATATAAAGATCAAACATATAAAAAACTAAAGTAGTTTTGAAATACTTTATTTATCCATACGTTTCAGTCTTCATCGAGACCGTCATTCAGTGGAAAGAAATTAATTATACAAAAATACACTACACTATTTTTGTATAATTAATTTCTTTTCACTGAATGACGGTCTCGATCTGAAACGTATGGATAAATAAAGTATTTCAAAACTCCTTTAGTTTTTTTTTTTACTTAGTGTTACTGCCCAATTCTAAATAATTCATCAAAATATATATCAACACCAAACTCACTTCAAAATATATATATATATATATATATATATATATATATATATATATGTATATATATATATATATATATATATATCCATCTATATAATTTATTTACCTATTGCCGGTTTTCTGTGCACTGGAATCAGCGTCAAATAACCTTAAATTAAGCATCCTCAGTCTGGCAAAGGCTCTTTGTCTAAACCCCGTGGCGTGTTCAACACGTGCACCTCTGCCGCCGTTCGTCGAACCGCCCGCGTTAGATTGGCGGTTGCGGCGGCGTCTTCTTCTTCTGCCGCCGCCGCCCGAAGAATGTGACGCGACACTCGCGCGGGAAGAAATATGCGTAACGTTCACGTAAATCGGTTGCGGCCTTCGAGTGCGGCCACTCGACTGCGACGGACCAGCCGCGGCGGCATTATCGCCGCTTGACGCGGTTCCCACCACGCGTTTTGTTTGGGCCGGCAGCAGACCCGCTCGACGAAGAACGGCTTCCATTTCACGATAATTTTACACTCGCGTCAATGCGACCATACATGAAGTTGATTAGTGCCGAAGAAGCGATCTCTGGACCGCCGAGCATACTGAAAGAATGAATTTTGAGTGTGTTATTGTGGATTATCATGTTTAACACTGAAACGTCATGACAACAATGTATTTTAATGCATTTTGTACAAATATGGATTATATAATACACTCGATAGTCGATCAATTTTATGATTGGACAATGCTGGAGTTGGCGAATGTATTTAGAGATTTAGACTATTTACAAAATATAAGTGGGGGGAATTTCACAATGGATTACATTTTTAGAAAATAGTTGAATAGTTTTCAATGCAAAATTCATATAAACTTTAGATTTTTTTGTTTAACGTTGAAACAAATTAATCCTTATTTTTGATTTTATATATATTAATATGAATAGTTGAAAGTTTTGGCTCTTAATATTGTCTTTTAGATAGTGCGCAATTCAATCAAAATTTTGTTTGGAAATAGCATGAAAAATTTTTCAAAAATTTTAAAAATGTTTTTAGATATATTTTTATTCAAAATTTGTTGCTAAGTTATAACAAAAAAAATTTTTTTTAATTTTCAAAATTTTTTACATGCTATTTCCATACGAAGTTTGATTGAATTGCGCACTATCTAAAAGTTAATATTAAGAGCTAAAACTTTCAGAGAATTGTTTTTTATAAATTTGGAACCATTTGAGCCCTTGAGAGCAAGGAAATTCAAAAATGTCCATATTGAGGACCACCCTAATATATATACATATATATATATATATATATATATATATATATATATATATATATATATATATATATCATATATTATTATTATATATAAGGTAGTCTTTAATATGGATATTTTGAATTTCTTTGCTCTCAGGGGCTCAAATGCTTCCAAATTGATAAAAAAAAACCTATCTGAAAGTTCAAGCTCTTAATATTAACTTTAAGATAGTCCGTACTCCAACCAAAGTTTCTTGGTTATTCTTTCTACGTAAATAATTGTTTTATAAAATATATCATTTTTTTCTTGTAAATTGTTTATTTATGATCAAAATATTGTTAATGATATCATTGCAGTGTGCATATCATTGTGTATAATGTTGTTTTCAAAATTTTGATCCACTTGTCGCTAAGTTATAATTTTTTAAAAAACAAATGGAATTTTGCCCATTCGAATTTTTTTATTCGAAAACATCCATATCAAGGCCACCCTAATATTGCATATACACATATTATTGAAATAGTTATTTGCACCCAACAATTCAAAATAAAAAACAATAAATAATAAACTATTTTTTATGTCCGTTTCGTCACTGTATGTGTGTCATCAATCAGCACATAAACATATTCAAACCAGGAAAAACACCCACATAAATTTAATATCATTGTTCAATGAAAAAACAAACCAAAAAAATGATAAACTAAAAGTTTAATAATGAAATTATATATTTAGTTACATGATTAGCAAATTGTAAATGAAAAACGAAATGCAAAGTCACGCTTTATAAAAACAACGGGGTTCACAAATGCAAATACAGGATCGAATTCTGTTAATACCAGCTGGTTGGAAGAAATGTAACTCAAGGATGGGTAAAAAAAAACAAACGAAAATAAAAATATAAAGTATGTATAAAAAATTTAAATATTTAGATCTAAATTTTTATAATTTTTAACGTGCTGAATGTTATTTCGAATATTTGACTGCGAAAAAAACTTAATAATATATACATTAGTTAAGTTGAAATATCGGGCTAATAAAAAAATAGGTTTAAAAATTGTATGATTTTCTTTTTATTTTAAATCGAATTCATACGTTTAGGCTTACATACTAATCTTCAATTAGTGGAATAGCTGACAAAATTTGTTATTCTTAATTAAAACCATGGAGCAACAGTGTTTTGATTTATTAAGGATTTATTAGCTTCCCGAAGGAGAAGTTTATGTTTTCATCAAAAAATCCGATTCGCTAATTTTATGTTTTCTCGACGTTTCAAGCCATTCTGAATCGAATGAGACCAAATTTGGAAAAAGTATGTGTGTGTGTGTGTGTGTGTGTGTGTATGTGTGTGTGCGTGTGCACCAACAGATTTTTTGCCGTAAATCGACGTTTTCTCCAAAACGGCTGGACCGATTTCAAAAATTTAAAAGCCATTCGATGTATCTCGACGAGGACTATTGTTTGTCAGTTTTGTGCGACGATCGGCCAAGCCGTTTCTTTATAAATGGCAGAAAAGTGAAAAATTTTTCGTCTACGTTTTAGCCCGCAATTCTGAATCGATTTTGAAAATTCAAAAACCGTTCGAAAGATATTGGTTGGGAATCGTGCTGATTAGTTTTTGGTAGAGATCGGCCGGGCCGTTTTCTTGTAATAAAGTTTTTAAAAAAAAAATTTCGACGATTTTTATGATTATTTTTTTGACGATAGATACCATAGTCTTCTAGATCATACTAAAATATTACGGCCCTACGACAACTGGTTAAGCTTTAAAAATTCGTCAAAGTTTGCAAAAATCAGTATGGTCTTTTTGGCATTTGTCAAAATTAGACTTTTGATCGACGTTTTCTCAAAAACGCCTGAACCGATTTTAGAAATTTAAAAGCCATTTGATATATTTCGGTGAGGACTATCGTTTGTCAGTTTTGTGCAACGATCTGACAAGCCGTTTCTTTGTAATTCGAAAAAACTTTTCGTACATTTTTAAGCTCATCCTACCGAACCGATTTTAAAAAATCAAAAACTGTTCGAAAGATATTAGTTGGGAATGATGCTGATTAATTTTAGGTGAAAATCTACCGAGCCGTTTTCTTGTAATTAACTGTTGAAAAAAAGTGTTAAATTTTCGTCGACATTTAAGCTCATCCTACCGAACCGATTTTAAAAAATCAAAAACTGTTCGAAAGATATTAGTTGGGAATGATGCTGATTAATTTTAGGTGAAAATCTACCGAGCCGTTTTCTTGTAATTAACTGTTGAAAAAAAGTGTTAAATTTTCGTCGACATTTAAGCTCATCCTACCGAACCGATTTTGAAAAATCAAAAACTGTTCGAAAGATATTAGTTGGGAATGATGCTGATTAATTTTAGGTGAAAATCTACCGAGCCGTTTTCTTGTAATTAACTGTTAAAAAAAAATTAAGCCGTTTTTCATGGAACTTTTTTTGGCGATATACATCATGGTCTTATAGAACTTACTGTAATATTACGGCCTTACAACAAGTATAATTTTAAAAATTCGTCAAAGTTTGCTAAAATTATTATCGTTTTTTTTTTAAGTAGGATTAATGAAGTATATTATTTACACATTTTTTTTTGATTAAGTCGATTATTTACACATTTCGGGAAGTTCATGTAACTTGCCTCAAGGCTAAATACCAAACCAACTAGTTTTATATACTTTGTTTTAATATTAAAAAATGTTGTTTTATAACTATATGTGTATATATGAATTAGTGCTTCTCATTTTTGTATTTTTTTATATATTAATATTAAATTTAAAAAAATATATTTGATATAAACAGTATTAGCAAAATCATATACTGGTAAAATATGTGTGAAAATTCATCATCGAATTGTTTTAAAAAATAAGTTCTATTAAGATTTGATTTGAATTTATTTGTATACACTAAACATGAGTCAATCTAGGATTCGAAACGTATGCTATTCTAATAAAGACATTATTTTTCATTAATTTTTTTTCATTGTAAATATGCCCTTATTTCATCTTATATATATATATATATATACTCGTATATATATATATATATATATATAAGAATATATAGGTACATATACGTATACCTATAACGCACTATTGTGGTCATGCATTATTAATACAGTTGTAACAGGTGAGAAATTCTCCAAGTTAAATTTACATGTATATAAATTGAATTTCATAGTATCTTATAAAAATAATTATAGTAATAAATATTCTATTTTTTTTTTCAAAATAATCATTTTGAGTCATACTGAATTTTAGTAATTACCTTTAATGTTTTAATAATGATAAGCTATCCAAATCCATAACAAATTCATGAGTAAACAAATTGTACTGCATTTTATGAAACACTACTGCACTGATTCAATTAACACAAAAGCCTACGAATTTAAAAATTTACAAAATTTACGTTTAGTTTATAATATTTACTTATTATTTATATAAATCAATTTTATAAAAACAGTAATAAACCACTAGGCTTTGGCACAATAACAGTCTATTGATAAAATTTGATCACAACGACATTTTTGACACTATTTTTCTAAATACGAGTTAAATATATGTTTGTTTACTTGTTTAATTAGCCTAATTAGAATAGAAAGCAATGTAAAGTTTTACAGATTTTGACAACTATGACAATATAGTCTTCTACATCTAAAAGCATGCGTTTCGCCCGCAACACAGGGCCCAATGCGCCCAATGCGCATGTACAGAGAACGCAGGGGTGCCCTCCATACACTCAACAATATTGGGAAAACCCAATAATTTTCATCTGTTTGGCTTACATTGTAAGTTGATTTATACGTCAATTAAAAGAGAAATTTCATATGATATATGATGGAGATATGTTTACTTGATATCTTGATATAAAGTAATATCCCGTTGGTATCAATTATTACCTATATCGAACTGCAGGTGACCTTATGGAAGGTTGTTCTATCCAAAAATTATATTTTTTAACTGCCTATAGGGTAGGTTATAATAATCACAAAAGAACTAAAATGAAGTTTTTTGCATATTTTTACGTTTTGAAGGTTTCTTAACATTTTGGCATACTTTAGATAAAATATGGATGTGTGTGTGTATGTTTGGATACAAATGTTTGTTCACGATTTCGGTAGCACGGATAAAGGGATTTTAATTATTGAAAAAAAATCGATTTGTCAATACTGCTGATTAATTTTTGGCAGATTGGTCTAGCTATCTGTCCAGCCATTTCAAAAATATGGAGCAAAAAGTGCAAAAAACAGTAATTTTTAGGAGTACGTAGCATCCAAATAGAATTATTCAAAAACCACTCGATTTTTTTTTTGACAGACGAGTTCCGCCGATTTGGAGATACGGAGAAAAAAGTGAGAAAAATAGCAGTTTTTGAGAGAATGGAGCATCCGACTAAAATGTTTCAAAAACTATTAAGTTCTTGACGGAGAGACGTGCTGATTAGTTTTTAGCAAAGGCAGGTCTAGCCGTTTTGGAGAGACAAAGCAAAAAGTGCAAAAATAGCAGTTTTTGAGACAATGGGTCATTCGATTAGAATGATTCTAAAACTATTAAATTCGTATTAACAAAGAGACGTGCTTATGAGTTTTCAGTAAAGACAGGTCCAGCCGTTGTGGAGATACGAAGCAAAAGTGCAGAAATAGCAGTTTTGGAGACAACTGACCATCCGATTAGAATGATTCAAATTCCATGAAATTTGTATTAACGGAGAGACGTGCTAATTGGTTTTTAGCAAAAGCAGGACCAGCCGTTTCGGAGATACGGAGCAAAAAGTGCAAAAAATAGCAGTTTTGGAGCATCCGATTAGAATGATTCAAAAACTAGTAAATAGGTATTGACGGAGAGACGTGCTGATTGGTTTTTAAGCAAAAGCAAGAGGTAGCAGTTTTTGAGAGAACGGAGCATCCGATTAGAATGATTCAAAACCTATTAAATAGGTATTGAGGTAAAGACGTGCTGATTGGTTTTTGGCAAAGGCAGGTCCAGCCGTTTCATAGATACGGAGCAAAAACTGCAAAAATACTGTTTGAGTAACACAGGATTAGGATTTTAAAATGTTGAAAAAAAATTTAAAAAAAAATTAAATTTTTGACTTATTCAAATTTTGGAAATTTTTCAGCTTTGAAAAAAAATCAAACCTCAAAAAATGAAGCTTTTCTAAAAACTTCAAAATTTCAGAAATTCTATAGTTTACTTATATACTTGAAATATATGCATATATGATGTTAACTTTGAAATTCAGTTTCAAACTGGTATATAATTATGATGAGGACAAAAATTAGTTAGCCTTAAGGCCAACTTCTTGAACTTCCGTACTGTAATAAAACATTCGTGGATAAAGAATGATTGATAACAATTATTTTAAATATTTTTAAATGAGTTACTAGTTTACTGATAATAATCAGAACTTAAGAAGTTCTTTGGGCTATTATGATAACTTCTTAATAATTTGGCAGTATATAGATAGTACTTTTAGATAGTAGGTAGATAGATAGTATTTGGCAGTATATAGGCGAACCAACGGTTGTCCTATCAACTGATAAAATTTAAGATTAAAATTTCCAATACTGATGACTTTTCATTGATGCAACGATGCCGTATAAGAGATATTTTTACTTGGAAACAATTTGTTACTATCTATATTTTCAAGTAAAAACTGATGTCACTACTGCTTGACTTCAGGCTCAAAACGGGTATCAAAACTCAAACTCCCAAAAGGCTTATAGGTCTAACCAAGAATCAACTATAACACTACTAGGACCAGTCAAAAATAATGAAACAGTGAATTTGCTGTAATTGAATATAACATTTTCAAAATTTGTTGATTTTGAAAAAAACCTCTTTATGAAAAATGCTGTAACGTGCATTTGAAAATTCCAATGGAAGTTAAAGAGATTTTTAAAATGGTGCAATAGCAGTTAGTCGTATTACAAAAAAAATAAAAACGTTAAAATTACCCGATTATTTCTAACGAATGGATAGCAGACAGCAGAAAATGCTGTAACCTGCCTTAGAAAATTCCATTGAAAGTTAAAGGGCGGATTGTAAAATTGTGCAATACTAGTTAGTCATATTGAAAAAAAATAAAAATAACCCGATTTTTTCTAACAGATGGGTAGAAGACATTATCAATGATTTTTTTTATTTTTTTACTATTTTCACAAAATTTAATAAATCTTAATCATCATTGTCATTTGAAAATTCATATGAAAATCTTAGTCATTCATTTTGTATAAGTTTAAACAGTAAATTTAAAAACTATTTAAGTAAATTTAAAAAATATAAACTTTTTCATATATTAAATTTTAAAGCATATTATTTTAATAACGTCAAACTGCGTAAATAAATCACAAAACAATTTCGAACTTTACTGAAAACATCCGGCATCCAAATAAATGTTGGGTTTGAAGTGCGTCCCTTGTATCACAGTTTTAAACTGTTGCCAACTGTCATGAGATGACGCATGCGCAGACCTGTTGCGAACTGTCAATTCGTGTTCACATGGATCAAAATATTTTAGATGTTTAGGTTAGTTTTGTTAATGTCACGTTACTGTTTATCAATTATTAATTAATTGTTGTAGAATATTATAAACTTAACTGTAAATTAAGTTAATTATAATATTCGTATAAGTCACAATGTCGTCTTGGAAAAAAGCTGCTAAATCTCACCAGAGAATACACAGAGAACGTCATCAACCAGAATCCAGAAAAAACTTAGGTCTTTTAGAAAAAAAGAAAGACTACGTTGCTTGGGCAAAAGATTATCATGAGAAACAAGATGCTTTGAAGGTTCTGAGAAAAAGAGCTCTTAATAAAAATCCTGATGAATTTTATTTTCATATGATCAACTCCAAAATCGAAGATGGGGTGAGTATTGTGCATCCATTGTAATTAATTTTATATAGGTGATCACTAATTGTACATATGAACTATTTGAATTTCAATAGGAGCACCATGAAAAAGAAAAGGAGGATGATCACACTCCAGACCAAATTAAATTAATGCAAACACAAGATTTGAAGTACATTAATATGAAACGCACCATTGAGGCAAACAAAATTAGGAGGTATGTCAATTTTAGAATTATTCACATTTATATTTAATGTATTATATGTAATGTATTGTTTTTATAGATTACAAAGTGAATTACACCTCATTGATGCTGCAAATACAACTCAAAATACCCATAAATTCTTCCTTGATTCGAAACGAGAAATGAAAAATTTTGATCTAGCTAAAAGATTGGACACAGATGAAAGATTATTAGGTCGTAGAACAAATCGCCCAAGAATTTCAAAATTAGAAGAAATGCAGTTACCCAATGTTAATGAAGAGGTACTTAAAATATTCCTTTTGTTTGTAAACCATTTATGCAAATTTAAAAGTGCTGTGTGATACAAATGTCCAATTAATAATTTTTCATTTCAGACAATGAATAAACTAGACAATCTTAGACATTCTTCATACAAGGAGTTAAGAAAACGTATTGATAGAGAAAAGGAATTATCAGTTATACAACAGAAGATGGAAATAAAAAGAGCATTATTATCAAAAGGGCTACAAGAACCAGAAAGAATAGCCCCAGCAACAAAAGTAGCACCACCTGTATATAAATGGAAATTTGAAAGAAAAAGATAAACTATAACAGTTTCACTTACGATTTATATATTTTTTTGTTATACATGTATACTTCTTATTAATAAACTACTGCATTTTTGAACTCTTCATTCACTTTGGGTCATGTGGTAATTTAAAGCCGACCATTTGAGCTGTTTCTTCCACAGTTCGTTCTCCTTTAGCTTTGTAAAAGGATATTATTTCCTCATATTTTCTTTGGCTCTTCAAATAGCACAAATATGTATTTGCTAAATAATTCATTTCACCTTCAGCTGTACACCATTGTTGTTCAGTTGTTTTAAATTTTTTGTATTGATCCAAAACATATCTTGCCATAGGAGAATTTGTTAGTTTCTTATCAGAGCTTGCTTGTCGCAATTCATGTAGTATACCACGCAAAGTGGATAATTTTGCAGCGTTTACAGCCATGGTGTTAATGAGACCTATTTAGCAAAATAAAATTTAGTGGTAGTTATTAAGTTATTTGTAATTCAGAGCAAACAGCATTGGTGATAAATTCTATATCATCTGAGATATAAGCTGGCTCTATTTTGTCTAACCAAAACTTTGAAAGCAGGTCTTTAATGTTCTCTTTTGGAAATGAGTGTATTGATGTATCGTTAAAAATATCAGTAAATTTGAAATTGTTTTCAATGTCAAATTCTTTTGTATATGGACAAATTTTTAGTAAATATGCAGCTTGCTCTTCAAGAATTCGTTTACTGTTTGTTTCAACTATTTGTGAAAAACTATTGCCAATAATAATACAATTGCTTAAACTTTCTTCCCAATTCTTCCACAAAAAATTGTTCATTAATTGTTTTGGGCAATGTGGAGCATATAACAATGTTGCTTCGTTAGGACAAATTTTATATTTTCCTTCTTTATTTGTAGCTTCAACTTGTAATCCAAAATGTTGTAAAATTTGGCATTCTATTTCACTAAATATTGGATCATAAACAAGTGTATTCGTAATATTGAATTCGTCGCAAATATTTAATAAAAATGCTAACTGATATTGTGACGATAAACAGTCTCCAATGTGTCCAAGTCCAAAACAAATAATGTTTTTAATTTCTTGAATTCCTAATTCACTAATTACCTCGTTAAATAATGTTTTTACATTAATATAAAATTTTGAATGTAAAATTTCATTTTTTGACGTTAGTATTCGTCTGTAAAATAATGAAAGCTTATGCAACAACCTAACCTAAAATAATTGGTAAATATTTGAATAATACTCACTCTAGAGATTTATCCTTATTTATATGATTATCAATTGAAATGGAATCTAAATTTGTCACACTTTTGATAACCCCCTTCGGTCTTCGTGTCTTCTTTTTATATGAAACTTTAGTAAATTCTTCTTCTTTTGACATCTCATAAAAAATGGCGACTGCAATGTTTATAAATCATGCAATCGTCCGAAACGAAAATGGGCGGTTATATCCATAAATACGAATATATTATTTTAATATTGTCTTGGCGGTTATACCGTTTATTATATAAAACTTTTATAAATGAATAAAATTATAATATTTGTTCAAAACTGTACATTTTCCGAACTAGGATATTAAAATTTACTTATGAAATAGCAATAAATATGTTGAAACGTTTTTCATATTTGCAGCAAAACATTTAAAATTATTTCATCAATATTTTATTACGTTTTAAGAACATTAAATTTTATTACAAACATTATTATTTATAACACATCAAATTTCCCGCCATAAATCAAATTTTTTAAGCAGCAAAATGGCTGACTCTTCGAAATAACTGATTTTTTTTTTTTTAAAAAAAAAAAAAGCACGCACAATGAAGAAAGTCTTGTATAATGGCTTTTTATAAAAAACCATTATTTTTTCCAAAAAGCATAATTAAATAGTAAAATTAAAAAACAGCCATCAACAACTACAATGATAATTGTTTGAAAAAAAAATATTATTTTTAAAGGCTTTCAGATTCTTATCAATTATGTACATATATAATTAATATGAAATTAATTATATGAATTAAAATTATCAAACTCTTCATAACGTATATTAGTCCATACATAAAAGCATAAATGTAATGTACTGGTCTACCTCTGTCTACCCTTCTGCATGTCTACCATGTGTCTACCTGTCTATACCTATATAATAGTCAATAATAATGATTTGTACAACGATCGCTTGAATCAAATATGATCATTCATTTAAATTTTTTCTTCATCTCAAATCAATTCCAACTTCCAAAAAGCAAAATGTTATTCGAATCTGTAATATCTGTGAAAGGGTTGGACCTGCCTTTGCCAAAAACTAATCAGCACATCTTCTTTTCAATATAATTCGAACGTTTTTTGAATCATAACCAGTTGATCTGTGCCCAAAATCGTTGACAAAGAATTGACGTGAATCGGGCACATATAAAACGATTTGAATGATTCAAAAATCGTTGGATTTATATTGATTGAAAGACTTGCTGATTCGTTTTTGGCAAAGGCAAGTCCAGCCGTTTCAGAGATATGCAGCAAAAAATCCGATTAGAATGATTCAAGAAACATATCACATGCATTTTTTTTTAAGGACAACAGGGTTTGAAATGTAAAGATATATATTTTTTATTTTTTTACGATTGCTGTAACTTATCATAGGCGAAGTAAATAAAGTGTATTATTTATAAAATTATTATTCACCTATAGTCAATGAAGTTCGAATAATTTCAATCCATGCCCTACATGTTTTTCAATTAATTCTTATCATTTTAACGATCATAAAACTTCTATTTCCGCCTTCTAGGTCCAAGTGTATGGGATATTTGGAAGGCCAACAAAACGTTCCACTTAGTTGGTCTCCAAATATTCTGCTTTTAAATATAAACAGATGAATTGCATTTACATAATTATGATCATATATCATTTATATACCCCCTCTTATATAAATATAAATAAATGAATTGCATTTTTTATGTTTTGATCATTATTAAATATTGTATAGGGTGATGATAGTGATAACAAAAATTATAAGATTTCTTTTTTTTTCTAAGTCGGATATAATCAAATTGCACGTGTAAGTCAAGAAGTCGTAGACAATTTACAAATTAAACATAATTATCTTAAAATAATAATTTTATTTGTGTGCTACAGATAATGTTTCGTTTAATGGACAGTATTCGCCCCCTTAGCAATGGGTTAGCCAGAAGGAAATTTTCAAGTAATGCAGAAAAATTTGTGGATTTGGCAGTTAATGAACAAACAGGGTTTGCTACTATTACTATGCAAAGATTGCCAGTAAATAGTTTGAATTTAGAACTTTTAACACAATTATCAGATTCATTAGATCAAGTACAAGAAAATAAATGTAAGGGCATGATTTTAACATCAGTAAGTTTTTGCAAAGAAAAATCATTTCTACATATTTTATATTATTTATTTTTATCAAATATTTATTGTTTTATATCTTTTCAGGCCTCCAATAAAGTGTTTAGTGCAGGATTAGATATTACAGAATTGTACAAACCGGATGATGATAGACTTAAAGCATTTTGGAGAAAAATGCAAGATGTGTGGCTGAAATTATATGGATCATCTTATCCAACTGTAGCAGCTATTAACGTAATCATTATATTGTATTAATTTTAATATTTTTTGAACTTTTCATTTTAATTGCTATACAAACATTGCAGTTTTAAAAATATTGTTTCCCAATATAAAAATATTTAATTTTCAGGGCCATTCTCCAGCTGGTGGATGCTTATTGGCTTTAAGTTGTGAATATCGCGTAATGGTCAATGCATTTACAATAGGATTGAATGATACACAAGTTGGTATTGTTGCGCCGAAATGGTTCCAGACTTCTATGAAAAATGTTTTATCAAAACGGGATTCTGAACTAGCTTTAACCACTGGCCAAATGTTCACAACTGAAGAGGCGTTAAAAGTAAATTCTAAGACAAAAGTCTTAGGAGCTATTAGTAAGCTCTTATTTCAAATATAAATTTCTATAAGGCTATATATGTAATGATTTTTCCAGATTGGCCTGATTGATGAAATTGCTAATGACAAAGCTGATGCTTTAGCTAAATCAGAACAATTTTTATTACGGTTTAAACGAGTTTCTCCGCAAGCTAGAACAATAACAAAGCTTGCTTTAAGAGCTGAGGATTTAAAAGCTTTGGAAGAAAATAGAGATCAAGATATGCAATTATTCGAATTCGTAAAAGATCCAAAAGTCCAAAAAGGTTTGGGAATTTATATGGACTCATTGAAAACTAAAAAATAATTTAATATTTTATAAGAACATTGTTTATAATAGAAATTGTATATTATAAAATTCATAAATTTTAATAAAAATATAAATATTGTTACGTTATTCATTGGTTCTTTAATTTTTTCACTGCGTCTAATTTTTCATATTAAATGCTTGTCTTGATTATTTCAACATCTTCTCGTTGTGAAATTATTCAAATTTTCTCTTTTAATCGCACAAGATTACCATACTTGATTGGTTTTCTATTCATCTATTCACTAACATTTAAGAATGAATTTGAGTATTGTATAGTATTTTCACAACAATTCCTTCATAAAAATTGTTTTGAGTAATGTTGTGCGTACAATAACGCAGTTTTATCATTACAAATGAACTCCAACGTTATGAAAGTGCTATTCAAAACATTGAAACATGTTCTAACGGTTAATTAATTTATTTTTAATTCAATAAATTTGATAATCAAGACGAAACGGACCGTTCGATCTCGACCAGAAGCTAGTCAGCACAATTTACAATAAGTTTTTAAATTTCCAAAATCTGTTCGAATTAAAATATAAATATAAGTAAATTGAATTTTATGGCAAAATTTCTCCTTAGGAAATGTTCTTAATTTCCTAAATACTTAATTAACTCATTAATATGAGCCTCCTCAGCTGTTTCTAAAGTATAATTTTCAAATATTGCTCGGTACGAAAACATTAGAAACTACTATGTTATATATAATATAATTGAGAATAAAATTTCATCTTATGCATATATCTAACTAAACACTCACCCTCTTTATTGATTGTCCGTTGAAAAGGGACCCAAAATTGTCACAATTTGTATGAGCCCCTTTGGTTTCTGTGTCTTCTTTGTCATCCTGTCTTAGGTTCCCGTGACATCAAATCATATAAATATAGCAGATGCAACATTTATATATAACAAATTCCAAAACTTGTCTGAAACCAATATTGTAGAGAAAGGTATAAAGTATTCAGTAAACATTTTTCTTTTAAGTGCTAAAATACGGTTTGTTTTTAATATGGATATTAAAATGTATTTATATAAGAACACTAAAAAAAACTATATATTATGTCGAATATATTTAATATATTTGTAGCAAAACATTTAAGATTATTTTATCAATATTAAAATTCATATTTCAACAAATAAAATTTTTACAAATCTTTATTTGTAATGTTTGTCAAATTTCCCAAAAACAAATTGAATACTTATTATATATTTATAATATTCCATAATGTAAAGAACATTATTTTTTATTCCCACTCCAGCTCCACAATCCTTTAACAAACCCAGTTATGCCTTGGTTATCTCCTTGCTTTCGAGATTCACCTATTTTATCATTCAAATCTGGAAACTCTATTAAATTAAGAGCTAAATCAAAGAATAGGGGTTTACAAGGCATTGCTTCCATTTTTGGAGGAAGTGCATATACATTTGGCTTAGTTGTCAGTAACTGAGAATCTTCTTTGTACTCAGACAACCTACAAAGAAATATATAATTAGAACTTAATACTAAGCATTATAGATAAAATATTCTCTATTAAATAAACTAGACTTGCCTATCAAAAAGAGGTACTTTAGATTTAGCACTCTTCTTAGAAGTACCCATATCATCAGGTCCTTCTTCATCAAGAACGCTATGAGCATGTGCAAGGCATTTGGATCCTTCAATAGTTTTTTGTAATTTCCTTAATTGTTGTGGCAAATTATAGGAATTCAAGTTATGAATCAAACTTTCTTTACAATAACTGAGTGACTTTTCATACATAGCCACACAATCACGATGGCGTTTCATGTTCAATAAAATTTCAGCAATATAATAACAACGAAAAGCTTTAAAAGATTTCAGGAGGATATCCATCTCTGATAGGAAAGAGTCATCTGTTTCCATACCAGGAAGCTGTTGCAATTCTAAAACATTTGTATTATTATCTCATACAACCTAGCAATATTTTGAATGTTCACTTTCTTAGGCTCTGTTTTTCCTTCAGTTGGTTTACCCAATGCCTTTTTTTTATTGACTGCTTTATTAGATTGCTCTTTTGTTTCATTTACTTGTTGAGCTTGTTCTACAAGCAACAAATTTCGTTCAATAGTTCTTGTTAATCGAATGTACAATAAATAAGTCAACACATTTGTGAGCTTGACTTGGTTTTATCATTTTTTAATTCATCCCTAACACTTGAATTGTATCTTTCAAATCCATCAAAGTGTTTTCAATTAGTGATATCTTGGATGTTACATCATTTGAATTTGAAATTGATTTGTCCAAATCTTCAATACCGAGCAAGAATAATTTTACTCGTTCTAAACGAACAGGTATTTTGTTACCACGCCACTCAACATATTGTAAACTCTCCACATTTCGTTCTCTAAAAAAGAAAGAAAAAATTCAGTACTATAATATGATATATAACTTATATGGATAAAATTGAAGCATAAACAATATAAATGATTAATATAAATTAACCAATATAAAATATATATTATAATTATATAAATATTTTCAAATTATTTACTCATAACAAGTTGTGGAAACAAAACATATATAATTGAAATAATTAATTAATTAAATAATTAATTTGTTAATGTTACCTTTTTTGGGCTACTAATTGATCTATATTGTTTAACAATCCTTTGCCTCTTAACTGAATTAGATCTTCTATAGCAGTTCCATCACCGATATTATATGCACAATATCTCAAACTGGGAGTAATCTCATCAATCTATTGAATAATAAAAGGTTGATTACTTGTTTATTATATATTTGTGGAAACCCAATTTAAACAATACAATTTTATAAGTGTCATTTATTACTATTTCTACAAATTTGCAATCAAAGAAAACCCAATATGTCACAAAATCTTTTTGTTAAAAATTATGTTTCAATGGATAGTTTCCATGCCACATAAGCTTCAGCCTCTAACTTTGTGCGAGCATCACAATATTCTAACTATTTAAAATAAAGATAAACTAATTTAATTTTACATTTACTATATAACATATACATATATATATATATATATATATATATATATATATATTTATATCATTGAACTTACCTTACACAATTCATGCAATTGTTGTGCATGCATACAGGCTTTTCGTAACCTACTTATAAGGTGGTACCTAAAATTTTTCAATGAAATATATTACTAAACATCTTCAAGAAAAAAATCAATGTAAAAGAAAAATTACTTCTTCCTTGGCTCTGTGTTAGCTTCTTGCCGCAACTGCATAGCATAACTCCATGATCTTTCGGCTTGGTTTAATGATATCTAGAAAATCATAATTATAACAATTCATTTCAATTTAATAAATAAGTTATATAACATTACATTCTTACATGAAGCAAACGCTCATCAGCCTTTGGAGCCAAAAAGTGACTTTCAGTTACATCCCTCTTTTTGAAATGTCTTCGATCACCCTAATAATGATAATTATTCTTATTAATTGCACATCATTGATTATATGTTTATAAATTTTGATGTATTAATACCTGAGGTATTTTCAACACTTTCCTGAGACGTCTTAAGCGCCTTGAACAATATCCTCGATATCTTTGATAGTCTCCATGTCTCAACCCATGCTGTTGTTGGGCATCATAAATTACACGAAGAACTTTAAATGAGTGAAAAAAGTAAATTAAAAAATATTTAATAGAAACTAGGTGTTGGTTTAAAAAGTTCTACTTTGATAAAAATTAAATTCCACTTATTACATTTAAGATGTAATAAGTGGAATACAATATTTTTTATGCAAAACATATTATAAATATTTACTGATTTGATAATTTCGGTAACAGTACTGCTAAATATTTACATCAGTTTAAATTTTTATGTTAATATGATGGTTTAGCATATGGGCAAGGTATATTAACTTTTCTTGGGAATTGTGGAAACATACTTTCAAGACTAAAGACTTTGGGCGATACTTCTTCTGGTTTTGAAACTTCCTCAACTTCTAAAGATTTATCTTCAGCAGATTCTGTATCTGCTGCTACCATTTTTACTCAAAAAACGTGACTACACTTAGAAAATTTCTAAAGTGGTCAAAATAATAAAACACGTATAATATATTTGTTCCAACACGATGTCAAGTGTCAAATTCTTATTGTCAACTATCGCCGAACTTCAAGTCGTTTGAAATTCAAATTCGTGGCGCTATCTATTACACACATGTTACTAAATAATATTTTTTAATTCGATTGATTTAAAATTAAATAAACCTAAATCTATAATAATTTTACATTTGTTGCAAGGTATATTAACTTTTCTGGGAATTGTGGAAACATACTTTCAAGACTAAAGACTTTGGGCGATACTTCTTCTGGTTTTGAAATTCCTCAACTTCTAAAGATTTATCTTCAGCAGATTCTGTATCTGCTGCTACCATTTTTACTCAAAAAACGTGACTACACTTAGAAAATTTCTAAAGTGGTCAAAATAAAAAAAACGTATAATATATTTGTTCCAACACGATGTCAAAGTGTCAAATTTTATTGTCAACTATCGCCGAACTTCAAGTCGTTTGAAATTCAAATTCGTGGCGCTATCTATTACCAACATGTTACTAAAATAATATTTTTTTAATTCGATTGATTTAAAATTAAAATAAACCTAAATCTATAATAATTTTACATTTGTTAGTTTTAATCATCTGAGACTTATGAAATGGCGGCTTTAATTTAAATGATTAACTATGTCTTACTCTCATTAGGCAGATTAGTAGCTTTAGTAGATTATTTTTTGTTTAGTATTAGTAAATAGTATTTAGTATGAAATAAAGTATATTGTACTCATATTTGCCAATCGTTGATGCAGTTTAATATAATTCAAATCTTACCTTAATTCTTAATTTTCATCAATTAAGTAATTCTTATCTTTCTAACGATCACAAAACTCCTAGATCCACCTATGAACATTTCGCTGGCCTACAAATATTCTTTATAAAAATAAATAAATGGAATGCATTCTTGTGTTGTGATTGTGACAGCAATGATAAAACACTAGAGAGAAAAATTTAGTAGAGTGAACAAATAGCACCAATTTCTTAATAAAAGACTGATTATTCAAGGTATAGCTGATACCTTTGTTATTTCTTTATCTGTAAATTGTTTTCAACAATATATAAGAATAGATTTTACCAGTTTGTGTAAACAAGCTCAAAGTCCATGTGTTAGTCTAATTAATTGCAGTTTGGGACAAACATTTGCAGACAGTTTTTAATACCTTAAATTAATATATTTATTGATATTACAGAAAATGTTTCGTTTAATGAACAGTATTCGCTGCCTTAGCAATGGGTTGGCCAGAAGGAAATTTTCAAGTAATGCAGAAAAATTTGTGGATTTGGCAGTTAATGAACAAACAGGGTTTGCTACTATTACTATGCAAAGACTGCCAGTAAATAGTTTGAATTTAGAACTTTTAACACAATTATCGGATTCGTTTGATCAAGTTGAAGAAAATAAATGTAGGGGCATGATTTTAACATCAGTAAGTTTTTATGAAATAAAAATCATTTTCACATGTTTTATATTACTTTTTGTCAAATATTAATTTATTACAGGCCTCCAATAAAGTGTTTAGTGCAGGATTAGATATTACAGAAATGTACAAACCTAATGATGATAGACTTAAAGCGTTTTGGAGCAAGTTGCAAGAAGTGTGGCTAAAATTATATGGATCTTCTTACCCAACTGTAGCTGCAATTAATGTAATTATTATTGTATTAGTTCAGATATTTAATTTATTGCAATTTTGTGAAGTATTTCTTTGGATATGAACTCTACCTCTATAAAAATATTTTACTATAATTATAATATCATGAGAATAAAGTATAATAAATGTATTTACTTTTCAGGGCCATTCTCCAGCTGGTGGATGCTTGTTGGCATTAAGTTGTGAATATCGTGTAATGGTCAATGCGTTTACAATAGGATTAAATGAAACACAATTAGGTATTGTTGCACCAACATGGTTCCAAGCTTCAATGAGAAATGTTTTGTCAAAACGGGATTCTGAGCTAGCTTTAACTACTGGCCGAATGTTTACAACAGAAGAGGCATTAAAAGTAAATATATCTACAAACTGAATATTTATAGGAAATCATATAGTATGATAAGAGCTATATGTTTAAAATTTAAATTTATTTATATATCAATTATTTTTCTAGGCTGGCTTGATTGATGAAGTTGCTAATGACAAAGCTGATGCTTTAGCTAGGGCAGAACAATTTTTATTAAGGTTTAAACGAGTTTCACCACAAGCTAGAACAATAACAAAACTTGCTTTAAGAGCTGAGGATTTAAAAGCTTTGGAAGAAAATAGAGATCAAGACGTGCAATTATTTGTGTTTGCAGTGAAAGATCCAAAAGTCCAGAAAGGTTTGGGAGTATATATGGAATCATTGAAAACTAAAAAATAAATTTTATATTTTATAAAAATCTAATTTTATATTTCAAATTGTATATTATGAATTTCATATCTTTTAATAAAAATATAAATACTGTTATGTAATTTATTGGATATTTGATTTGTTGACTGCGTCCACTATTTCATCCAAAACTATTGGAATATTAAAATGTGCTTGTATTGATTCAAACTCTTCCCTTTGTATGTCAAGAAAATGATTTATTTCAAGTACTTTAAGTCTATCTCTGGCAATTTCATCTCTGGAAATTAATTTAACTCATTAAAATCATGTCTAACATAATATTAGGCAAATATTAATGAATTTTCAATTGAATTGGTGTAATTTTGTGCCCAGAAAAAATTGAAATTAAAGAACTGAATCAAAGCAAAGTGATTGATTTCAACAAAACAATAGTAGTTGCTTACCTTTTTAAAGTTTCTTTTAATGAATTAAGCCATGTTTTAATTCGTTGCATTAAAACATCTTCCCTTGCATCTATAGCTTGCATATGAACATCATGAGACCCAGCTATTGCATTTATAACGGCATCTTTTTCTGCCATAATCTAATAAAAACAATACTGTACGTAATTGATATTAATAAAAGTATAAGCCAATTATATTTAATAAAGAAAGTGTATATTTTGCATTAAAATTTTGTATAGTTTTTTTTCTTTGATACATCACTTTCATATCTCAATCAGGCAAGAGTATAAGAGATTATGAAACAACAACAATTTTCTTATTTTATATATATACATATCTTACATTTTTTAAATCTTCTGCCATATCCGGATCAGGTCCTTGAGTCTCAATTTGTGTCAAATAATTCAAAGCAATTTCACTGACTTGGCCTGAATAGTTAACTTCTGCTTCACGTGCTTGGACAAAATATCCTTGACAACCCTCTATGAAAATGGTGACCATTTCTTCCATGTTATGGCCAAATGTGGTATTTGCTTCCTAAAGTTTAACGTATTATATAAACTTCCACATGATGTTTAATCTCCAATCATATTTTATTTTTAAATATTTAAACAATAAATAGCAAAACCGGGACGATGCAAAAGGATGCTCTTCCTAATTCTTATTTGAAAACCTTCAATTGCGGCCTATTTTTCAAAACTTTAATTAACATTTCTAATTAAACCACTTTTCATAGGCCTATGATATTTTAAGGAGTTTGTTTTGACTATAAACACTATCAGCATACTAAGTCCCATGAAAACCCCAGAAGACAAAATATGACATTCACCTTATAAGATTTTTTTCACTAATAATTTGTTTTAACTTTATAATACATTTACATTTTATTTTAATTATTATCCTCTCTGTATCTACTTACATCGATTCCTTCAAAAAGAATTTGTTCAATTTCCATGAGGGTGCTCCAGGCATTCTCCATTAACTTCTTAAACTCATCAGTACATTGTTGAGCCATTTGAGTGAACTCTGATCGACGGATTTCTGGGCTGTCTTCTAAAGTTTTAATCATTGTTCTCATTTTACCAAATATTCGATCTCGTTCCTTCATAAAATTCATTGTTGCCCTGAAAATTATTATTAACAATTTACTTTATATTTTTGGAAACAAAAATTGGAAAGAATAAATAAATACAACATAACAAAATTAGATAATAAATGTTATTAAATAATTTGACTTATTTATTTATTTTATTTGGAACATAATTATATTATGTTATGAAAACCAACCTGAATTTTGTTTAAAATTAAATAAATAATATTAAAATATAAATTCACAACAAACAAAGTTTATTTTAATTTATGTTCATGTTGAATTATTGAATAAAAACTAGGAATTAATAATCATTTTTCACAAAATTTGTGGAAATTATATTAATTAATTTGCTTCATGATTTGTTAGCAATTATATTAGACTTCTTTTATAAAAATTTATTCAATTCATTCATTCATTTTAATAAAAAATATTTGCTACTTACTCTTGGCTTTCAGCCTGGTTTTTGTCTTTTGTCTCCTGTATACAACGGTGAAATTGTTTAGTTTCTTCTTCTCGAATATGATGCTGTTTTTGACCAAACTTAAATATTTGCTGAGTGATCAGATACATATTATCTTGATATCTAAATTCATGAAATAATATTTTGTCAAAGAGAATGTATAATTATATTTATATTTTATAATATAATTATATTTATAATTTAATAAATAGAAATAATTTTTCTTTTAGAGAAAAAGTGAAGCTTCTAGTCTTTTTTTTTCTTATTTAAATCATTCATAACAAATTAAGTTACTACCATTTTTACTTACTCAATAAAAGTGTTACTGGTTTCTATTCTGTTTTTTTCAAAATAAATATTAAAGAAACCACCATTCAGTAAAAAGATATTCCATCAGTATAAGAAAATACCAAAAAATCAACTGCTTTGATCCAACAAATTTGACTGTAAATTTAATTCTAACATAAGCGTATCTCCGTTACTCACTCATTATAGACATCTTGCACAGATTCTCCAATTTTCAACAATGCTTGGCCTTCAACATCATATGTAAAAAGAGATAAGAAAAACTGGTGGCCGTTTAGATATTCTACATAACATTTTTTGAAAAATTCGTGGTCAGCTTCCTCAGCAGCCTTTGCATCTTCTTGCTGCTTTTGATCAGCCTCTCTTTCCATTAGTTTTTCCAAATCTCGCCTGGATAAATAATAATATCCAAAATTAATAAAAATTTATTAATTAGCTGATAAAGATATCAAGTTTTCATCAGTTTTGTAAATAGTATCATGTGGAATTATATTTAACAGGAAAATTAAATTTTATATACAGTTAGTCGTAGAAAAAAGAAAAGTTTTTTTTCATATGATTATTTTAAAAATATCAAAGATGTGTTATAATTTCATTTTATAACTAAATAAATATCTAAATTTGATTTATGTTCTTTGCTAATTTGCTAATCAGATTAAACATCATATTATGTATTTATATTTATTATTATTATTATTAATGTACTTTTACATACCCATGTTGTTTCATCCCAGCTTGACGTTCTTCTGGACGAATCAAACGATACTCATAATATTTAAGCTATTACAGCAATTTCAAAACTTTTATTTTATTGTAAATTCCACTATGACTATATTTAATATAATAATCACTTACATTTGGAAGAAATGCAGTCAGAAAACTGTTAAAATCATCTGCTCTAGAACAAGGATTTCCAGCCATGTTCAGAGAACGCAAGCAAGGAAATTGCCTCAAATACAGTATCTGCAGGAAAAGCAGTTACTATATTATTACATTATATATATTTAAATATATTACTTACATTACTCGGTCCGTCTTCAATTTCATTATTGCCTATACTTAAAATAGTCAGTTTCTTAAGAGAGTCTATATTCTCAATGTCAGTAATAAAATTTTGATAAAGTGATAAAACTTCTATATTGACCAAAGTGCTCAAATTTGCTATCTTTGTTATGTAATTAAAAGAAAGATCAAGTTCCTTTAAATTGACTAGCATTTCTATATTCTCAATTTCCTCTATTATGTTATTTGAAAGATTCAGTTTGGTCAACGATGTGAACATCCAAAGATGATCTATTTTTAGAATATCTAAAAAAATTATTAAAGAATGGCATTAAAACTACATTAGTAATATAAACTGTCAAACTAAAAATGTATATAATTTCATATTGAAAATTAAATTTCATATACTAAATAATGCTTGTAAATATATAAAAAATGTATTATGTTAAGTATTTGCTTTTCCATTTATTGTTATTGAAAACAACTATGAAATATTATATTTTTACTCACTCAAAAATTCCAATCGTATACTCTTGACTTCTTCAAAATTAATATTGTCTTCCTTATAAAGTCTGCCAGATTCACCTTGCGGGCCCTGCTCCAAAAGTGCTTTCATAAGAATCTCATTATTTATTACCCCTGGCTCGATATTTTTATGGATAACTTGATTAATACTCATCGTCATTGTGAAAAATAATTATTTGCAAGCAGAAAGTAAAAAATATGCTTTAAATAAATTGAAAATTAAAATAGATTTGACAGTTTAGAAATTTATAAACTGAGAATGGTATCTATAGCAACATAAGAGCGAATAAATAGTTATATACAATTATATAAATCAATACATCATATTTGATTCAAATTTCTAATATGTTTTTTTGTTTTCTTAAAAGTTATAAAGACATGAATTACATTTAAAATTATATTGTATAGTCATTTGCAAATATCAAAAGGTTGTGCAATACTAAATATAGTGTTAATTGTTACTAGATCATTAAAGTTTGATCAATATAAAATGATTTAATTGAATGTTTGGTTTGAATAATTATCATACAAAATGATAATTACGATAAGAAATATATGGCACAATAACAGTTTCCTATACCTAGTTTCGTCTTGATTTATTTACAACAGTAATGACATTCAATCAATTATAACATAAACAGAAAATATTTCATATTAAAACTTTTTATGCAACTTACGCTCAGAATCCTGTCAAGACAGGATCATCTTTTAATTTAACCACTTTATGTTCAAATGATTTAAAAATTGAGAATGATGTCGATTGATTCAAGAATTCTGCTTCAGATGAACACATCAATGATGTTTTCAATAAATATGTTATTTCTTCCTTAAGAATTATAGAATTCAGTACTGCATTATGGCAACTTGATCTTAAACAACAGCATCCTCCTAAAGAATTAATATATAAGTAAAAAATATTCATTTCGCTAAATAAAATTTTAGAGACTTACAATGAGGGAGATGTAAATGTTTTTTAAAAACCGTTTCAGTCGGTTATGTTTTTTCTTGTATTCAATATGTTTTTCCATTGCTCTCATTATTTTCATAAATCGGCACTATAAATAATGCAAAATTAGAAATAATTAAAACACAGAAATACAACAAAATCTTGAATAATTTAATCTTGCAAATTCACATCAAGAGTCGAACGACAAATGTCTTTTGTAGCTGTCAAAATGTAACAGGCTCGCAGCAGCATATGTTTATTTATCAAGAAAGCAGGCTCGCATTTAAACTTTAAACAATTTAAACAAATGTGATCAGTTTAAATAGTTCAAACACACATTATTATAATAACTTCACTTGCTTAGGTATAGAAATAAATTACAAAATAACTTAATTTAATAATATTAAAATACAATGCATTGTCCGCCATTATATACTTGGAGCTGTCAAACGAAACCAACCAATCAAACAGCAGGACGAAAATTGTCAAGAAACCAGGGCCACATTTTGAACAACTTTAAATATTTGAAATAAATATCTGAATTATTTTAAAAAGCTTACCAACAATATTATTATAACTGCATTTGCTCAAATATTACTAATAAATTTATTTTAATTTTATAAATACACTACGACTAACTAAAAACAGGAACTATTTGATATAGTTCAATTAATTACATAGAATTAGCTGGACCAATCTTTACAAAAAACTAGTCAACACAATACTCAAATAATGTCTTTCAAATAGTTTTAAAATTTTTAAAATCCGTTCAGGATTTTCAGCTAAAACGAGAACAAAAAATATTGCACATTTTTGCTAATTATAAAGAAACGGCTTGACAGATTTCTTCGCAACACTAACCAACAAGAAGTCTCATCAAGCGACATCCGATGTCTCATAAATTTTTGAAATCGGTACAGCCGTTTTTACGAAAACGTTGACAGAAAGTGTAAAAACGGCTGACATATACACGAAAAATTAATCTTTGCAATTATCGTATAGTTTCTGCATATTTTAACTCTTAGCAATATTTATATGATAATATTAAAGTTAAAATAATATTCCCATTACCAAAACTTATTAAAATATCCCAAAACAATAAATTGCATTTTTAATTTAGATAAATATTTAAAATAATTACCCCTAACATTTCAGCAGACGGTCCTGGGTAATATAAGCGCGCTGTCTAATTCAGAATTGTGACTGTTCTCCTAATACATCAGATCGATTTTGTATGAAAATTTAATTTTGCAAAGGTTTCTCGAACTAAAATCTATCCATTCTACCAGGGGAACAGTCACTTTTCGAGAATGAAACTTTATTTAATGTGGCACAGAGGCGTCTTCTAAAAAGCTAGGGGTAATTATTTTAAATGCTGAATTTTTGAATATTAAAAATAATAGAAAATATGCAATATAAATAATGTTTTTAATTAATTTAATTCTTAATAAAATAGATGTTGCTATGCATGATTGTAATTCAATGTTTATAATTTATTAAAAATAATTCTTATATATGGCTATTAATTATTGCTTGCCAAAAGCAACCTGAAAAAATCAATAAAATGCACAAAAAATTATAATAAAAGAATCAAATTAAATTATTTATATTTTTATTTATATTATTTACAAAATATTATAAATATAACAACTAATACATAACTTTAAAACTAATATATAATTTGTCCTATATTTAATAAGGTACTTCTAAGCGATTTTATTATTATATCACAGTCGAATGCACTAAGTGTGCAATTGTAAGATTTTTATTAAATACATATTATTAAATATATATCACATGTAACTATACGTACTTCCGAGACATCATCTTATTAATATATCACAGTTAAATGCACTTACTGTGCAATTGAAAATTTTTTATTAAATACATATAATTAAATATATATTATGTTTCGTTTTGCACTTTAGTTGTAAATTAGAAATTCGAATACTCTGATCATTCATTGCTTTAATGGAAATATTTCTTAATCTTGTAAGTATGTAATATGAAATAAATATGGATCTTTAAGTTAAGTACTAAATAAAATATAATAACAATAAGTAAATCTAAAAAGAATAAGTAAAAGTTTATAACTAAAATAGATACATATGTTTTTTCAGTTATCTCAAAAATTAATTAAACTTATTTGTTTAATCACACACATTCAAAGTTTAAATTTTAGAAATAATGGAGTTATAATTCAAATTGTATGTACATTTTTCCAGAACATAATTGCTTTTTGTTTATCTTAACAATATCAATATATTAATGCAATTGAACGTTATAAGTTGTGTGAAAAGCTGTTTTAAAAGGTTTTAAACAGCTCATGAAAAATTTACAAGAAATACTTTGCTGGTCTAAAGGGTCAATATAAAATATACAAATAACAATTCTTTAAACATTTACACTCTCGCCTAACTACTTCTCAAAGGAACAAAGATCTCTTTGTTTGCTTCAACTCCCTTTGTACATCATTATAATATTCAAGCTCAGATGTGTAATATTGTTCATCCTTTTCTGTAGTTTGTTGCCTCTGCAAGCTGTCGACAGATTATTTCAAATCAACCTTAACAAACCTAGGTTTGTCTGCCTAAACAAACTAGGTAGAGAAAAAAGTGGCAATGGGGCCGGGTCAAGTCCAAATATCCCAGAGGTATTCCAAAAGTCTGCGTTGAAGGTGCTCCATTGTATGATTCACAACTCAAAAGATACTTAGGAGTCAGGAAATCTGAATAGGCATGTTGCTCTGGACAATGTTGATGGCTATTAAACAAATATTTAAAATACATGATTGTTGTAAAGCAATTTATTATTCAAAGCACATCAACATCAATTATCAATTCACTAATAATTAATTAAAACTAAATGATGCTTTTGTACACATTCACAATGCAATATTCGATATTCAGTTCTTCAAAGTTGTATTGTAAGTATAAAGATGATTCAATGAAAAATTTATCTAGAATCACTTATAGTAAACAATTCAATTGATTCATCTACATTCACTTGAATTGCTTTCTATACCATTTAAAGTTTGTTTTTGTGTACTGCGTAACTATACCAATTCACATATTTGATACTTTCTTAGATTATCGTGTGCGAAAAGTAATTTTGTCCAAACTTTGCTTTGTAAAATAAACTATTAGAATATCTTATTACTTTTAAACTTGATTTATTCAAAGAATATTAGTGATTTCATGTGATTGAAACTGATGTTTTATATACTAGAGTGAATTGATTAATTTATTGAAAAATATAATTTAAATCGTTGTTAAATATTTAAAATTTCATTTGAATAAAATAAATCTCACATGCAAAAAAACTTACTCGAAGCTGTGATCTTCTAATTCATCAATCTTGTTTTTCTGTTTAGAAATAGAAGGTACCGGTATACCATTGCATAATTCATCAATATATCATGTTTGTGTTAAATTGTTTATGTTCCTTGTTTTTTTTTTCATAAGTTATAAGGACCTGCAATAAGAATATACATTTTTATATCCAATTTCCAATCAAACCAAGCTAATACACATCTAATGATGTATAAATCAATATATACATTTATATATCCAATTTCCAATCAAACCAAGGTAGCTAGTACACGTCTAATGATGTATAAATCAATATATACATTTATATATCCAATTTCCAATCAAACCAAGGCAGCTAGTGTACGTCGAATGATGTATAAATCAATATATACATTTATATATCCAATTTCCAATCAAACCAAGGCAGCTAGTACACATCTAATGATGCATAAAGCAATATATACATTTATATATCAAATTTCCAATCAAACCAAGGCAGCTAGAACACATCTAATTTTGTATAAATTAATATATACATTTATATATACAATTTCAAAGCAAACCAAGGCAACTAGTACACGTCTAATAATGTATAAATCAATATATACATTTATATATCCAATTTCAAATCAAACCAAGGCAGCTAGTGCACATCTAATGATGTATAAAGCAATATATACATTTATATATCCAATTATCCAATCAAACCAAAGCAGCTAGTGCACGTCTAATGATGTATAAAGCAATATATACATTTATAAATCCAAATTCAAATTAAACCAAGGCAGCTAGTACACGTCTAATGATGTATAAATCAATATATACTTTTATATATCTAATTTCCAATCAAACAAATGCGTCTAGCTCACATCTATGATGTATAAATCAATATATACATTTATATATTCAATTTCCAATCAAACTAAGGCAGCTAGTACACGTCTAATGATGTATAAATCAATATATAGATTTATATATCCAAATTTAAATCAAACCAAGGCAGGTAGTACTCGTCTAATGATGTATAAATCAATATATATATATTTATATATCCAATTTCAAATTAAACCAAGGCAGCTAGTGTATGTTTAATTATGTTTAAAGCAATATATGCATTTATATATTCAATTTCCAATCAAACTAAGGCAGGTAGTACTCGTCTAATGAAGTATAAATCAATATATATATTTGTATATTCAATTTCCAATCAAACCAAGGCAGCTAGTACACATGTAATGATGTATAAATCAATATATACATTTATATATCCAATTTCCAAACAAACCAAGGCAGCTAGTACACGTCTAATGATGTATAAATCAATATATACATATATAATATCTAATTTCCATTATTGTTGTGAATTTATATTCCTAGACAATATTAGAATGCGATGTGTTTATATTCAATTCTCGAAGAACTGTCAAACGTTTGACGTATGGGTCGGTGGCGACATCTAACACAGAACCGTATGAACTCGGTAGTCACTACGTAGTTCCCAATGAACTGGGAACGATCTTGCATAGAGGCGCTGTATGCAATCGCCTTAAAAACACAGGAATCTTGTTGGATTCCTATTGGATTCCGTTATACGCAATTACATATAATTATGGTCATGAATTTTATTATTTGAATTTGAATCTACATTGTATTATGATTTTAATGTTGTGTTACGTTATTTTCTGTCTTAATGAACCAAGATAAATAATTCAATAGTGATTTTCATAAAAATATAAAATTTAGTTTCTCTTGAGACTGTGATACTTCTTTCCTGCATGAATCGATATAAACTTAAAAAATAGTCAATAAATAGTAGTTCACCGTAGTAAAATTTATTTCTTCGAATTTTATAATAAATAAATAAGTATATATGTTTAATAAAATAATATTCACTTTCAATAGTTCCTGAAAATAGAGATATCTATCACCCTCAGTTGATGGATTGAAATAAATTTCAATGATTTATTTTTTTTAAATAAATAAAATCCTTCAAAGAAGAAAGGAGGCTTTTAGTTCAGAGGTTCAAAATTATATTCATATCTGTAACGAAACATTCTAAAAGAAAGCATAATTTTATATTATTTACAATTCTGATTTATTTGTATATAGATATTTCATACGGGAAAAGGAGAAACATTACAACAATTGTATTTATTATTATCATAATTGGTATGTGGACACTCTTTTTGAAATAACATTCAAAATTTACAATAGTTATAATACTAATTATTTTATTATTATTATTATTACAAATATTTGATAAATTTTCTATAGTATATAGCTATTCATATTTATATCAGAACCATACACATTACATGTTACATACATTCGGAGATTTTCACACAATAAATCATAATATCTGGCTGCTCATACTGTTTTATATTTTGTTTATTTTTTTTGGAAAATTGACACGACTTTAGGTGGAACATTTATTGCACAAATTTTAGTGTCGTCGAAGAAGATTTTGTTCGAGACTTACTATATACAGACAACTATAATGATAAAATATTTATTTTGGATCTTGAGTCAAATATAATAATGTAAAATATACATTTATATTAAATGATGTAATTTGAAATGATTGAGTTATATTGCCATGAAAGCTAAAAAATAATATAAAATAAGAGTTATATATAATTGTCTGTATATAGTGAATCTGTACGATAAACTGAATGTAATATTTTTATCAGGTTTATTCCGAACTCCAAATCATTCGTCATAACATCATTCATTTTATGTTCTCGAAAATTATAAAAAAATCTTAAATTTTGCTAGGATTTCTCGAACTTCTGAGCAGACACGATGCCTAACAAACAAACGCATGTGATCGCTGTATTAAAACATAATACTATTTGAATTACTATTTCATTTAAATAATCTCTTATTATATCCTCTGTAACATAAATTAGGCAGAACGATACGTATATATATATCGACATATATACATATCGTCAGTTTAATCATTTATCTATTGTTGTGTGTACATACTTAAGGTATCAGCGGTTTTTTTAATATAATTAATTATTGTATTTGTATGATGAAAAAATAAATCTGTTCTATTTAGTTCTGTTAATATTTTATTTATACTGTATAGTACATATTGTTCTATCTCGTTTTACACTTATGGATTATGGCATTAAAAAGTTTGCAAGCGTTCAGATCGAGGATTTTGCGAATATCTTGTTCTATATTGCTTTTCTAAAAATATTCATTCGGGATTTAAAGACAGATGACTCAACATCTATTTTTTAAAACACTGAGATTTTGTAATTAAACGTTGATGATTATAAATCTCTTTGTTCAATGCACAATAATTCTGAAATTACCTCCTCTCCAAAAACATAATGATTCACTTAATAGATACGATTTTACTATTGAAAGGAAAATGATATAAATTGGATACTAATGAGTGATGAAAATAATCAACTTGAAACAAAAGATTGAAATAAACCGTGCTGAATTTTAATTTTTATAGTATTAAAATGTATTATAGTTTTAAAAATTATCAAAATCGATCAAAAATATTGAGCCAAAATTAATTTACCTTCAAAATATTAAAAAAAAATACTGTTTCATATAAAAATTCTGTGGCTCTATTCCTTTAATCGTGCAAAGTAAAATTTAGAATGAAAAAAGGTGAAATTGCATTGCATTAAATGATTAAACATGATGTATTCTTTGAGAGCTTCAATATTTTTGGCAATTATCTGTCTGTTAAACTAATGTAACATTTTACAGATACATATATTATTATAAGATTTAGATTTTTTTGTTCGACGTTGAGACATATTCTTGAATGCTGATTTTCAGCCAATCGTCGAAATAAAAGAAAACAAATAAATAATAAAATATTTATTTATACGTTTTGACACGAATTGTGTGTCATTTTTCAGCAACGCATTTTGAAATTTTTTACGGTATTTAAAAGAATTTTTACAAAATTAAAAAAAAATTAATTTAAGTTTTGAGCAAAGAACCGAACGCACCCGATGAACAAACACGAAGGCACACGAAGATGTTGTATAGAAGGATTCAAAGATAGTTAAACAGTGGGGACAACAATTCGAGTAAACAAAAATATGAAAACACAAAATCAAATAGAGTATGAAAAACATAAGAGTCAAAGATTTGAAGAATTATTTTTAAATTAATTATATTATGATAAAAGTCGTACTAATAGAGCAGAATTTCGTTTATTAGCGCAAAGGGGGCTTAAAAAGATAAATACCGATTCAGCAAATTTTCTGAGGTTACCATTCTTTTCCTTATGTAAAATAATAGGATTTTTGTTATTGAAAGTATGGTTTAAACTAGTGACATGTTCCGAAAACATTGTCTTATACTGATTTGGATTTTTCAAATCACAAATGTTTTGGTTCATTCCCTTCTAAATTTACAAGAACATAAACAGCAAAAAATGTTTACTTTATATTGTTTATTTTTTATATGTTAATTAACAACTTTTTTTATTGTTTTTCCTGGTGTGGTATGTATCAATTTTTACTTGTCATTTTATCTTTTAATCCATAATATATTTTAAATTTAATTTTTTTAAAACTTTGTAACAATTCTTTTAGATACTGCAAAAATTTCAAAAAGGGTTGCTGAATGATGACACACAACCGGGTCGACACGTATAAATAAATATTTTATTATTTATTAAATCAACATTCAAAGCTATCAAATTATGGGAATCTTGTTTCAAGTAATTATTCAGAAATTGCCTTCGGCTAGACTTTTGTAATATAGTGATAATTTTGTCTTAACAATGCTAGAAGGTTTAAAAATTATCAGTGATGTTATGTAAATTATCAATTGTGAAAATAGTTATTCATAATTGTTTTTCATATTTACTATTTACGTAGTGAAGGCTGTCGCCTAAAACATATTGAGTATTTATATTTAAATCTTCTTTTGAGCTATTTAAATAATAAACTGTATCATTGCAAAAGTAATATTTTTAAACTAGTGGTATCAAGTCTATTTAAACTTTTGTTTAGATTTCTTCGAGAATCATTATTACCAAATTGTTGAACAATTGTATATCGTTGCTGTTATTACAATTAACATATCGTTTCATCTATTCAATTCATTCATTCCACTAGAATATTTAAAATATTAATTATTCCACTATCATAAATTTATATTAAGCGAAATCACATCAATAAATATTCACTATCACGCAAAATATGCAAATCGATATAGATTTTGTAGAATAAACAATCAGATATTAATACAGCTTAATTTTTACCTCGTTTTGTTTATTGGTGTAGATACACCTTTAGGGTGGATAAGTACTCTTCTTAAATAATTTCAGTATTTAAGAGATAGAAATGAATAACTTGTAGGCAATTTATAGATTAAAATCAAAGCTGGATAAATAATAACATTTTTAATTCAGATATTGGATGTAAGATTGAGATTAATTACACTCCATTGAAGATTTCATCAAATAAAATGAATACAAAAGTGCACCGGAACAACACTGTTAATGTTTGATTTATATAATATCTATAATTACATACGAGTTGTTCATTGATTTATAGTAATAATTTAATTTCAATCTTGTCTGTAACAAAACTCGATCATGTAGATTTTATTTGAAACCACATATTTATTTGCCCAATGGCAAATTCTAAAGCATTTATGCAAAATGCATCGTCCAAATCCAGAAATAATAAACACATAAATCGTCCATTTAAATTGAAACATCGCACAATTCACAAACTTACAAAACTTATCCTAAATTTAGTACATATTGCAAATATAATAATAATTCCCTGTATACGAATTTAAGTTTCACTTAAGACATTACAAATGCCATTTAAATTTTTCACATATCATTTTAACTAATGTAAAAAAAGTATTAATTCAAATGGAAACATATGTAATGAACTTTTCACAAATGATTCATGAATGTTCTTAAAATACAACATTAATACACAAATACATCTAAAACGTTTTTTAAGCACCTCTTGTAAATATTAAAGATTTTTTTCTAATATTACCGATCATTATCACAGAATATCAGTTCGTTCCACGTTTTACCTTAAAGATTATATTATTATTATTAATATTAAGTTCAAATTTTGCGATGTTTCAAAATGTAAAGAATATTGATAGACAAATTAAAAAAAATTATTTTATTTCATGGACTTGTTTAAATTGATTGCGTTTTGTTTTAAAGTTATTTCATATATATTGCTTTAATCTTTAATCTTTTGATAATTTCAAAATTTGTTTAGAGACATTAATAGTCTTTAGAATCGACGAGAATATTTTTGAAATTCACATATTCACATGTATATACGAGTATATATATATATATATATATACATATATATATATATATATATATATATATATATATATCTCCCAGGTCTGAATTAGCACACATTTTTTACTAAATTTTAATGCAAAAACAATAAAAGACTCCAAAAAATTTAATGGCTAGCATTTCTATCAGAATAGAATGTTTGATTATGTAATAAATTAATAACTAAATGATTTGTTCAAAATGTTTTGTAATTAATCGAGTTATATTTACACTTCTACAAAAATTCAATTTTATGGTTTTTATTTATTTTTTTCATGTGATTTACCATTAATAATTTCATTATATGAGATTTACCACATTATGATAACAATTGATTGCTTCTTATAAAAACAAAAACATTTTAATGCAAATAATGAAAAAATAGGTAAAAAATATTATGGGCAAATTATAAGGTTATCCCTGAGAATGTCGGTTGACTGAAAATATTCTTTAAAAAAATATTTTATTAGACAAGTATGTTAATAATTAGTTCTTACTATGAATTATGTTTAGTCAATAATAATCTATGATAAAATATTCAAGCTAATTTGTTTAAAAAAAGGCTATTGTGGTAGAATAAATTCAATAGGAATCATAATGCTTACTTCATATGAAAAATTATTAATTTGGTTATTTCTCAATTTTCTCACCCAACTCACAGTTTCAAATATATATATATATATATATATATATATATATATATAAATATATAATGCAATTATTATTATTATTATATAAAAAATCTGGAAGAAGTACAAAACATTTTGAACTAATCATCGTCTTCTGAATTAACTAAAATATAATCTTTACTGCATTATACTTTCATGTGCTCAAAACAGATACAAAAATAACACTGAACATATTGTAAATAACAATTTGATAATTTGACAATAATTATGATCATCAAATGTAATATCTATTTAAATAAATATTTTTAATTGATTTCATTTAATAAAATAATGGAACTTAAATTATCTGATGATGAAAATATAATTTTATATCTATTTCATTAACAATCTTCCATTTGAGGCAAAATGATAAAGCTATGTGAAAACATTGCACGCACACCCACAGAGTTAAATATATTTATAAAATATTAGATAGTATCAAAAATTCACATTATTAATCCTAAAGTACAAAAACCAGAACACCGTTAAACAATAACAAGAAGACTTCTGGAATAAACAGATCAACTTAATAACTAATTTATATTATATTACACACAATAAAAATCTTAATTAATATAATATAACACATTTTAATATATGAATCTATCTGTTAGGCGAAGAGATTATTGTTGGACTTCATTCTTTGGAGAATTTAATACATTAAAAGTGCTTGTATTAATATAATTTGACATTTTTGGAATCAAAATTTAATTTTATGAATGAATCTTAGGCTACTTAAAGTTGTAAATCCAAGTCCCAAAATAGTAACAATAATCTCTTGCAAAATATAAACGCTGAGAAAAAAATTGTCATTTACCAAATAACATCATTCTTCTATAAAAATATAAAAATCATACAAAAATGTATATAATATCATTTTGGAAATACGTATAATGTATATTTATGCAAAATATATTAATTAGAAAATCTGAGCACGGAACATATAGTTATTATCTGCAAAGACAAAAATATAGATTAATTGACGAGATATTTTGTGTTTATTTTTGTTTGGAATAAACCTTTTTTCATATTTTTTTTCGAGTTTTTTTCGACACGTAGAACAATGACTATATATTCCTGCATCCCTTAATTGTATCGTATACAAATGTCTTATATAAGAGAGCTATATTTATATAAACTTTAAATAATAAAACATTAAATAATATAAACGGACTGTAATGAATTAAATCATTAGAATCTAGCTTATTTATAAATGCTATATTTTAAGTGTCCGCAACACAAAATTTAAGTATATATATATTTTATCCGTATTTCTATTTAAATTTAAGAATTATTTTGGCAAGAATGTACTCGTAACAAATATTTATAATAAGAAACATGTTTAACATTTTGGGAAAAAGTAATAATAGTTTGTCAAAGGTAGTACTATGGCTCTAAAAATATTAATCTTTGTAATAGACAAATAATATTATTAAATTTAATAATTCTCACGTGACAAATAAAATATTACACATGTTTCTTCAAACGCATGTAGAAAACAAAAATGCACCACAAAGGGCATAAAATTCGAAAACAAATCGATTTCTTTAATGATCATTATCTTACATATCTACAACAATGACAACTTACAGAAGAAACACCGAAAAAATAATTTTTATATACAAATTTCAGTAAATTACTTTCATTATTTTATGGCACAATATAAGTAAATAGCATACTGTAACCCGCTTATAAATATGACAGCAAATTATGGATTATAATTATAAAATTCGAGTAGGTTTACAATTTGATATATCTACGTATAGAATTTTTTCGAATACGAATTTTCAGTTTCAAAACACATTTTTTGTTCGATTTCTTTTCCAACGACAGTTTAGTTTAGTAATGTAATTAAATTTGTTTTTGCAAATCTTAATAAATTAATTTTTAACTTTAACGCCCGACGGTTAATTTGACTTTTTTTTAAAGTTTGTTAGTAATAATTATTTCTGTTATTTACTGATTTACAAAATAAATAATTCAAGGCATCTGTTGATAGTTAACAAAATCTGTATTATAGAAAGCTTATCATAAGTACTTGTTATTCGATCACAGACGACCGAACATTAAGTGTTTGTTCTATGGACTATTTCGAGCAGTGTTTCATTCACAAAACTTTATTATATAAAATATTTTCAATCTGTAAATCATATAAAACACAATTTAAATATGATATAAACTTAATAGATGGCAACGCGTAATTCACTAAAAATACTGAGATCATCGTAAGAGCAGACTTGAAGATTAGCCCAATTTTTAGCAAGGCATTGAAAGAACTTGTGCCAATATAATAGAATTTTCCTATATTTAATATAACCATAATTGTTTTGATTATATTTGGTAAGAGTTTAAAATTTGTGATCGATGAGTCAAGACTCATTGTCAATTTTTCGAAACTTTAATTAATTTTTACAATTAAACCACTTCTCATAGGCCTATAATATTTTAAGGTGTTGGGTTTGACTATCAACTCTAGCATCATGCATAGTTTCATCAAAATCCCAAAAGAATAAACCTGAAATTCCCCTTGTCAGTAAAAAATAGCTATGACCAGTAATATCTTAAACGATTCTATAAAAAACATGGCAGCGGTTTCCAAACTGTGGGGCGCACCAGGCTGTTCTAAGGGAAGCACGTACTTCTGTTTCCAGAATACTATTTTCGAAAATAACCCAAAATTTATAAAATGAATTTGGAAAATAAACAAAAAACAATTAGTTTTTTTTGTAACATAATATTGGATATTAATTTGTAGTCTGATAATATCAGTTGAGTATTTATATAATTAAATTGTTGCAAAAATTAAGAGGAGCGCAACAATTTTTTTATTAGAGCAGGGGGGCTCGGTGCAAAAATGGTTGAAAACCACTGCATTATGGCAACTGCTTTTAGAGAGTATTTAGGATATTTATATATTATTATCGATATTAATGAGTGTGCAGAAAAAAATGAAAATTGAGTGTTCAAGAGTATCTTATGAATATTTTAATTAAATATACAATAAAAACTCGTTTATCCGGACCTCGGTTATTCGGATTCTAGATTATCCGGACTACCAACCGTGACCAATTTATACGTATGTACATTACGGTGGTCCTTAATATGAACTTTTCGAGTTTTCTTGCTCCCAGAGTCTCAGATGCTTCCATATTGATAAAAAAAATCCTCTATAAGTTTTAGCCTTTAATATTGTCTTTTACATAGTGCGCAATTCAATCAAAGTTCTGCATGGAAATAGCATGAAAATATTTTCAACAATTTAAAAAAAATTTTAGATATAACTTAGCGAACAAATGAATAAGTTTTGTTGAAAATTCGATGCTCTACAAAACAAATTATGAAAAACCTGTAATGCAAAGCGTCGAATTTCCAATAAAAGTTGACACAAACTGTCACTTTTAATTCATTTGTCGATAAGTTATTCCTAAAAAACATTTTTTTAAATTTCCGAAATTTTTTCCATGTTATTTCCATACGAAGCTTTGATTGAATAGCGCACTATCTAAAAGTTAATATTAAGAGCTAAAACTTTTAGGGAATTGTTTATTATCAATTTGGAAGCATTTAAGTCCCTGGGAGCAAATTTTCGAAAAAATTTACATGCTATTTCCATACGAAGCTTTGATTAAATTGCGCACTATCTAAAAGTTAATATTAAGAGCTAAAACTTTTAGGGATTTTTTTTGTATCAATTTGGAAGCATTTAAGCCCCTGGGAGCAATAAAATTCGAAAATGTCCATATTAAGGACCACCCTAATGTACATACCTACAACTCTCATTTTTGTATGAATAATGTTTCAGTTTAGCATGTTTTTTTATTTTAGTTTAGTTTATTTTTGTATGTAGGTATGTAATGTAATCTAAGAAAATATGCACGAACATATGGAAGTGTTATTTACATAATAACCATTATTTTTGTTGATATATATGTATGTGTTATTTTTAATAAATACACAACATTATTCTTCATACATTCGATTATCCGGATTCTCGATTATCCGAATGCCTATCGACAACCATTGGTCCGATTAATCAAGTTTCTACTGTACTTATTTACTTGCAAGTAATTTGTAAATAATTTATATTGTCTGTTGAGGAGGCTAAATACATACTAATTATTATTTATTGCCATTTAAATATCATAGTGCTGACAAATGAGTTTGTAACTAATCTGAAACTTGAAAAAAAATCATCAATGTCATATGAAGATCAGACAATGGATACGTTTTCCTAGAGACACATGTATTTCAATGATTCTAAAAAATGGGCTTCTTCCGTTATAAAACAGTTTATTACAACATTAACACAATTTTCCTAACCAAAAATAAAAACAAAATCAAAATTGCTTTATATCTATCACTAACTGTTTGAAACACTGCCGTTATTATTTTATTAATAAATATTTGTAGTTAAAAAATCTGTTATAAAAATCTGGGCTTGGCATCAATAAGTAACATTAAAAATAGTTGCTCTATTGTCTTTAATTGTATGTTTATCAATTTGTTTGTATAATTAATGTAGTTATCTGAATTAACACGGTATTTGCTATGGCCTATTGTAGTTTATGGTTGTATCTATCATTTAAGTTTGTACTCTGATATCAAAATTATTTACTATGGCGCGGTATAGGAAAGCTAGAATTGTATTGAAACGTAAGGCATGGCCAGGGATTCCCGGTTGCTGATTATCGATTCTCATATGATAATTAAAATATAAAAAGAAATAAAAAATAAATTATAAAAAATGGGAAAATATGTTGTGTGCGTTATTTATATAATGCGTTTCCATTACTTGCAGGAGTAATATCACAAAAAGAAAAGATTGAAAGTTGCATGGAAGTTCAAATGTGATATCAAAAAGAGACTAAAGTTTAAATGAAAACAAGTATGAAACAATGTATTATATTACGATTCAGAACCGTTATGCCTTGCCGGGATCCCTGAGTTTAAATACTACTATGTTTAATAAAATACCTGTTCGATCGTAAATCGAACATTCTTCGGAAATTAATTAATTAATTAATGCACTGTTATGTATCATCTGTAACAATAGGATTGTGTATAACAACAATGTAAATATGGTAATACGTCACTGTGGTCAATATCAAATATCGGACTATTTCTCATCAACTGTGAAATGACTGATCCCGAAAAATGAGAATAATCAAATTAAAACTAGAATATTTTTCCTTTTTTGTGTTCTTTTGATGCGGCCGAGAGATAAAATTCTCAAGAAATTTGTATTTTTGAACCCGAACATGAACTTGACAAACATCGGGTGATTTCAACGATTTGAACGAAATTGAAAGTTTTTGAAATTGTTTTTTGATCCAACTGCGGAATAATTTTCCGATCAAATATGATTTTTTTATAAACGTCGTTTTCACGTAATGCGCGTACGATATCATTTGATAAGTAAAACTTACGTATTTTGTGTCACTGAATTCTTAAATCGTTATTGATATTATTATTCTATCTACATAAGTTCAACCTTTTCTTCCTTAGGCACGACTCGGGTCCTTTTGGGCAAACATTGAGATTTTATTTAACACTTATAAATATTTACTAAGTTCGTCGTGAACTCTTAGTTTTCGTATATCTCGTTTTATACTACCAATGTTCTCCCAAAAAACCCCATCCTTAGAAACATATATAGTATTAAATTATACTTTTACATGTATTATATCTACTTGTTTAGAGATCACACTGTCTTAATATTTACCGAACTATCGATAAACAATATAAAGGAAAATAGAAATAGAATTAATCAAATCTCATAAAAATCGAGCAACAGTCTTTCTTAATTTAGTTATCACATATTTAGGCCAGATCAGTTAATTTAAAATGTATTACAACTAATATTTTTTATATATCAAATAGCGCCAAAGAGATTTTTTTTCATCGCATTTTTTTCTCCAAAACAAAATATATCATCCAAACTTTTAAATCAAAATACGACGAAACGTTTCGAAAACTACATATCATGATGTTAAAAAATTTCACAAATAAATTACGTCTCAAACTGTAATAAAATACTATCTGAAATTAAAGAAACAAATTAAAAAATATTGTAATAAATATCTATTAATTTATTTTTTACTACTATTTAAAACGTATATTAATTTTCGAAACGTTTCGTTGTATTTTTCATAATTTTTCATCCCAATTCAACTCGACACAGGTTGTCTCGAAATTTATAAAAAATAGAAAATTGATTAGCATAATTGCACAAGAGACAGCTTCTATTTTTTCAAATATATTTCATAGCAATATAGTATGGAGTGCAAATAAATATTATTTTCATATTGTCTTAATTGTGACAACTTTAGGTGTGCAGAATTTCAAAGCTGTTCAGAAATAAATTTTATATATGGACATTTAAGAGCAATAATAATATGGTAAAGCTTCAATTTCACAAACTATATCACAAATAAAAAGATTTATTTCAAATCTTAAGTACGGTCGCTATCCAAACATTTTAAAATTATGGATTAAATATTAAAACCATAAATTAAATATATAAGTATTTTTGAAAATTTATAATAAATCTTTCGCTTATCAAACTCTATATAAAATCCATATATATTTTAATATGCGTGGTATAAATTAACTATTAATTATAAATCAATCATTAATTTAACAATTTTAACTTTTTAATACGTAATCTTATTCCAAATTTAAAATGAAACTGCAATATTTATCATCAAGACATAAGTTATCACAATTGACTTTCACATTAGTACTGAAATTAATTTAACCATCCAAACATCCAAAAAATCTAACAACATTGATGTTTATAAAAGCACCACATATTATATTTTTATTACGTATATATTTCGTAATCATAAATCAAAAAGTCTCTTTCTATCGTTTATTTTTCTTCTATTGCTACGTTATATCTATATTACCATTATATATGGATATTAACAATGTAAGATGCAATCTTGTCTCTCTCGATAGTTTTTTCTTTATAAAAAAAACTTGTTCACACCTCAAAAACCAAATAATTAATGGATAAAAATTAACAAAGATATTTCTTTATTATCTAATATAATAATTATTTTATTTTATTTATAAATGTTATATTACACTTCGGCTGTACCTATATATTGGTAATATATTTCTTTATATGCATATATATACTCAACAGCTCGCAAACTGTTGTCTATAGTTATTGGCTTTAGGTTTTCAAAACCCGCGCAATGTTTATTGTCCATTGCGGACATCGTGATTTTTATCTGTTTATTGACATCTCTGTTCAAAACCCAACATGTAAGTTTAGCATTATCTATATCATTCATTGCGATTATTTTAGTTCCTAAATTTATTATGACAGCCATTTTAAAAATGGATGTCATAATAATTTTGATTTCGTATTAAACGATTAGCAACATTTGCGCTGTAAGGATTTCAATATGTTGCGTGTTAAATAAAAATATCATCTCTGTGACGATTTATCACAGTGAATCCTTAAAACGCACGTGTTTAGTAGGACACATCTCACCTGAGCAGCGGCAGCGGCGCGTACGGTCCCCACACGCGCTGCGGTCATTGAGGTCACTGCGCCGGTTGTCCCGTGCCGGGCGGCGGTTTAAAGATGCCACTCGCAGGCGTCTTGAATTCCGCGCCCGACCCGGTACCTTCGACCGATGCAACACTTGGTGGAGGCGGCGCAAACTGCTGATTGAATGGCGGAGCGTAGCACTGCGGGAAGTAAAGCTCGTGTTTCACAGGCCCCAGTAAAGAATTTTGTTTCCCCAACACTTGATGATCCTGGCCCATGACGCCGGCGATGGAATTGTTACGCCTGCTCTTGGCAGCATGCGGGTTCATGTGGTTGTCTATATGCTTTTTGACTTCTGGTTCCGTCGCAAACCGCCGTCGGCAGTTCGGCATCGGACAACAGAATGGCCTGTCGCCCTGGTGCGTCCTAGTATGTTGATCCAAAATAGCCTTTTGCCTGAAGTCCTTACCGCACTGCGCGCATTTGTACGGCTTTTCGCCCGTATGTATCCGTATATGCTGATTTAATATCGTTCGCTGTCTGAAAAACCGCGGACAATAGACGCAGCCGTACGGTTTTTCATTCGTGTGAATACGTAAATGCTGCGTGAGATGACTCTGCTGGCGAAAGCGTTTTCCGCATTCAGGACACGGGTAAGGACGAGACTCGATATGTATGCATCCGTGTTGTAGGAGTGTTGATTTTTGTTTGAATTCCTTCTGGCAAATTGGACAACGCACGTATAACGGCATGCCAGCTGACCGACCATGTTGGATGACATCAGGCAGACAATTGTTTGGCTTCTGGCCCTGCTGGAAATATATAAAACAATATGATTAAATATTTGTCTAAAAAATTCAAATCAATTAATGAATCTTAAATGCATAATAACATTATTTGCACAAATCATTATTAGGTTGTCAAATATCGCTTTTTTGCTCTTGGTGTATAATACAAAAAGGCGGAAGAGAGATATTTGACAACCTTATATTTTAGAAGGTTTCTAATTCTATATTTCGAAATATATTCGGTCACTCTTGCTTAACATTTTCCAATGTATAACTAATATATTTATTTTTTGAATTAGAGTATCTACATATACAGAATTGAACCAAATGCTCCATTCATTTAGTTTTACCTTTTTAATATTTTTTCTCTGCAACGAATCATTTGTGAACGTTATTATTTCTAAGTCATGATTTCAAACTGACTATAGTATTTATTAAAAAATAAAGAAAACTCACTTGTTTCAAATAATGCAGAGCGCCGAAATTTGCCGCCGCGCCGAAGACCGAGTGATTCATGCCCTTAGAATCTTTGAAGTACGCAGGGTATTGTGCTGCGACACCATTCGGATCCGGACTGTAGCCCATTCTCGCATCTGGTGGCCCTTGAGCGCTGTCCCCGGCATCGCCAAATGTACTAGCAACTTCTTCCTTGCCACCATCTTCTGGAAAAGGTACGTCTTGAGGCCAAAGCGTCGGTGTCATACCATTCTTGAATATCAGGTGAGGTGAAACATCTGCATTGTGGTCGCGCGCATAAGAAAAACAGAAAAAAACGAATGTCGTCTCACATGGCTTATAACACAACTATAAACTAGTATATATATAATGAATATATTAACTAATAAAATCGACCACAAATACATTAAAAGCGCGCATAAAAGAATTTAAATATTGGTTACAATTTTTATACAATATAAACTTTAGTACCTAAAAGTCATAAATGGCCTTTGTATAAATGTGTAAATTGAAATTTAAATTCACAAAAGTGTTCATAAATTCTATAATAAAAATAAAACTAATAATAGTATTAATAAAAGTACTCATTGTAAATATGCGTTGAAGCATAATTATCAAAAACTATTTTTGTTTTATCGTAACATATGTATGTACAGCCGATTTAATAATCCTTAGAGGGATATTTGTAGAAGAATTTATAAAACGCGAGACAATTTGTCTGATTAACCAATTTATGATAGCAACTCTATTTTATAATAATATAATGCAATATTTTACAAATTACTAAAATATGCATGTCAAAAATCAAATGATGCATAGCTGATAGTAATAAATGTAATTTGGAAAAATTATTTTTAGAGTCATGATTATTTTTTTAAAATTTAAGTGGTAATTAATATGATATTAAATTTTGAAAACTTCACTTTCATAAGCTTGAGAATACTTTGTAATTATAATTGTATCAAAGGAGGCAATCAGGAAACTCATCATTATTAGCAGATTTTGTCAAAAGCCAACATTCAAATTTCAAAATATCGAATGCACAAGAGAACTAAATAAAAATTCGCACGCGGCCTGTCAAAAATAGAACCTAAGGCAAGTCAATGCACCGACGATTCTCGTTGTACTATTAATTTAGTAACTATTAATATAATAGGAAATTATAATCAATAGAAACCGAAAAAATATTTCTCTAGCGATGTAAAATTCGGAATCGTGAAGGTGATACCACCAAGGACCACTTTGACGATACCGCGTACGCGCTACAGAGATTGTTTTATGTCGAAAAGAAATAATTAAAATTATGAAGAAAGTAAGAGAGTGTAAAAAGGAAGTGGAATTCAGAGATAAGCTCGCCTTGGTGGGTGCGCACGTGTTGGTTGAGAATGGCCTTCTGCCGGAAGTGTTTCCCGCATTCGCCGCAAGAATAGGGCTTCTCACCCGAATGAATGCGCAGATGCTGGTTGAGGATGGCTCGTTGGCGAAACGTTCTTGGACAGTATACGCAGGCGTATGGCTTCTCGTTGGCGTGTATCCGTAGATGCTGCGTTAGATGGCTCTGCTGGCGAAAGCGTTTGCCGCATTCCGGACAACCATACGGACGTGAATCGGTATGAATGCGCTCGTGCTGCAGCAGCGTTGACTTCTGTTTGAAGTCCTTGCCACAGGTTAAACATTTGAATAGTCGAAGATCACCGTTAGGACCGCCTTTTCCGCTCTTTACGGGCACCAGACCTTGCTGAAGTATGTCTGGCATCGAGTTGTATTGATCTGTCGTTCCGGACTGTTGCTGATCCATAGTTAATCCTGGCAGCATTCCTCCTCCAGGAGGCGGTTGCTTTAAATAGTGTAATGCTCCAAAACCCGCAGCGGATGCAGGAGGCAACATGGAAGGTGGCCCAGGTGTACTGTTGTGTTGCAGAGGACGGTTTTCTTTGAAATATTGCGGAGCATATGCTGACATGTCTGGTTGATGTTGCTGATCTTGAACAGGAGCAAAACATTGCTGTTGAGTGCCATTCACAACTGTTCTCGTGGGATCCATTTCAGGAGAGGGTTGCTGTAAAGCAGGATGATCATCATCGAGCTGTTGCTGTGTAGTGCTATCTTGCTGGCTCTGCGTTGTCTGCGTAGGCGGCTGCGCAGTGGACGGGTACGGGCTAGGCGCGGGGCTGGTCATCGGCTCGGAGCGCGTTGCTGGTAGGTTGTCTTGCTGGTGGGCAGGGCTGTCTGGAGGCTGCTGTTGTTGGTTCTGCTGCTGCTGGTGCTGCTGCTGCTGCTGGTGATGATGCGCCTGATAACCATCCAGAGGACCCCACTGCTGCTGCGCGCGTTCCATGTCGTCCTTGTAGAGCACGTACGGCGCGCCAGTGTCTGCAAGCGATACAGGCCTGTTGTATAGTGCGCTGTCCACATCACCGCTAGAAGTTAGCAGTGGATGAGGGTGATGGTACCCACCCTGGGATATGCAGTACATGATCTGGCGCGGCACCTTCAACCCGGCAGCCAAACACGCAGCGAACGACGCGGAGAAGTTGATCGCCATCGTGAAGCACGCTCGGTAGATTCAACTGACCCGAAAATAAACTGGTCTAAACGACCGAAACTGTCAGGAAACCCAGAGCAGGCGTCGTGTGCCCGCTCATCTGCATACGCTTCGCCATGAGTTGAATCTGCAATAGATATGGAATAAAAATTAGTCGGAGTTATTACAATTATGAACTAAACGTAACTACTGATTGAAAAAATATGCATGCGTAATAAAATTTTGGATAATATATTCCGATGAATATATATATATATATATATATATATATATATATATATATATATATTAGGTTGTCAAATATATCCCTTCCGCTTTTTTGCTTGAAATTCAAAAGACGAAAAGGCGGAAGGGAGATATTTGACAACCTAATATATATAAGGTTGTCAAATATCTCCCTTCCGCCTCTTTGTCTTTTGAATATCAAGCAAAAAAGCGGTCCAAATAATCAAATGCGTGAGTCAAAAATATTGAATACCCGTTCATCAATATGTTAACTATAAAAAAATATTGAAACTATACTATCCTCAGTTCGAATAATATATATTAAAATCGAGTATGTTAAATATAAATTTTAATTATAAAATTACAAATTGAATATAGCGTATAAAGTTTTAAAGCATTGTATCATATATTTATCCTTCTATAGCAGATGTAATGGATGAAACCTGTTAAAAATTAAACCTGGGAGTCGCTAACAAAGCGATGAATATGCCAAGCGAATAATGCGAACATTGTTTCAGAGTCGATGTATTTTCAATGCAGCTCTGTAAAGTTCATTACTCGTCCTCGCCAAAACGCCATTGACAATGGAGGCGCTAACTGCGTGCGTGTACAGAACATGCATCACATTAAACTGCAAACGACAACACAATGATACACGAAAGATAATGTCAATGATAATAATTAAAGTCTACTCGAATGGAGCGCAAATATGAGAGAATGGCCATTGCTCATGTTACTCGGTCTGATCACATTAGCGGCACTCGCCTAAAACCTGGAAGATAAATCATGTTATTTTTCACGACTTTGGCACTAATCGTTTATGCAAACAAAATTCTCATGGGGTATAGTTCTGATGTGTTAGCTGTTCCAGTGAATGTGCCCAACCTAACAAATTAGGAGCTTATTATTAATTGCATCTCGCATATATTATCAATAATATTCATGGCGTTGTCTTAAAAACGTTGATTTAGCTTTATATTTTTTTATTTGGATTCATTTAGTATATTAATATATCAATAATAGAGCATAAAATATTTTTGAAACTGATTTGAATTCATTTAATTTTGGGGTATAGCAGAGGTGTAAAAAATACAAAATAGCAAATAAAAAAACAAAAAGTTAAAAAAGCAATTTTATAAGAGATAAATTAAATAAATTATTATTCCAACTCTGCTGATGAATATTTCTGACAAAATACCAGATCCAGGTAATTTACTGTGTTTCTCTGTAAAAAATGTTCGCTTGTTTATATTTTGCATTAGTTGAATAATGGTAGCTATTATTTTGTAAATTTCTTTAAAATAAAAAAATCACCTGTTTGGCCCCTGGCCGTCTCAATTTACCCCTCCTGTGTCAATAAAAACACATTTCTACAATTATGAATTAGCTGGCATTTTTAATGAACATTATCAGACAGTTGTCTGTATAGTATGTGTTATTAGTTATAATATAATCGGTTTGGTTTTCACAAAATAATTGCGCAAAATCAAATTGGACCTTTGTTCGCCGCCCTACCTTATTTCAATAGAAGTATAAAAACGGCATTTGAAATAAATCTACTACCCGCATATTAAATTATCCCGTAAGCATATATCTACATATATATGAAAATAAGTCGGGTTTTCCTTTCTGACGATTTAACTCCAGAACGCACGAACCGATTTCGACAATTTTGCATTCGTTGGAAAGGTCTCGGGCTCCGCAAGGTTTATAGCTAAGAAAATTAGTGGTTTATAGCATCGTGCCATTTAGAAAATCATTGTTTTTCACATGGGCAGTTACACGTTGCCTGCTCCCGAGTTGGAAAACCATCGGCTTTGTTTGTGTTAACGTCAAACCAAAAAACAAAAAATGTGGTTTACCAAAGAGCACTTCAATGAAACGGATAATTTGCGGATTCACTTTCATTTACTTAGAGAAGTTCAACTAAAAAATACTTCATTTTTGTAATCGAAATAAATTCATTACTGTTGTATAATAAAATCATTTTTTTCCTATTCAAATATAAAACAAACAAAAAATTTCTTCATCTTTCTCACTAAACCATCTGGTGGCGAAACGGAGTTCGTCGGGTTTGCTAATTATCTATATTTAAGTGTAACTAAAAATTTGTTATATCAGACACAACAATAAAACTCCCGTAAAAATTCAGATCATTCTGTTATGTGCGTTTACGAAAAGCATATTGCATTCGAGAAGGCATCTCGCAATCTTCTTTGAATAGTGGTCTCAAAACTCGCAAACAACAGCTTGATATCAAATATCAACGGTCACGGTCCACAATTTCGCGACTTCAAGTTCGTCGGGCGTACCGACATTCGCCGGACGGAATAAAAGTCCGGCTCGCGGTCATGCTTTGGTGGCTATAAATTGCATTATGGGCGAGTCCTTTTGTGTGTAATTTGTAAGTCCGTTCGGTACCAGGTCGCGGCAGGACGGGCCAAACCGGGGCGGGTTGGGACAGGCCGCATTATGCACGAGAGGCAACGGACACAAATCAAGCGGAAAGTATGGTTTAAGATTAAAGAAAAATGGTAATAATAAAATGGAAATTTATATATTTTTGGAGAATAATCAACTTGAATTTAGTATACATTAGAATTTTATTAGATTAGAGATAAACAAAGTAAGATCATCGAGCATCGTCTTTCTAACTAGGGTCTTATCACATAATAATTCATATATCTAATGTCAGTTTACTTCAATTATATTAGGTTGTCAAATATCTCCCTTCCGCCTTTTTGTATTATAAACCAAGAGCAAAAAAGCGGAAGGGAGATATTTGACAACCTAATATATAATTAAGAATATATTATAACACGGTTTTAAGATTATTTTTACGTTATCTATATAATATTTTTTTATTAATCGTAATCAACATCGGATAACATCCACAATCCACAGAATGACGTTTGGATTGGATGGATCAATATATATATATATATATATATATATACTAGATGACCCGACAGACGTTGTCCTGTACCCATGTCTACAATTCAAAAGTGCCAATTTTTTTAATATCCTGTATAAGCAGTATAAGAAAATCAGAACAAAATAATATAGTAATAAATAATCTATCAATATCACACTAGATTTTACCACACAACATAATTGCTTCAATAATTTAGTCTATAATTTTTATAACCTCGTACGATATATTAGTTACTTTTTGGCAATTATAATTTCTAAAATACATTTTTCTTACTAATAATTTAATAAACATTATTGTTTATTTTCAAATCTTAGTTGAATTAATTAGTAAAATCTAGCACTCTTCCATATAAGATTAACTTGCTAAATATTCGATATTCAATACCAAACAAATGAATTTCTGGCACATGAAACAAAAGTCTATATCATTTTTTTAGTAAGTAGAAATATTTTTTGTATTGCTAAATAATTTAGTAAAGTAAACCAAAATACGACATACACTTGTTTAAAAAAATAATGTATAGGCAATTTTGGACTTATTGCGTTATTTATTAAGCTGAATTATATAATTTCATCTGCCAAACATATCCTGTTGACTGTATCTTATATTATTTTAATTTTTGGCACATCCCAGCTGCTTTTTGGCAATAATAATGTAGACATTACATTTTTCTTGTATATTATATTCTAATATTATCTAGGCTCATAATTTCAGCTAAATTTAAAATTCAAGTGAATTGACATTTCTAGCAAATGACAGTTCAAGTGTTTTCAATGCCAAACAATGATAAGTGGTTTTTTGTAATTTTTGCCATTTATTTCTACAATATTACTATAGTTTTATCGTTCATTAAATCTCAAAAAATTGCTTTGGCAAACTCTAAAAAGAATTATCAAAATCCGAATAACCGTTTAGGAGTACATAATAAAATTATATATAAAATATTCATAAAATTCGACTTTTTTTTTAATTTAAAATTTTCTAGTTTTGACACTAAAATTAATAATATACGAAGCAAAGCAATTACGATTTGCTGTTTACAAAATAATAACAACAATAAGGACGGATATTAAATTTAAGATAATTGGTGTAAATAAATAAGATAATTAGTTCAAATCTGTCAATATGTACCTACTATGTTTACTCGTTTCCTAATAATTTGTGTTTTAGTTTAACTTACAGGTATAGGCAATGTTTTTCCATTAGATAACCCAACCAAAGAAAATTTAAAGTTTAAAATCAAAGATAATTATTAAAAAATGCCAGTACATTACGCCAGGTCCGTGTTTCTTCACCATACGAAATTTTAGTTTAGTAACCATGGCTCGCCAGCTCGTTGTCTAAAACAATAGACAGACGGACAGTCAGACAGACAGACAGATAGACAGACAGAGTGGATCGTTGTGCGCTTCAGATAAATAATTTGCGGCTACGCAAATAACGTCGGACGCGCTTTCCCGCGGGTTGGCGGCGGGGACGAGGCGTGCGCCGGATGGGGCGTTCGAATGCGATCGAAAGCTGCATTTTTTTCACAGGCACAAACACATGCAACGAGATCATGGTATTAGCAAAAACTCGCAAAGTAAAAACTATACATATGGAACATAGCCCAGGAATGGGGCCATGGGAAACCAAATGTATTTTATTTGAAAAACTTACCGTTTCAATAACTTACTCTTACTTAGCAAAAATAAAACGCAGAACCAAAAAATGATAATGATAAAACTAGTGGGGTGGGTGGCATCCTGCCTTAAGGCAAATTGCTGGAACTTCCTGTACCGTAACGAAATGTTCGAGGAATACTGAACATTTCCAAATAGATTATTATAAATATTGTAACATTGTCTAATATTTATAAGAATTATATAAACTGAATTGCAAAATTGAAATTATTTGTTTAAAGTATATTAGAACTATAGTCAGAATTAAAAATAAAATCTGAATTATTTTCGATGTATAAAAAATTAAAAAAAAAAATGATTAAAACTTTTTTCCCAAAATCAATTATTTTGTTAAGAAAAGCAGAAAGTTCTTTGAATCAATTAAATCGGATGCTTAGTTCTCTCAAAAACTGCCATTTTTTGTACATTTAGCTCCGTATCTTTGAAATAGCTGGGCCTGCCTTTGCGAAAAACTAATAACCACTTCTCCCAATCATTACTAATTGAATGTTTTTAGATCATTCAAATCGGATGCTCCGTTCTCTCAAAAACTATATTTCTATTTTCTGCACTCTTTGCTCTTTATCTCCGTAACTGCTGGACCTGCCTTTGCCAAAAACTAATCAGCACATCTCCTTATCAATAGGAATCGAATGTTTTTTAAACCATTCAAATCGGTTGATCCGTACGCCCGAAAACGTGGACGAAAAACTGTATCCATACATACAAACACACACTCACATCCATTTTTTCTGAGGTATGCCAATATGTTCAGAAACCTTCAAAACGTTGAGAAATGTAAAAATTTGCAATTCCGATTTTCGGCCCATTACAATAACTTACCCTACGGGAAGTTAATTATTGGTAATCATAACTTGTTATTATTATAAATATTTAATATTGTTCTCATCGTTAGTTATGAAACTTCTTGGAGAGACAAAGAAATCAATATAAAGCAAAATAGAGATCAGGTGGATAAAATTGTTCAAAAAGCAACTTGATTAATTTACCTTGCATATTTATAGACGTTGTCTTTTGAAATAGAATTAGTCAATCTTATCTGTTACAATTTTAATATGTATATTATAATGCCTTAGATGAGTACAAAATTGTATTGATTAAATACAGAATCGACGCCCACCCAAATGAATTAGCCAGCAAATTGTACTTGGAAAGCCAGTTCTTCTGACTAAAAAACTGCCCACAGTAGTTTAGTTATCTAGTTATCTTTAACTCATCTCATCTAGTTATCTTTAATTTATTTATTTATTCACATATTATTATTATTTTCTTTTGTTTTTATAAAATTTTCTTAGGATTCATCATATTCCCAGTAAGCATACCATTGGGTCAACATTCTATTCTTTGGGTCAATATTGTTTTTGTATAAACAGATCGCGGAATAAAATTAAATTTTCAAAAATCAATACTGTCTATATAATCTGAAAATTAGTTAAATTTAAATGTACGATTCTGTCAAAATTCAATTTCCCATCCTTGATGTGTATTGGGTCTCGCATGTGCCTAATGCGGTGGAGGCAGCATCCAACATCCAACGCGCGTACGACCGTACAATGCACCACTGTAGTCTGATGATGCGATGTGAGCTCGTATATCCGCGCGACTGGGTGTGCAAAAAATTGGCCTCGAACATAATTATAATGATGATAAATTTCTAATATTATTTTTATATAAAATAAGTTATGGAAGAAAAACTACATTTAACCGAGTGGAAAGGATTAAAGTTCAGTACTCTTTCTAAAAAGTATTGCATGATTCACGGTCTCGTGTGGGTCATGAGTTCGAACTCCGCTCTGGACAACTCGAAATCGTGCAGTAGTGATATCTATTTTCACATAAAAATATAGATTAAAAATCTGTTTCCAATTGAAAATAGACTATGGGGAAATGGCAATGGAAAATCTCTCTCACTATTCTTTCTTGAATCGAGTTGGAGTTTAACTCAATTTACGGACCTGCCCTAAAGCAGTACTATCATTTTTTTATTACTTTTTCTAATATTTAAATATTTCCTAACTACATAATATTAAGGGGGTCTTCCTATGTGATGGGTTGAAAAAATCGATTTTTTTTCATAAATTGCTCCTTTAACATGTCTAGAATACGGTAGTGAAGCGATTTTAGAAAATTCGAAGTCGTTTTAAAGATACAGCAGGTAAAAGAAAGAGCGGTTCTAATAGTTTTTAACGGACTTGAAACTTTAAACGCGTTTTTCTCAAAACTGTGTTTTTCAAACTTTCCTCCATTGTACCTCAGAAACAGCTGGACCGAATTACTTGAAATTTACAGGGCACACTCAATATATTTAAACGCATGGAATGAACTATTATCAATCGAAAATTTTCAAAACTTCGATTTTTTTATAGCAAAAAACAAAAAAACGTATAATTTGCAACTTTTATTTCAAATGTCTATCAAAAATCCAATTTTTTTTATATTCATTTGATTATAGGTCATTCCGTGCTTTTAAGCCTACAAATTAAAACGCCGTTTATTTTTTATTTTTCAGATAAACCGATCAGCCGGAATCGTGGAGGAAGTGGGAGTTTTTTTTTCGAGGCGGGGGTGTTCAGAGCGCTGTAACTCTAGTTTGACTGAATATTTTTAGCTGAAATTTTATATTTATACTGTCCAAATATGTGTTAATAAATGATAAAAAACTTGAAGCTCTAAATATTTACTGGTCGTAGAAAAAAAATCCTAAAATATCCCTAAAAACAGGCCGTCACATAGGAAGACCCCCTTAATAAGAAATAAGAACTATATGTTCTGAATAAATATCATGTTATTATGATTGGTATGATTGTGCAATATAATTCTCATGCTAGATAAATACTCATTACAATTCAAATCGCAGAAGCACAAGATTTCCAATATTTATTTTAATCTTTAGTCTTTGAAACTACGAATCTTTAGAAGATCTAAAGTTTAATAACGAATTAAAAGCAGCCAAGCTTCCGATATTGGAGATAATAATAACATATGTCTTTTTCAGCCGCAACACCTAGTTATTTAGCCGCGCAGATAAAAATCATGGAGACAGCAACTCGCAACTCGGTTAGCGGACGATGCACGAGGGCGGTGTACCCTGCGCAACACAAACAGCGGCTATGAATCATTCAATGCGTATATATGTGCATCGTAAAAAATGCACATTTGGCCAGGGCTAACAAATACTCAATTATTTTTATCCAACTACAATATGAACGACAATAACTTGCCTGGGCAATAATGCGTCTATTCATAGTACTTTCGATTCTAAAAGAGCTTGTAACTGTTTTTAGGTACATGCAAGAGCTTTATGTACCTAAAAGCAGCTAGTTAGAAGCTTAGGGTCCTAATTAGAACTTATTTTTTGACACGGGTGTCTAGTGTTAAATTTTTTCATTTTTCATTAGATAAGTTCGTGGAATATCCCACATATGGCAATAAAATTACTCGTTTGCAATTGTGACAACAAAAGTAACAATATGAATTAAAATATTTGAAGAAATTATTCTAGTAATTACTATTAAAAAGAATTTTATGCAATATAACAAATACGTATAATTATTTTAATCATACATAAAATACTCGAGTAATATACATACTAAAACAAACTGTTCAACCATGTATTTAATTTAACTACCTATGGGTCGAATTTTCGTTTTACACCCAAAACAATTAGGGGAACAAAAAATCAGTAATTATAAGTCTATAGATGTATAATTATAAGCCTATATGTATATGCAAATAAAAAACAATAATTCTGTTCAATTTACAATTACCAATTTTAGGTATATTAAAGGGTTATTCTTGGTTCTTATTCAAGGTGTAGGCATGAATTTTAGGTCATTTTTGAAAAATTGCAAAAAGAAAGCAATACATTTTTTACTTTAATATTTTCTATAATTTATTTATCAACGTTACAAGAGTACAGAAAAATAGTAAAACCAAAAAAGTTAATAACTTCAAAAATTGGAGGGTCACGTGACCAAAGCTAGGACTGCATCCCCCCAGTAATCCGAAATGAGAAAAAATTATTATTAATCTACAATGATGTCGCAATGGCATATAATAGAATTGTGTGAAAAAATTTTTTTTTGGCAAAATGGCGACTCTTTTAAAGAAGGAACTTTTTCTTACCACTTTTCGAGTTTCACATTTTTTTAAAAATAGCAAAAATCTAAACTTGGGGTTAAGGCTAATCTATAAAGAAGATTCTCTGAGAAAATGCAGGAAATCGTGGGTATCGTATTGAAAAAGATAGTTTTGAGAAAAAAGCGTTTAAAATTTCGCAAACATGTGAGGAAGGGAACATATGAGAATCATGGTCAAAAAGCTGTATCTCGGAAAATAATTTAAATTTAAGAAAAATTTCTGGAACACATGTTCTTAAATAGTTAAACTTTGAAAACATGAAAAAAACGATTTTTTGAATTTCTACATTAGAATACACCCTTAATGAATTATATGAATTTCAAATCACAGCGACTTATAATGTTTGCAGTTCTTTTATATGAAAATGTAATTTCAGGTTGAAAAACTTAGGTTATAAAACTTAGGTCAGAGTGTATATTAACATTAGTTGTCTTGACAACGTTATAGGATTAAGATTTATACATTATCAAACTTAATAGGTAAAATATCGAAAAATTTGGAATGTGACCTGAAAGTTACGTGGGGTCATAGAGAGTTAATAAAAGTTAAAACAACATTAATTCAAATTATTGAAAAAATAAATACGATTAAATGCACAAAAATAATAAAATTATTATTAATAAAAATATTTATTTATATATAAATATGTATATATATATGCGTGTGTATGTGTTTATTTGTAAAAAAAAATTAGATGCACCTTTATAATTGCCACGATTTATTTTAGCCATAACTATTACATTTTCATCATTCTCACAATTTTCTCAATTAGCCATTACAAACAACATCATAAAAAGTCCCTGATCGTTTTGAAAACCATTGACCTCATTTTTTACGAGAAGATAATAATCTAGATTACTGACAAATAATTATAATAATTCTGCAACTCGGCGAACGTCGACATTGAGCACAAATATGCTCAATAACATTTTCGATTCGTACTCGATTCATACATTCAGTTCCAGAAGAGAAATACATGTCAATCATATTTAATAACGTGTGGCTCATGAGTCAATTAAAATATGAAGTTAACATATTAATCTACATCGGAACGTAACATGCAAACAGCCTTGATCTTCGCGTAGCATGAAGAACGTTCATTGACTTTCGTAGCCTTTTTGCTTGCCAGCGCAATCATACTACTACGTACTGGGTATAAACAAGAACAAACGGGCGTTTGCAATAAAATCAAATAAAAACTTTGCTGGGAATTGTGACACATTAACGTATTTATATTTTGCGTTATGTAAGGGAATGAAATGCAATGGGACGTTGTTACAAATCAAGGACTGAAAAAAGGAACAGGAATTAAATCAACGGATGAGGGGGCGTCCATTAATCACGTGAGCAAGTTTTTAAGGATTTTTAGACCCCCCCTCCCTCTTGGTGATATTTGGTGATATTCAAAATTACCCCCCCTCCCCCACCAAACATCACGTGTATTTTTAGTTACGTGAAAAAACTGTAAAATTTTTGATTTTTTTTGAAAATGTTTGAACTTTTTTATAAAAAATAGTTTACAAAAATACACGTGATATCTTGCTATACCCCTCCCTCCCCCACGTGATATTTCGTGATTTTTTGACAAGCCCCCCCTCCCCCTAAAAACCTCACGTGATTAATGGACGCCCCCTGATCAAATTTTGTTATTTTTTGGACTTGGATTTTAAGTACAGAAAAATTGATTGAGAATTGATTCCTTTAGTAACTCAATAATATCCAAAATTTACTCGAATTAAAAATCAGCGGTTGACTCAAAAACTTAAAACTAGAGGTGCATGGCATCGTGCCTTAAAGCAAATTGCCGGAACTTCCCATACCAAAAATTAAATTAAAATAGAAACACATCTTTTTAAAACTTCGAAAAAAACAGATTTTTGAGAATTTTAAATTTTTTGATTTTTTTTTGAAATATTTGAATTTTTTTATACTTTGAAAAAATTTAACTGTTTTTCAAAGCAATCGCGATACTTTAGCTGCGTCCATTTTTCTAAAGTATGCCAAAATGTTAAAAAACCTTTGAAATGTGAAGATGTATACAAAATTTTATTTTCGTTTTTTTGCAATTACTAAAACTTACTCCAAGGGAAGTTAATTAATTGATATTTCGTTAATTTTAGCAAATTTCCAATTGTTATTTCAAACAAAGATATTCAAAGTCTGTCAAATGTTTTCTTCAAGTTACAAATATTTTCCATGCCATTTCTACTATATACTTATATTTGAAGAAAAATAAGCGAAACAGTATAATTGTGTATATATTTTTTGAAAGAAGATTTGATTTTTTGGAGAAAATATGTTTACACGAGAAAAATGAGTGAAACAGTTTTCACAAGAAAAAGCATTGTCTTATCCTAATCAGTTACAATCATTGGGAACCATTAAACACTTAACACAAACAAGTAATACAGTTTTCACAAGAAAAACTATTGTTTTATACTGGAACACATTTTTGCAGGTAGGTCCAATGGTTTCGAAAATCCAGAAAAATAAACATTGAAAAAAAGAAAGGAGGTCAAAAATGATCATTAAGCATATGCACACCGAAGTATCAGATATTTTATAGAGATTTAAATAATAAGTCAAAACTTAGATTCAATTTTTTGGGGTCCCGTACCAAGATTTATAATGTTTATAAGTTATTATATAAGTTCACTTATATCACTTATTATTAACAAATGTCCTCGAAATTTGACAGCATGAATCAATCAACTTGATTTGGTTTCAAACTTTTCAAAAGGGTCGTTTTTTTTTCAAAAATATCAAGAAATTGCTAATTCAAAAATAATTTAAATTGCGGTACGGGAAGTTTCAGTAAGTTGCCTCTAGTTTTTTTTTGTTTCCTTTTTTTCTAGTTTTGTTATAGATTTACTTCTCAAAATTTTGAGCAAGGTTGCTACAGCTTATTTAGTGTCACTATCAGAATTTGCTAAACTCGTTCAGAAATGTTTGATATATGAATAACTACCAACAAAGCACATCACATATAAGTGTTAAATATATTGAAAAGAACAGAACAAATGTGTATTACGAAAAAATGTTTTTTTTTCCTATATAAAAAATTGCAACAACGTAAGATTTTCTTAGGATAGTTATACTATTTACAAAATATGTAAGATTTTGTAAGAATAGTTTAATTTATACCATTTACAAAACCCATGTTTTGAGTTTTGTTAGTAAATATTCTGCCCATCCTTGATTGACTAGTGATCCTACCAGTTTCAGCCTACACACATTTTCACATTTGTCCAACTTATATATTCATACGGTTTGCATTCACAAACACAACGAGAACCAGAGACAAAAATATCCAAACCAACGGACGCAAAGCGTCGCACGCCCCGACTGCGGGTACATTCTGGTTTCGAAGTTCTCGATTTTGAATTGAATCATTGAATCATTCATATTATGTTTATTATTTTATATAATAGAAGCTATAATCACATTGTTAGCATACTGATATGGTAATTTATTATTAATTAATTAATTAATTAGAAATGTTTGCTTCTTTTGTCACTGAATAAACACTAATTTGCAGCTATATCATCCTCCAGTATATACACATATAGCTTACAAATTTGAAAAAAAAAATGTTTTTGCAAATGTTGCTAGTGCCAATCCTCATTGAAGAAGATCTAAAAAAATCAATAACCTCTTTAATAATACAAATAACTTAATTTTCAGGTTGAAATGTGAGAATAAAATGTTGGAGGGCATTTTAAAGCATAATTTATTTAAAGGTTTCGGCATACAATTTTGTGTCATTATCAGTTAATACGAAAACAAATAGAACGTTCAATAATACCACAGAAATGTAAAGTAACATATATGATTTGCATCAATATCAGTAATAACTTTTTCAATATTTTTTCTTTCGAAAAAGAGAGCAACCGAGGCTGATACAAAGCAATTTTGGTCCCTCTATTCAGGGGGTTGTTCGTTTTTTTTTACAAAAAATGCAAGGTATTTGTTTTTGTTTTTCAAAGTCGGTCAAAGTCGGCCTTACAAAATCGATCTCTTTTGCGGTGCCACAGATAAATCCGTTGCGCATAGCCCGAAACAAAAAAAAGAAACTACGTTGAAGAAGAAGTTTGAATGCAGTCCCCCTGTGTTTAAAAAAAAAGTGTTAAAAAAGGCCTAGTTATTGGGAGAATTATTTGGGAGATTCTAGAAGAATATACTTCGTCAAATTCAAACTTTGCATAAATAATACATTACTAAGTACCACAGAAATAAATGCATTTTTAATAATAAACTAAGGTAATGTACAGTTTGTAATTTTTCCCACAAGGCATGAAGCAGTGCAGTATCTTGGGTTGTGATCGAAGTAAGGATGCGATAAAATCGTTTCGTGCAAGTAAATCACGCGGACGTCACAGTGCAACGAATTTATTACGGACCGCGATAAACACATTGCGATCGGTCAGTAATTTTGCTTTAATGGCAGAGCTAGGGTCAATAACATAAAGCATTAAAATCCGATAAGTTGTAAGATACAAATCAATAAACTTAACTAGTGGTGCATGGCATCGTGCCTTAAGGCAAATTGCTAAAACTTCCCGTACCGTGATTAAAAATCTTGGTACAGAACCCAAAAAAAATTACACAAAATGTGTAAACATTATTAAAATCTCTATAAAATATCTGATAAATTGATGTACATATGTCCAATAAACATCTTTGACCGCCAAATGACATTTTTTCACTTATTTCTATTGAGAGTCTTATTAAATCAGTTCTTCATCTTGTCAGTACAAGCATAATGTTTTTTGAATTATTAAAATCGGACGTTCCATTCTCTTAAAAACTGAGTTACGGCTAGACATGCCTTCGCCAAAAACTAATCACCACGTCTCCTTATCAATACGAATCGAATGTTTTTTTAATTATTCAAATCGGTGATCGGTGTTCCCAAAATCGTCGAAGAAAATTTGTATCCGCACACATACACATACACACACATCCATTTTTCCTAAGGTATGCCAAAATGTTCAAAAACCTTCGAAACGTAAAGATATATAAAAATATTAATTTTCTATTTTTTTCGTTTACAATAACTTACCCTACGCGAAGTTAAAAACATCAATAAAGGATATTTAGAAATATCACAGACAATTTCTTAACTACGTGGCTTCTTAGGAAAAAACCCAATTTGTTTGCATATTATGGGACTCGCTTAAAGCCACATTTTTCCATTTATATTTTCAAGTGAAAACCGATATCACGACTGCTTGATATCAGGCTATCCGAGGTTGGTATCAAACTTGGAACCTTGTATTGTTAAGCCAGAGCAATTCAAACTTTCTATAGCCACAAAAAAGCCCTACTTATAAATATTATAAAAATATTCTATTGCTATCCACTAAATGTATTGCATATGGTCTAATACTTAATAGTTTTGAAAACGCAACTGTTACATTTGTTTATAAATAAAATTCTATTGTGTGTGTTTATCTACATAAACATAAACATAAAATGTGCGTTGAAAAAAATTTTACTATTTCGTACAAATTTATAATTGAAATAAATTGAATAACTTAATCACAAAATGTTCTACGAATTTTGTTCACTATTAAGTTTAGGACTTCAGGTGGTTAAATCGAGTTAACAAGAAGGTGTAAACTAAAACAAATATTTCTCATCACTATATATTTCTGAATGTCCAAAAATTAAAATAATATTATTAGCAACCCTTACTCTATTTGACATATTTTATTATTAGAATTTCTCTAAAACTGAAGATTTTTAATTTGGTGCAATAACTATGAGATAATGCTATTTTCACTTGGAAACATCTTCACATATCTATTTTTAAGTTAAAAACAATATCAATATTCCTTTGCATCAGGCTGATCGAGTTGGGCATCAAACCTAGAACCCTCTGGTTGAAAGACTAAAGCTCTAATCACCAGACCACGGAAAATCCCTACCAGTAGAAAAAAATACATTTTCAAAAAATTACGATTAGCTAACTATACGATTACATTTGAGAAATACAGTTTGTACACTATCTAATTATAAATATATTATTAAACTTGAATAAATCAATTTCATTTCCATTAAACCATATCTAAGCCACCGCACTAGCCACAACTAAAATCGTTCCAAGACAGACCGTAAGGCATGACCCCTCCTCGTATGTCTCTTTATTTTGAGCTTGTCTCGAGAGAAGCAGAGAAAATAAAAGCGGGCAATAAAACAAAAATTGCAGCAGCTGGTGCTGATTACGAGCGAAATAAATAAAACGACATAAGACGCGCGTTAAATTCCACATGACGGATAAAAGATAAAAGGAAGATCACGACGGACAGAAATAAGACGACTACGAACTACAACAAAACCAAAGTCGACCGAGGAGTCGAACAGCCAGCCGAGTCGAGAGCTCTTTGTGACGTATGGGTAACTGAAAGCGAAACTTACCGCATGCACGGTGATCATGTGGAGCTTCTCGACAAGCGGGAACTTTATGGAAATAACAAATACCTCATTATGAACAAATCTAAACACATTTACTTGTGAAACAAATGAGAGTTGCATCAAACTCGATGCAATATTATTATTTTAAAATCGTAAACAGTTCGTTTTTCCAAAGGATTTCTGAGCAACTTTGAAACTTCAGATCTGGTGTACCCCAAGGGTACACTCTTGGTCCTCTTTTATTTAATATTTTTATTAACGATATATCGGAAGTAATTAATTGTCCTCACCTATTGTTTGGAGATGATCTCAAGTTATATCTCAAAATCAACGCAAAAGATGACTGCCAAGTAATGCAGTCTCAACAGAAATCATTTCACTCCTGTAAACTCACCTATAGTGCTAATGTCATGTGATTTCTACTCAAATAATAAAGATATCGATATTCACAATGCATCAGTAAAACAATTTTACCATCTGTACAAGTTAATCTCGATATTTTGTCACGAATATGTTATTTCCATCATATATAATTTAGTTGTACCATTAATAATTAGATAGTTTTTTATTTTATGTTATGTATTGTTATATTATAAATTATATTATGTTATGTATTATTATATCATATATTAGTATAATTGTATTATTATAATATGTATTATGAAAATTGTACTTTTAAGAGTTCCTGGAGCTATTCTGAGGGCTATATGATAAATAAATAATACACTGGTACCCCAACTCAGGAGTAACCTGACATAAAAGTCCTCCTACATAAGAAAGGAGCGATTCGTTGCTTCGACATACGAGAAAAGTTCGAGATACGATTTTTGAGCGAGCGAGAGTTTTCTCGGAAAATGTTAATAGCAAAATGAAAACATGAAAAATATCGTCTGTTGTAATAATGATTTTGCTATCATAGAAATATTTTGGCAGTTTTATGATAGTAAATTATTATAAAGTTAGACATTTTAATTAAATATCAATATTAATTGTGTAGTGACGACTTACCCCGTGAATATATCAAACGTTTACAATTTTAGCTGCATTAATGGTGATTGTACTGTGATATATATTAAGTTTGCGTTTTTTGCTTTTTGTACAAAATATAGTTTTATAGCCATGGGTCTATAGAAAATGACCATGTCTCTTGAATTGAAGCGTGAATTATTTAAACTAGTGTAATCCATTATAGAAATGTACTGTGTTTAAACAGAAGGAGTTGATATAAAGGATATAACTCTAGCTTAAAGCCTTACAATAATTTATAAGCAGCTCTCTAAGCTCTAAAAGTGTGTCCATGAATATCAACCTAAGAAAGTTGGAACAATTCGAACATGGGAGTTGTTCATGAAAACTTGTCTAACTCATTTTCGCAATATGAATAAAAAAAAACAATAATTAAATTAATAAATGATAAATTTATTTTTAGTATTTGAAAAACTTAACAAAAATCAAAATGCTGGAAAGAATTAATGATATTTCAAAGTATTTATATAGAAAAAAATGTTTCAAGATACAAGTGTTGTTACGGAACGAATTGAACTCGTATGTCTGAGTACCAATGTACTTTTTTAAATTCAATAACGTGAAGCCTTCGTACGACGTACAGCATTTTTGCACGACACCAAAAAGTTATCGACATTTAGAATTCATTAATTTAATTTCTAAAAAAGTACTCAGAACAGTATCAACCATCACACAACCCTTATTTAGACAGTATAGGTACTCAAATATAACTTATTATTAAGAAAAATATATATTGTATTACAAACACTGCCCTTCTTATAGACTTATTAGTTATAAGACTTGGCCCACGCAACATCTTCAATTATTTTCAATCTAACAAGTTTTTTTTATCTCGTTGTCAGTGATGTATTCTCAGAAACTGTGTGAGTAAAGTAATTATTTCTACAATAATCTTTTGCTCTTATTTAATTTTGAGTAACGTTTAAATACGATATTTGGATTCAAATCTTATATTTTACCAATAAAAGTTTCAAAATACACTTGTCCATATTGGATAAAAAAAAACTGTGGCAAGTCGACTAATGAGTAGAAAAAATAGAAAAATAAAATAGGCTCGAAGAAGAGAAAATATATTTTTGGATTAGTCCTTTCACATCGTTGATGAAAATAAACATATTACATGGTTACAGATTTGAAAAAAACTGTAAGTTGTTCATAATTAAATGTAGCATGTATAGTTAATTATAGTATGACATTGGAATGTACTCTAAAAAGCATTACAATCAAAATTGTTAACTTTTTTTTTAAATAAGTTGCAGTGTAATGCAACTTTAATTCTTATCCAGACAATAGTTTCAACTGTATAAGTACAGCAAATAAAACTCAGGAATAAAAATCAAGGCATTAAAAATATAAAAAATCAATGTCTGACCATTGACAGTGATTGTGAGAGAGACAGAAATGTGAAATGTAAAGTGATACCTCGACTTACGAGTGGCCTGAGATACGAGCTGCGAAAGGTGCAATTCGTTGTTTCGACATACGCGCAAAATTCGAGATATAAGCTTTGAGCGAGTAAGAGTTTTCTTAAAAAATCTCAATGCAAAAATGAAAATATGAAAAATGCTAATGGCAAAATAAAAAAGAATTAAAAAATTGTCAGTTGTAACAATGAGTTTTCTAACATATTTCTGGCCCTAGTAGTAGGGTGAACTTTATATATTGCATAGTAATTTAGTTTTTCATATAAAATTAAGTAATTATTATAGTTAAAAATAATATTTAAATTTATTTAATTATACCAATTATCGATTTGAAAAAAACTTCTAAAGTGTTAAATAACACAAAGAAAATTTTCAAACATCCAACACATCGCAAACCGCATACAACCACTGATCTGTTACGTACGAATATAGTGAACGGAGAGAGTTCAAAGTGAACTTGTTTGTTTTTAGTTCTGCTAGTTATATTTATTTTCTTCGGTCTTCGTGTTGCTTGATTTTGTTATTTTGTACAAGCATCCAAGTCCACCGAAGTAATTTTTGTTTTATGTGTTATGATGTTTCCACTTTGCTTTACTTTCATTAAACAGTGTCGAGAGGGAGGTATAAGCTCGCGCATCTCGAACCACGTGGCGGACGGTATGGGAAAACAAACCGTTATAGTCATATAGCAGTTTCTTCATCTTTGTTCGTATTTTATTATTTGTATTTATAAATGTTTGTTTTGTACAGTCGCGTTGAATTTCTTTTATTTCTTGCTTTTCGGTGTCAGCGTTGTACGGTTACTCAGTCTGTTCTTGTCTCTTTTGGTTTTATTAGTTGTCGTACAGTTACCGTGCCACGAACTTTGCGCGCTAATGAACTTGAAATAATACTACTGACTCTGTGACTTCTGACTTGCAGCGCATCTGACGGCCTAGGTCACCATATTCCGAGTGGAGATTGAATTATATATGTCTCCACTTACACTTTTCATAATCGTTTTCTTTGTTTAGTATACAAAACTTTTACTCGATAATATTGGAAATAAACTAGTGGTGCATGGCATCGTGCCATAAGGCAAATTGCTGGAACTTCCCGTACCACAATTAAATATTCGAGCAAAAAAAAAATCAATAAATATTATAAATGTTTTCTAAGAGATAATTATAATTAATTATATATTTTTGTTCATATAATATATAGTGACGATCTTATCACTCAAAACACTTATAAAGAAAATATTTATATTAGGAAGAAATGCTGAATGAATTCATCTGAGGATATGTTTCTTACGAGTAGAATAATGCATATGGCGCCGTTCAAGTATTACGTAAGCACTATAGGAGGGCGGGGGGTATTGATTTGCTTATTTTGGGTGACATTTTGGTGACAGCTTTGCTTACTTTTGGTGACAAGGGGGATGGGGAGGTAAATAATTGTACTAAATCTGCTTACGTAATACTTGAACGATCCCTATGAAATATATACAGTTTTAAAATGAATTTTAAATTCAAAATTCATATTTGAAGTATAAAACTTTGTACATTTTTGAAAATTTTGAAAAAAAAAATCTGAAGATTTTGAAATTTGTTTGAATCGTATAAGTAAACTTTAAAAATTAAAAATCTTGGTACGTATAACAAAATTTGTTCTTATTATCAAAACATCTATAAAATATCTGATATTTTGATGTGCATATGTCTAATGATCATTTTAGACCGCCAAATATCTATATAATATATAATATATAATTTTTTTCACATTTTCCTTTGTTTCTCCAAAACCGCTAGACCTGCCTTCACAAAAATTTAAACAATTCTTCCCTTTTTTTAAGTATGCTAAAATGTTCAAAAACCTCCAAGAGGTGAAAATATGCAAAAATTTTCTTCCTACGGGAAGTTAATTAAGTTTGATTATTTTTTCTTGTGCCTTTTATTACCGACTGACAATTTCTATAATAAACATATAACTAGTTTCAGATATAAGGTATTCCTCAAAATTAATTTCTTTAAATATTGGAATTTTAATAATAGTTATTCATATGAGGATATCAATAGTTTTGATCATTTTTATGTCGAATGCAAAGCATTTTTGTCTAAATTATAAAGAACTTATAATTACAGTTTTTTTTAAACAAATTGTTGAAAATTTAAATTGAATTTTGGTTTTGTACATCAATTACAGAGAAATATGAAATCAAAGGCACATTCATGAGCAACTAAATTTTTTTATGCATTTTCTATAAAATTTATGAAAATTTGTATAGCAAGTAAAAACCGATGTCACTGATATCGAACCTATTATCTCTAATTGAAGTTCCATAGCTCTAACCACTATCGACCATATTTGAAAATGATGTATACTGATGATGTGACAAACCATAGTTTCGAGAATTAAGTAACCTTATTTTATTAAGATAATATTATTATTATATATTAAGATAATATATTATTTTCAGTCAAAGCACTTCTGCCACACATAGGAAAATGACAAATTAATGGAATTACAAAATTCTAGGGCCTCCCCCCATGAAGTAATTCTTAACGGCTGTTTTTGTAGGGACTAGAGGAAATAAATATGTGGTTTTAGTCAGTATTGTACTCAGGCGGTATAAAGCTCGACATACACAGACAAAAGACCTAGTCTGGTATGCGTAAAGGCATTTCCTTCGCCAAAAAACGCACACACACACACATATATATATATATATATATATATATAATCGAAATCAAGTAGCATTACCTCATTGGAATATTTTGAAATACCATCAATTTATTCAAGCGCATATAAAATAAATGCAAGTTTCTCGTAAATAATAAAGCAATCATCCAACAAAATCGTTAAATTCTTCATTAACTCGAAATATTCGTAAGATAAACTCAGCTCAGTCGATAATTTAATCCTATGGCATGGACTCGGGATCTGGAGGAATGTTCCGGTTCTAGTTCTATTACCATCATCTATCATGTCGGAGACCACTTTGGTCTAACGGTAAGAGAGATTACACGCATTCCCGAACACACATACGCCTTCATTACTCTGATTCTGATAAACCATATATGTAAATTGAGTCCAACCCGGAGTTATTCAAACAGCAATCATAATCTGAAAGCCGCGCTCCGGACGAGGAGGTACAAGAAATATGAATTGATTCGTCGATTATTGCTTTTTACAATTTTATTGTGTTACACTTGTATTAATATATTTTCTATAAATCGAATGTATGATTCATTCAAAATTAGTTAAGATTCTTAGATTTATATTTTGATTGACATCGTGTATATAATTACCACATGATATAGAATGGTGACTGTGCGAAATTATTTACAAATTTCTAAAATTACTATGAACCGCTAGTTAACTAGAATAATAGCGCTAAAGCAATTGTAAATCTCAAGCGTCCTAAATTCACGATAATATTGGTTTATAAAAATAACAATTATTTTTCAAATATTTCACACAAAGTTAATGCTTATATCTATACAATTATCAATGACGCAAAAATAAAAGTTTTTAACGGATTTTACTTCACATAGAGTGCCTTTACTTTTTACTCGAAATATGAATTGATTTTTTACTTTTTACTCGAAGTACTTACTTCAAAATTAAATTTTACACCATTGAATAATAATTTTATTTCCGTAAACTCTCTAAATCAAGCCATACTAGCAATTTCTTAGTTATAATAAAATAAGCTTTATGTATCATATAATGATAGTAGGAAACTTATAATTGCCGTTAACATTTTTTATAGATGTTATAGAAGAAATATTAAAAAAAAAATTATATGTTATACTAAAAACTATACTGCACACTGCTGTTTGTGATTAACAATATCGAAAAATTAGAAAAAATACATTCTTATTACGAAAGTATTTTAAATCCATTAAATTATTCTATTTTATCTGCAGTAGAATGTGTGAATGGGGGAACTTTTTTTCCTGCAACATGTTTTTAGTTAGCCATAACTAAAGGTATATACAATTATAACATTAGTTTAATGGTTTTTAAAGAGTGGTCATTTTTAAAACTTCTGACGCCTCCAAAATAGATTAAAAAGATTTTTTACCTATGAAGACAAAAAGCTACAAAAACAATAAATTATCCCTATGCGACAAAAGCTCCCAGCAGCTTTACTGTACTGTCTGTAACCGATCTCTACTATACGAATTAAGATGGTTAATCAAAATCCTTCCCATCAGCATAATAGATTTTCCACAATAAAATATCGTCAATAAAAGGGTTCATTATAATGATTTATAATTATTACTTTTATATTATCTCTATATTATTTCAAATGTTGTTTCTTTAATATATATTAGCTCTGTAACTTATAGAGTCATTTGACAATGATTGTTATAATTATATGGTATAAAAATAATGAAAAAATGAGAAGGTTAATACTGCAAGTTTAAATGAAATCGAAATACAAATCGAGTAATAAATTATAAAATATATAAAATAGAGTTATAACGAAATGAACACATTTCATGACACCTGTCAATTGATTGACGCCAATGTGATCACTAAACTACACAGCACATTTTGAGCTACGCTGATGTGAACTTCCCATCTAGCAATCTGTAGCTAGATTATTGTTTTCACAATCTAATAAATTTGTTCTCTCGTATTCTAGTCCGCGATTTATTGTCGATCAAATCATTTGATATAAAAATTGTATATCATATTAGTTTCGAAGTCTGGAGTTATGAATAAACTATCATTATAATCGCGTAGACAACGGTGAATTACTGTTTCATTTCTAAATATAATTTATTTAATATTGAATGGCTCACTTAGCGCCATTGAGTTATGTAGACCAATTTAAGTGATGAGCTGATGAAATAAAATATCTTTTGCGCAACCCAGTATTAATGGCGATTTGCTATAACGGATCTCTATAATGAACTAGGATTGCCATTCTAAATCCTTTATAATAGTTTTCCGAATTAGAATATCATAAAAAAGAGAATTAAAATTGTAAGTATAAATGAAATCGAAATACGAATCGAGTAGTAATAAATTATTGTGCATTGGCATTTGAATCTTGAATTGCATGTTATGTTATTGTGCCGGTTTTGCTAACAACAACAATGCCGCGAGAAACACGTGCTCACTTACCGGTCTAGCAAGCCGCGGCGCCGATTTGACTAGTCTAGTAGTACATACTACGCATAGATGATTCGTCTATGACAGCGATTCTCAATCTAGACATGGGATTTTTTCCAATTTTATATGACGTCAACTCATAAGTCAAAGAATATTGACAAATTCGTAAGAATTAAGAAAATTCTGAATGAATAGTCTAAGAGACAATTAACTCTCCCCAAATTAAGTAATTGAAGTAGCAATTTTTTTTCTAAATCTTTACGTTTCTTCTGACCATAGTGATAGATGTATGCATATACATAGGTATTAGTCTGGCCAGTAAGTAAGAACTAGGCCTGGTCCCGAACTCCTGGGTTCAATCCCAGCCTGATGTCAAGCAGTAGTGACATCGGTTTCCACTTGGCAATATAGATAACAATATGTTTCTAATGCATCAATGATAAAAATGATATAAATTAATCAGTAAATTGTAATAATAAAATTTATCATATAGAAATACGACAACTGTATGGGTTCAATCTACAATAAATCAACGTAGTAAGTAATTCATAACATAGCATCAACCTTTAAATGTCCAATCGTTCTTCAAGCAGATATTTTTTAAAAAATGTGGGTATGTATGTATAGTTGTACAACGCTGTGAACAAAATTGTTGGATTGAACAAAAAAAACATTCGTTTTCAAAAGTATACAGGTTTTTTATGATGCCAGTTTTGATAATAGCATTCCGAAAGATCAAAGACAAAAGTATTGAAAACGAGTACTTGCTATATGCACATCAAGTAATCAGAACATAGAGATTGTAATAAAATTTAAATATTTTTATACCAAATTTTGACTTCCGACCCAAAAAAAATACCCATAAGATTATCCCATAGGCCCGTGAGGCCCGGGCCTAGAACGGCACAATTTGGAAGGGCAGCAAATTTTTCAGAATGTCAAAATTTTAAACCCTTTTGAATTTATGCAAAAAATTTCATTTTTGATTTTTTTGCTATTACAATATTTTACCATTCGGGTCAAAAGGTCAAAAATTATATCTAATTGTAAGTAATTTAATATAAAATTATTTGTTCAAACAAAAAAGTAAAATCTTGTCTATTAAAAAGGACGCCTTATAAGATGGGCTCAGGGCGACAGAAAGCATCACTTTTAAGACATAATTACCGCGTTAAGCAAGCATACGACAAATTATCATACCAATTTTGAAAAGTAAGTACCATTTTTTACTTATAATTGTTAAGTTACTGTTCCGAATGAAAAATAATAACAGGAAGAAATAAATAACGAATGAATATACAGAACTGTGCAAGTCCGCCATTTTTGGCAAGTAATATAAAATTGTACTATCATAATTACAATTATTATAAAGCAAATTATTATAAATAAAATGCCTTTAACTAAATTCGGAACCATATATAATATTAACTTTTGCTCATAATTTTATCAGATGAGATGGGTGTTTCCTTCAATTTTTAAAAATTTAGATTAGGATTTATTAAGATATACAAACAATTTCATTTTATTTCAATTATTCACTTGAAATTGTAAAATATTTTTTACAATCATATGCAATTTTCGTGGTTAAATTTATTAATAGTATTTATATCAGTAAGAATTATTAATTTAATACTTTTTTGTGCTATAAAGTATGTCATTTTACAAAATATATTTTTATCCTTTATATGAATAAAATAATTAGTTTTAAGATTCAGCCATCAATTGGCTAAATAAAATCTTTTATATAATAAAAATTGTTTGAGACATCTCTACAGAATATCATTCTAAAATATCAATTATATTTCTTTAGAAATCACAGCTTAAAATATTGCAATCACAGAATATATTAGTACGTCTGCAAATTCATGTTAGCGTTCTAATCTATATTCATCTCGCATGCATTGAAAGATCCAAGATCCAATCGACATAGTTCTAGAATCTGAGCTTCGCCTTGTGTACACTACACTTGTATGTATATTCACGGTCTCCGCTAGAATTCCACTAGCGTAGTAGACAAAGTAATAAAGGAACTCGCTGTGTGCAGTACTCTATACTGTATACACGATGTACATGAACACATATATCGCATATGTGTGTCTATAAGTGAAATGAGTAGTGTTTGACCTTGCGGTCGGTACGTAGTGTTCTGTGAGGTCAGTGTGCGAGCGTGCTGCATTCGCACACTCGCGGCACCGCGTTCACTGGAGTTCGCGACGCGAACATACAGCGGCCCACGACTCACGACCGGCGATCACGGCTGGAAAGGCTTTTGATTTCTTCGATGTTTGTAATTAAAATCCACTTCCGATAAGATGGAATATAATTTGATAACTGCGTATCAGAGTATTTCAGAGAAGTGAATTGATACTCTGTCGGCGGAGTTAAGAAGGAGCGATATAAATGTTGCTCAATGGAATGAAGTCCAACAGTGGAATAGTTCTATGAAAACAGATTAGTCAGTAACTGTACTTTTGACGTTATATTGTAAGTTATTTTATATTTTGTTAAAATATTGTAATTTCAGGTTAATTTCATTATGTATAACTCGTTATGAACATCCAATATACAAAAAAAGTACAAAAATAAGAAAAACAATGTTTCAATGTTAGAATTAAAGAATTCGCCATGTAAACAATGCTATTTGTTTTATTATTACCAACAATCTTTTATGGTAGTCTATGTTAATATTTGTTCTTATTGTTATATTGAAAGCCAATATATATGCCAAGCAGATTTATGCAGATGCAGATGAAGCCTTATTTATATAAATGATATAAGAACCAACATTGAGGGTCACATATATAGGGGAGTCAGGAGCTTTTTGTAACTTTAGTAAGTTGTAACAGTTTTTTAATGGGATCTTGAACGATATTAAATTTTTCTCGATTGGACATTTAAACTATCATGGTTCTATCCAGCAAGCCAACACAATATACAGAACTGTACAGGTCCATCATTTTTGGCAAGTAATTGTAATCATGAAGTTTCGGTTTGCGTTATTATTATCGACTAATTTTAAATTATATATATCTTATTTTGTTGTAAATTTATCACAGTAAAATGATCATCTATAAACTTATCAATTCACCTGTATTTCGTAGAAATAAAATCAGTTGATTTCAAAATATATTATTTAAAAAAAAAAGCTGTTGCGACAAACCCTTAGCTTTTCCATATAATATTCAATATATTCCATATAAGATATCAGAATGCAGGTAAAACCATGACACATTTAATTTTTTTTTAATTTTCAAAAATTTGGGATACCAGCTTATAATATACGATTCTTACGATTTTTATTAACTTCCCATAGGATAGTTACAGTAATGGATCCAAAATCAAAAATGAAAATGCTTACATATCTTCACGTTTCAGAGGTTTCTAAACATTTTGGCATACCTCAGAAAAATAGATGTGTGTGTATGTGCGGAGACAATTTTTCGTTGACGATTTCGGGCATATAAATGAACCAATTTGAAAAATTCAAGAGGCGATCGATTCCTATCGATCGGGAGATGTGCTAATTAGTTTTTGGCAAAGGCTGGTCCAGCGGTTTCAGAAATATGGAGCAAAAGTGCTAAAAATGTCAGGCAACCGATTTAAATGATCCAAAAAACATTCGTTTCGTAATGATGAGAAGTAGTGATTTAGATTTTGACAAAAGCAGGTCCAGCCGTTTCGGAGATACAGAGGTAAATGTGCAAAAAATTTAAGTTTTTGAGAGAACTAAGCATCCGATTTGAATGATTTAAAGAACTTTCTGCTTGTGTTGACGAAATGATTGCTTTTGGGTAATTTTTTTTTATTTAAAAAAAAATTTGAATATCGAAAAATTATTCTAAAATAATTCTTAACATCACTTATAATACTTCAAATAATTATAATAATCTATTTGAATACATTTAATATTCCTTGAATATTATTTAGGGTACGGAAAGTTCGAAAAATTTGCCTTAAGGCACGATGCCACACACCACTAGTTTTATCTAAATTTAGCATTTGCTAGAACAATTTCTAAATATTTATTGATAAAATATTAAACAATCTCAAAAAAATTCTAAAGCTCATTTAATATAGTATACGGTTTAGCTCGTAGAAATTATTGTTTTTCTGTTTGCTAACATGAAGTAAAATGAAAATAAAAAATCAAGACAAATTAAACACATCTTTTTAAAATATCTAAGCAATAAAGCAGAAATATTTCTTTAATGAATTATTATTAAACTGGTACATAATCGATTTTCACTTGAATATATTGCAGCAGAATGACTTGAAACAAGTTTCATGTTCACAGTAAACAAAATTGTGTCTTTTATCCACATAAACCGTAGAAAACGTATTCCCAATGTCCATAACATTGCATTTCCAGATGTCATTAATTTTTTTAACAACATTAAACCGTAAAATTAATTTCCCAGTCGAAGACCTATAATTCAATACAACTGGCTCGATAGACTACAATAGTAAATCCGTTCGTACGGGCCGTGGGTGGTGCGCGATAGGCACATGTGCATGTGTAACCTCTCTCTATCCGTCAGTCTGGGACTGAAGGGTGGCGGCGGGAGTTCGAGCCAGACACTTTGTGCCGAATGCGTTTGTCCGGCCAACGAGAACGTTTAGATGTGTTGGTCCTCAATGTAACGATTGTATTCCAATGCAACGCATTCGTGAAACGTTCGTTGTCAGACACAATTCGCGCGACGAATAATATCTACTCATGTAATATAACAGCACGATAAAAAATTCAACTTGCATACTCGACACACAATGCACTTTCATTTGCATGCATTGTCGCGAAAATAAAAGAATATTTAAATTCACGGATAAAATAGCTAATTCAGAAACTTGTAAAAATGTAATTGTTTTATGTTTTCGTCGGCTGCATTTGAATCATGTTGGTATATGTAAAAACAAGATATTTCATTGTTATTAGTGGTATCAACATTCTCTGGTGTGCTAATGAAGAAATACATATGAAACACACCATAAATATGATATACCACTAATGTTAAGGTGACCATACGTCCCGAGATTCCACCTTTTGCCCCCAGTTTTTCTAAAAGCAATATTTGTCACGTATTTAGATATTTTGTCCCGGATTTTCGAAAAATATAGGTCTAAATTGAATCTTTGCTCTTACTTGATGATAAAATTACAACTACCCATCAAATATTTAAAAATGTTATTTACAACTAGTATGCTTATGAACTTCTATTTTCAATATTACGAAAATGAACAAAAATTATGCAAATAAACTTCTTTACTGTCTGGAATAATTGCTAAATATTTTTAAATAGTCATGAAGAAAATTGAACAAAATTTTATAATAAGTTAGAAAGCTGAAAAACATATAGATCAAAAAATATAAAAAAATATAACATATAACCGAATTCTCATTTAAAAAAAAAATACTCATTTAAATAGTCAAATTTTTATTGGATTCTTAAATAGTATTTGTTATTTCAAAATCTTACTAACCACCCCCCCCCCGCCATCCCGGATTACCATAACTAAAATTACCGATTTTAACTTGAAAAAATATTGTCATCTTATCAGTATACAAATATTAGGTTGGCAACTAAGTGAGTGCAGATTTTGATTAGAAAATCAAAAACATTTTTTCACGCAATTAAATAACTATATTCTGAAATGCATTTTTCATTCTGATCACTGACTTTTTGTCATTTTTCAAGGAGCATCATTATCCCACTTTCATAAAACTTCTGATTTTTATTAGCAAACGACTTAATCAGATACAATTTGATACCATTATCGTAATTAATTTTTTTTTCAAGGTGTTCAAAGATCGAGACTAAAATTAATCAGATAGTGTAAGGTCAGGACTGTATGGTGGATTTGGCAAAACATTCTAAACCAAGCTCCAATAATTTTTACCGAGTGGCCAAAGATATATGATGCCATTGATAAAATAAAGCGCCATTACGATTTGCCAATTCAGGCAGGTTTTTCTAACAGCATTGTTTAATTTCATTAGCTATTTAATGCAGACATCAGAATTGATCATTCAATTAGTGATAACAGTTTAAAGTAGACAATACCATTTGAATCAGCTTCAACTGAACTAGAGTTTTTTATCTTTGAGTAAAAATCACTAGAGCAAAATGTGGCAAAGGAAAGAGAACGGAGCGTCCGATAATCCAATAATATATAATAATCCAAAAAACATCTTACTTGTATTAACAAGATGAAGAACTGATTAAATTTTTGGGAAGGCAAGTCCAGCGGTTATCGAATCTCAATAAAAATAAGTTAAACAAATGTCATTTTGCAGTCGAAAATGTTTATTGGACATATGTACATCAAATTATCAGAGATATGTATCTCATATTTTATAGAGATTTTAATATTGTGCACACATTTTGTGTAATTTTTTTTGGGTTTCGTACTAAGATTTTTAATTATGGTAGGTGAAGTTTCAGCAATTTGCCTTAAGGCACGATGCCATGCGCCCCACTATTTTGATTATTGGATTATATTTATAACAACATTTTTTCAAAACATATCAAATTTTGCAAAACTAGTGAACAATATTGGATTCAACTGCTTTTTTATAACTCACCATAACCAATTGATTTTTAACTTCTAAGCATTTAAGAGCCTCTATTTTTTCAATTTAATTACTTCAGCATATTGCCAATCACAACCATCATCGATTCGTGGAAAAAATCCACAAATTAATTCCACCTCCCAAACAAAAGCATAAGCAAAAACGCGGTCTTTGTTTAATGTCCGCGCAAATGTGACATAGCACACAGACCGTGAATCCGCCGCCGTCGCGTATGAATCACAATTTTATGATGACATCACACCTCGAGCTAGACTAGACACTGGCTGCAGACAGACGGCCGTAGTAATAGACAATACAAACAAATCGCAGACTAGCGAACGGCAATTATGGATGTGATGGTTTTCTATTGCTAAACGATTATTGTACGTTCACAATAGTGTCCGATTGTCGACAATAGTGTCCGCGCCGACGAACATATTTTAATAATAACAGCAGTCGCGGTCGCTGCACGACAATCGATGCAACCCATCGACGGACGCGGAGACGGGCCAAACTCCATACGCCCGCCGACGTACGTAATTCTATATGATGCGCTGATGTTACACACGTCAATTTCATGATCATTTGTTAGCACTTGGACGATAACCATATGTTAGTATCAGTTTAATTAACTGATTGATTTGCATCTTACAAGACAAATATCAAACTAAAAATATACACAATATTCAATGTGTTTTGGCTAGTTATTTTTTTTTATATAATTTTATTTGAACAGCGATCAGAACTTATGGGTTCTATGAGCTGTTGTGATTAAGATCTTACAAACTACGTTTGTTTTATTACAGATGGCAACCCAAACAGTTGTCACATCTCTGTATGATAATTTTTTTATTACAATCTCTGTAATAGGGCAAGTATAGTGCAACAATGCCAGGTGAGGGCTATTTTCACTTGGAAACATATTGCTATTTATATTTCCAAGTGAAAATCGTTGTCACTGTTGCCTGACAACAGGCTGCTCGAAGTGGGTATCGAACCCGGGACCTCCAAAACAAGTCCCGTCGCTTTTAACCGCTTACCTACGGGCGAGCCCTATTGGCTAGTTATGAGTTAAAATCTTGCGAAAAAGATTCAATGATTGAGATATCGCCACACCAATAGATAATAGAGAATGAAACAATTCAACAAAAAGACCTTAAGTTAATATGAGAGACCATATCATAATATGACAGATACTTATCTAATTTTCTCACATTTACTAAATAAATAAGAATGAGAAATAAATTTAATTAGATTAGATATTATGATTAAAATTAGTTCAATTGGATTCATGTAATTTCTATTTTATTTCACAAATGTTGAGATAATGAAAAATATCTTTAACTTCCCGCAAGGTAAGTTATATTAATCACAAAAAATCGCGAATGTATTTTTTGTATATTTTCACGTTTCAAAGGTTTCTGAACATTTTGGCATACCTTAAAAAATAGTTGTATGTGTGTGTGCATGTATGTACGTGCAGATACAAGTTTTCGTTGGCGATTTCGAGAGCTCGGATCATCCGATTAAACCGATTTGAATTGTTCAAAAAAAAATATTCGTATTGACATGGAGATATGCTAATTAGTTTTTGGCAATGGCAGATTCAGCCTTTTCGAAGATACGGTGCACAAAATGGCAAAAGAACAAAGAATCCGCTTTGAATGCTTCAAAAAACATTACACTTCATGGAATTAATGAAGGAATGAAAATTTGATAAATTTTTTGGGAAAGCAGGTCCAGCTGTTTCTGAAATCCAGAAAAAAGGTTAAAAATAATGCCAAAGTAAAAAATTATTAGATATTTGCACATCAAATTAAAACTTGTACAATATTTGTTTTTATGTCTATGAGTTCCGTGCTTATATGTATAATATTCAAAGTTTACTTATATAGTTCAAACAAATGTCCTTGTCATTTTCGTCAGTATGGATCAATCGACTTAAATGAGTTTCAAAATTTTTAAAAGAATTCAAAATTTTTGATTTTTTTTTAAATATTCAACAAATTCCAAAGTTTTTTTAAGTAATACAAAAAATTTAATTTTTTCCCCAAAAATTGGAAAAACATTGAAATTCTCTGAAAAATCTGTTCTATTTTCAAAATTTTAAAGCTTTTATAATTTTTTGATTATGGTACAGAAAGTTTCAGCAACTTGCCTTAAGGCACGATGCTATGCAACTAGAGTTATATATTCTTTAATATACCTAACATTTCAAAAATGTTGACCTTGACAAATATAGAAACCTTTGATGAAATGTTTTTCGTTGATATATTAAAATACAAATATGTATACTAAAGGTATACAAAAAATATACTTAAAAAATATTTATCAATTATATTGATGTTTGTTATATTCATTGATAATTTATCAATAAAAAACCTCCTCTTTTAAAAAAACTATTAGAATTTACAGAAAAAAAATCATTGAGGATTAGGGTTATTTTATAATATAGCAAATTGAAAAAGTAAAATAAAAAATCAATTTTATGTCGCAAGCAAGCTAGCATAGATAAACAAGTATAAAGCAAGCTAGGTTTAATACCTACAAATATATTAATAATATTAGAAATCCAATAAAAATAGCTAGAACAGATATAAATCATACCAAGACATCAATCATTCCTTACCCATAAGATAGAATACCTAAAGAGGTATAACTAAAAAGCATTTCGTTATGAAAAGAATTGCATTCGTGACTATGAACTTTTTCAACGACCCTTATACAAGTTGCAGACGAGGTGAATGTCCCGCAAAGCACCGCCGACACCTCATCGTCAGCTGTATTAGGGGTAGTAGTTAGTGTATTATGATGATACTTCGATAGGAACACATCAAATGTCTTATAAACGATATCTACCTGTAGTTTTAAGTGATTGATATGAATATGAATTGAAGATAGTGATTAATAAAAGTTATGAAATGTGAAGTATTTGTTTGTATTAAGTAGTTTCATAAAAATTGAATTTAGTTTCAACTGTGAGAATCTAATAGACAGGGGAGTGATGTGGGAATCTAATAGGCGGCGATATTTTGAAAAAAAAAAATAGCTGGTGAGCTGAACTATAAAAAAGGATCGGAGAATTTTGTCAATTCATTTTTATGTTATTAATAATTTAAATAATATTAAAAATTAGTAAATAAAGTATTACCGTACAACTAAGGACTAAACTTCGTGTTTCTAACTCTACTCGTACTTTACAGAACAAATCTCAACTTTTTTGTAATTTATTATTCATATTAATTTAGATTAATTATGTTAATTACTATAGCTCGTATTCAGAACAACTCATATATATATTTATTATTGTATCTTATATTTTATCATTAGAACTGTATGTAGTTTTTATATCATTTATTAGTCATATAATTGAGATATTCAAAAAAAAAAAAATTTGTTCTAGATAAAACAAGCAATAGTTCTAAACTAGTTGTTCATAATTTGATAAAATTTATTTAGCAAAATTCGTGACATAACAAAAATGAGCTTAAAGTATAAAATAAAAAAAATAATAATCTTGATTTTATACATCCTGATTTCTTAAAGTAAAGATAAGACTTTTCTCCACAAAGAATAATTTATATTCTTATATATATCCTTATACATATTTATATTTATTTATTTTCCTTGAAATATGATATGAATATACTATTAAACGAGTAATATATACTGATATAAAGATTTAAAACAATATTTTTTTAAATTTTCTTTATATCATTATTTTTAAATAAAATATCTAATTAATTAAATTATCATGTGAAATAAATATTAAACATGAGTACCATCGTATGCCTCTATATCGTGATTTATCATAATTATAATTAACAACAATAATTATTAACATAAATATCTGCAGATACTTTTCAACAATAGTCAGTTATTATGTTATTTAAGCTCATTTAATTAATCTGCCATCATATAATACGTGTATGTACTTCATCTGCTGGTTGATAGAGTCATATACGCGAAACCAAAGTGCAATCGTTTGTGTAATAAACGGAGAGCTTGGAAAATGTGAAAATATTTTATCCTATATAACAAAAATGGGAAAAGAAAATTAAAATTATCAAACTATTATAATAGTTTAATATTGGGAAAAAGTATTTAGCTTACGAAAAAAACATATTCAGCTCAGATTCGTTTCTACTAGGGTACTCATTAAAAAAAAATGAATTAGATTGATATTATGATTAACATTAGTTCGGTCGGACTCATGTAAATTATGAACTAAACTTTTCCAAAAATTAAATTAAAATAAAATATATCTTGGGGTTCTAGGTTCGTTATAGACAACCCTAATATCGAGAATTGGCGATATATTGTCACTTGAAAATATAGATCGAAAATATGTTTTCAAGTGAAAATAGTACTTCCAAGGCTTTTCTGCTTTAAATTACATATTAAATACAAATCTATCCAATACAGATGGGTTAACCATTGCCTTCTGAATGCTGTGTAAAAGGAAAATATTATGAACACGACAGCTAGAATGAGAATATAAAAAGAAATATAGAGATAATTATAGGGACAGCTAATAGATTTATAATCAGATATGATCTATAGATGATTTTGAATCTATCTAGAAAAACCTAATATTTATCAAAATTCATTATAGTTTTACAAAGACTATCTGAATTATGTCTAACAATTTATATAAAAGAGTATAAATTTATTAACACAGACAGTTTAATTAATTTTTTTATAAAATATGGTAAATTCCAATATTATCAAAGAGGTACTGGATCATGAAATGAAGATTTTGTTCACAATAAGACAAATGAAATACAAGTACCAACGATTAGAACTTTATGAAATTGTATATACCATAAGAATTAAAGATCAGTTAGTTTCATCCAAATCAGTTAAAAATTTGAGAAAAAGGTTCTGCTCTACAGCAACTATCTAGAACTAATTATAGTTCTATAATGACTAAGTAAAACATATCTGACAATTTATATAAAAGAGTAGAAAGTTAAAATAGTTTGATTGAAGCAAATATAGTTTAATTGAAAAACCTTATAAAAATATGTTAAATCAATATTCAAATACATATTATAAAAGTGGTACTGGACCATTAGATAAAATTTTCTATTGAAAAAAAAACATATAAAACACAAGAAACGAAGGTTCTGTCTTTAAGAAATTGATTAAAGAAATTCACAAAGTTACATATCAGTCAATTAAAAACTGGAGAAACAGTTTTTGTTCTATTTGGCTAAACATGAAAATACATAATTTTCAGAAAAATCCATGGTTGGTTACACATGCGAATACATAATTTAAAAAAAAAAACTATGTAGATTGTTCCCAATTTTTGCCTACGCATCGTTTGGTTATATTTTGGCTTTATATTTTTGAAAAATGTGCTTGCTTGGGTGTAATAATGATTTGATGTTTACCATCAAATTAGTATAAAAACAAGCTAGTAGTATAAAAAATATTGCTAACTTGATCACACCGTGCTAATTGTGATAATTCTTGCGAATAATTAAGCCCACTAAATATCTAATTTCAGCATAATGATATGTTATATTAAAAATTCATTAGATTTTCCGACAAAATGTTTACAAACTCCTCGACTATAAAAGCGGCACAATCAACAAGTTGAGAGTTTACAATTTACATGACGCGCGCTAACCTCCGCCTAGAAAGTCATTGCCGCAATTACGTTAAGTGCAAGGCGATTTGTAAACATGTATGCAACCATAGGTATATATGTACACTTTGATTAGTTTATGCAATTAATGACTGTTTTAATTAAGATTTTTTTATGTTCTCGCGTTAAACGAAAGGTAAATAATTCGTAAATGTAGCTGGTGATATTTGCGATTTACTTTTAGGGCTTCGCATTGTTCAAGAAGTCTTTTCGACCTTTCTAGCTTTCAGGAGGTCCGAACGCAAACTTTCAAAATAAGTCGTTAAGGAGGGAGCCTGCTTTAGAGGCTTAAAAATTCTTTTTTTTGTAAAAATGTCTTCCAAAACTATCCAAGAATATATCCCTAAAATATCAGAAAAAAAATTAAAATTATTTTTGGAGTTACAGAAGAAATAGTGAGCAAGCGTCAAGCATGTATACAAGCGGAATAAAAACTTTGACGCGCGATTTCTCGGTCTTTCATTTTTACTATTTTACCTAATTGGCGGGAAAGATACCAAAAAAACTAATCGTCCTGTCGAAACGAGACAAAATTCGTTGTACTCAAGATTAAATTTTATTCTAGTTGAACCTAAGAAAACTTAAAAAGAGTTATAATTAACCCACTTTTTAAACAATCTAAAGTGACCAAAAAAAAGATTTTTTTTAAGTTGCGAAAAATTTGTGAATTTCTCACTTTGCTCTGGATTTTTTAGGTTTAACTAGAATCTATACTAGTTAAAATATAAATTTGTTCGTGGCAAAATGCTTGTACCCGGCATATTATGACATATATTTTAATGAAAAAAATGAGAAGAATGTTGAAATATATAACTATAAAACTTGAAAGTTTCGTTTCAATTAAATATTTATTTTCTTCTATAAAAATTACTTAAAAAAGCGATTTTTTGAAGCCTCTAAAACAGGCTCCCCCCTTAAATCATAAAATCACATACAAAACAACTGTTAGTCTGTTCTTTGTATGTTTTGTTATTTTTATCAATGAAGCCTTTAAATTTTGTAATGATCCAAGATTGGTATGAAATTATACTACACACAGCAACATGTTCCATTATTATTTTTAAATCTAATTATATTTTTTGTTTATTTTTATTGGTGAAGTAATTATTATATGTATTTGAATTAATCTGTAAATTAATTTAGCTATTACATATTTTCCTAAAAATCGGAAATTTTGTAATAATATGACATACATTTTGGATGTGTTTTTGATATTGGGAATGCAGTAATAAAAATCCTCATATCGTCAAATAAAATCAAATCACCAACTAAAACTTCAAAAGCGCTATATAAATTTTTAATGTTATAAACAACTAAATCTTTCATCTTTAGATGTTAAATAGAACATTGAATAATTTAACCTAACATAATAAATGTGAAATTGTTTACCTCTTCATTCCAATAAACCATTTTATATCTATTAGTGCCATGCTAAAAATTCCCATTGAAAATTCTGTATTAAAACATTAAAGTGATTCTAAAGTGTTTTGGAATGCGAAACATTTCTTAGATTCTGACCACTTCAAAAGCTTTTTCAAACTTTTATTATCCCGATCAACAACAATTTTATTATAGTAGGATGTTAAATAAGTTTATATAGGTAAAACCAATGTATAAACTTTCCAGAGTATCTGGTTAAGTTTATAGTTGATTTGTAGTTAGGAATTATCTCTCAGCGCAGATCGAGGTCAAGTTTATATTACATATTGGAAGAAAATGGATAATTACAAGTAAAATTAAATGGAAATTAAAATTTGTAGTCGACAACTAATTGGAAGTATTGAAATGAATGGAATTTCGTATACCTGAGGATGACTCAAACCAAACTGTGAGAATTTTTTGCCTTAATTAACACTTCCAGCGTAAAATATATATGGAATAGGAATACAAACATGTCGAAGCTTTTACAAATACACAAACATACACACACACATATAAAACCTCAAAAATTGATATCCAGATAGCACTACAAAAAGCAACCGGGGGAGCCTGCAACACACCAGCAGAAGAAATTAGGCTTCGTAAGGCATATAGAGGTACCCAGATTGCTACTGTAGCTCTTCCAGCGGCAGTTGTACACGATCTGCTCAAAACAAGTAGCAAAATACGAATTGGATGGGTCAACTGTCAAATTAAAATCATCAAGAAACCAATTCGATGTTTTAAATGCTGGCTATTTGGACATTATGGATCACAGTGCAAGAGCGAAGTGAATCGGACCAATCTATGCTTTAGATGTGGACAAGAAGGTCACAAAATAGCCAACTGTATAAATGCAGCAAAATGTGCACTATGCGCTGAAAATGGAAACTCTGAAAATGTAGCACATCATGCCGGCACTCACAGATGTCCTCTATATAGGGAGGCCATAGAGAAAATAATGAACGCAAAAGCATGAAGATAATACAGCTAAACATGAATCATTGTGAGGCTGCACACGACTTGCTTATGCAGACGGTAAGAGATATGAAAATTGATGTTGCCCTCTTATCAGAACCTTACAAACATCTAACTGATTGGCCTTGGGAAACGGACAGTACCACCAAAGCCGTTATTTGGTCCTGTGGCAAGTTTTGTTTCCAAAATGTTGTTAACAATAGCAACGCTGGATTTGTCGCAGCATCATTAGATGGCATACATTTATACAGCTGTTACGCTCCACCTAGTCTTTCTTTGCCAGATTTTGTCGATTTTTTAGATCGTCTTGTGGAGGATGCAAAACGACACCACCCCGTAGCGATAGCCGGTGACTTTAACGCATGGGCGGTAGACTGGGGAAGTAGGAAGACTAATGCAAGAGGTAAAGCACTTTTGGAGGCCTTCAATGCACTTGACGTGGTTTTACTTAATAGTGGTGATAAACCAACCTTTGAAAAGGGCAGTGCAAGCTCAATAATAGACCTTACTTTTGTTAGCAATAGCCTCGTCAGAGGAATTTGCAATTGGGAGGTATTAGATATCTACACTGCTAGTGACCACAATGCAATCATCTGGGAAATATCAACAGATAGAAACATTAGAAGACATGCGAAAATATCTAAAGCCATTGGGTGGAAAATAAAATCTTTTGATGAAAGCGCCATGAGAGTTGCCTTAAATTGCAAACCTATAATTTCAGAACACGCAGATGAGCATACTAGAGAGCTGATGGAGAGAATAACCGAAGCCTGTGATATCAGTATGACTCGTAAACATGGCATGAATCAAAGACAATCTGTGCACTGGTGGACTGAAGAAATCAGCTCTCTTCGTAAAGAGTGCCTAAAGAAAAGAAGGATTTCTCAGCGTGGATATAGTCTCAGTAATTCTGCACAACTGGTAGAGGAATATAAACAAGCACGTAGACAACTAAATAAAGCTATCAAAGATAGTAAAGTTAGGTGCTGGAAAGAACTTTTGGATGAAGTCGAGGAAAATCCATGGGGAAGACCTTATAAGACTGTAATGTCTCGCCTCAAAAGCCAGCCAATACCTTCACCAACTTGCCCACGACTATTGAATAAAATAGTAACTACTTTGTTTCCACGACAACCTAATTTGAACTACCAGGTAACACATGTAGAACAGAATAATATTCCACTTATAACACTGCAAGAACTGATGGAAGCTTGTCATCGCGTTGGTAATAGCAAGGCACCGGGATTAGATGGAATTCCTAATATTGCCTTGAAAACATCAATTATGACATCTCCGACAATGTTTCTTAATGCATATAATACATGCCTGAAAGAAGGGGTTTTTCCACGAAAATGGAAACAGCAAAGACTAGTGCTTATTCCCAAAGGAAAAAAACCACCAGATGAACCATCATCCTATCGTCCAATATGCATGCTGGATACAGCGGGTAAAATTTTTGAAAGAATAATTCACCAAAGAATAGATGCAGTAGTTGATCCAATCCTAGCAGACAATCAGTATGGTTTTCGCAAAGGGCGATCAACTATCGATGCTATAAACTTGGTAGTTAATACCGCCAAGGAGGCAATTGCTGGAACCAGATGGAAGGGGGGTTCCAAAAAGTACTGCCTTGTAGCTACATTGGATATAAAAAATGCTTTTAATTCTGCAAACTGGGATTGCATTATGAATGCACTCCGTGACAAGAACGTGCCAGCATACCTATGCAATATAGTCGCAAGCTACTTTACAGACAGAATTCTAATGTACCATTCACGCGATGGTACAGAAGAATATAATATAAGAGGAGGTGAGCCGCAGGGCTCTGTTCTAGGCCCTTTGCTGTGGAATATTATGTATGATGGCCTTTTGAGACTAGAGTTTCCAGAATGTGTGAAACTAGTAGCATATGCAGACGATGTTGCCATAGTGGTTGTCTCCAAACAAATTGATGACATCGTAAGCCTATTCGATATTACATTCAGAAAAATTAATCGGTGGATGGGAACAATGAATCTCCAATTAGCACAACAAAAAAGTGAAGCTGTTCTTATCACTAGTAGGAAAAGAATTGAGACCATCAAGCTAAAGATAGGAAATCTTGAGATCACGTCAAAACCTCACATCTGTTACCTTGGCGTAATGCTTGATGCTCGTTTGAATTTCAATCAACAGGTGGAACACGTTAGTGCTAAGGCGTCAATAGTTAGGACGAAACTTGCTCGACTGATGCCTAATATTGGAGGTCCTAAACAAACCAGAAGGATATTACTATCGTCAGTTATTACTTCAGTGCTGACATATGGTATCTCCATATGGGGTGATGCTCTTAAATCTCAAAAATCGAGGAGAATGGCAGGGCCCTTATACCGTCTCAGTGCTATAAGAATTGCTTGCGCATTTCGCACAATATCGGCGGAAGCAGTGTGCGTCATTTCAGGAACTGTGCCTCTCTTAGTCTTAGCAGAGGAAAGACGGACAATTTACCATAGAAGACATCAACAACTGTGTCCTGAAAAGTTAAGATTAGAAGAACGGCAGAACAGCATTGACCGATGGCAGCGACTGTGGGATGTCGCTGTAAAGGGCAGATGGACGCATCGTCTCATTCCTAACATCAAAGTCTGGCTAAGTCGCAAGCACGGCGAAGTAAACTATTATACTACGCAAATGCTATCGGGGCATGGCTGTTTTCGAGCCTACCTACACCGATTCAAGCACGATAGCTCGCCGGATTGCCCATATTGTTTGGGCGAAATCGAAGATGCTGAGCACGTGTTCTTTGTGTGCCCGCGATTTGGTGCTCTACGGGATGATGTGGAGGAGACATTGAGACGCACAATTACCCCAGGTAATGTTGTTGAAGTGATGCTGACAAGTGAAGCTGCTTGGAACGCCATAGACAGATTTGCGAGAGACGTTTTAATGGACCTGCGTTCTATAGAGAGAGAAAGGGCGAATGGGACTTTGCCCATTTGAAAGATAAGTAAAATGTTTATGAATTATAACATTGTTTATAACAAGTTAAGAATTGTAACATTCTAGATCCTCCCCCCACGAAGTAATGCCTAGCGGCGGTTTCCGTGGGGACCAGAGGCAGGGGCAAAGCGGAGGTTTTAGTCGGTATTATACCAGGGCGGTATCGAGTCCGACATACCCAGACAGAAGACCGGTCTGGGATGCATAAAAGCATTTCCTTCGCTATACAAAAAAAAAAAAAAACACACACACATATATATATATATATATATATATATATATATCTTATATATAAGATTCTTCTGTACGGGTGTATGATTTTATACTTCTCCTAAACGGTTATTCGGATTTTGATAATTCTTTTTAGAGTTTGTCAAGAGAAATTTTTAAGATTTATTGAACGATAAAACTATAGTAATATTGAGAAATAATTGGCAAAAATTACAAAAAACACTTATCATTGTTTGACGTTGAAAACATTTGAACTGTCATCTGCTAGAAATGTCAATTCACTCGAAATTTGAATTTAGTTAAAATTATAAGCCTAGATAATATTAAAATATAATATAACAGAAAAATGTAATGTCGACATTATTATTGCCGAAAAGCAGCTGAGATGTGCCAGAAATTAAAATAATATAAGATACAGTAGATGTTTGGCAGATGGAAATTCAATTCAGTTTAATAAATAACGCAGTAAGTCCAAAATTGCATATACATTATTTTTTTACTTATGCATTTTGGTTTACTTTACTAAATTATTTAACACTGCAAAAAATATTTCTTTTTATTAAAAAATGATTTAGAATTTTGTTTCATGTGCCCAAAATTCATTTGTTTGGTATTGAATATCGAATATTTAGCAAGTTCATCTTATAATGAAGAGTGCTCATATGAATTAGATTTTACAAATTAATTCACCTAAGATTTGAACATAAACAATAATGTTTATTAAATTATTAGTAAGAAAAGTGTACTTTAGAAATTGTAATTGCCAAAAAGCAACTAATATATCGTACAAGATTATAAAAATTATAGACTAAATAATTGAAGCAATTATGTTGTGTGGTGAAATCAAGTGTCATATTGTTCTTTTACCAAAGATACAATTTCTTTTCTGAATTTCTTATACTGCTTATACTAACACCATAAATGAATCACAAAGGCAGGACATCCAATAGGATATTAAAAAGTATAGAATAGGATATTAAAAAATTTGGCACTTTTGAATTGTAGACGTGGGTACAGGACGTCTGTCGGGTCATCTAGTATATATATATATATATATATATATATATGTGTGTGTGTGTGTGTGTGTGTGTATGCATTATGTTTGTGAATAAAATCCATGTTAAATGACAATCGCGTCCGAAATATTCGAAGCGAACAAAAAATGACGTGACGGCGGCGAATCAAGATCAAAATGATAAATTAATCAACCGGTCGAAGAATTCCGATTGTTGTAAACTGAATATAATTATAAGCGATCAAATTCCGATATTTTCAGCGTCCTATTATCGCGCAAGTTAAGTTATTCTCTTTTTTGAATGTGAAGAATCTGTATGTACCAAATTTAACAAAAAGAAGGGAGTTGTTCTACAAATAAAAAAAAAACTTATAAAAGTTGTATGATGTATTGATCTCCTTAGTGACTTTTAACATTTATTGAATGATATCTTGCACAAAATTGTACTCAACTGTACATCTCTCATACAAGATTGCCTGAATGAGATATACAAAATGTAATATAATTCAAAAATAATAAAAAAAATAATTTATGAAATGAAATTTCAATTATGAAACAAAAAACTTCGCGATAAGTTTGATTATTTCATATATGCGGTAATAGATAGAGTATCATCATTTGCAAGAGCTTTTATTACAAGAATGACTCTAATTGAGATACAGGTATATTTTTTATTTTCCGAAATATTCTTTATTAAAAATAATGATCAGAAATTACACGAATGAAATGTTTTTGCGAAATGAAAATGTTTCGGTGTTTTAGATTTATGATCATTTATAATAATATCTAGTATTTAGATTTATGACTGTGTGAAACTATAATTTGTCTGATTTATTACGTTTCTATACTAAAATCTTTTAAACAATATCTTCTAACAATAAAAATAATTACATACTGTTTTTCTTTAAGTACCAAAATTAACTCAAACTTTTAATTAACAAATGATTAATTGTTTGAAAGAAAAAACATTAGAAAATTTGTTTCATAATTATCTGAAGTGATAGTTATTAATAAATTTGTATTAAAATGAGTAAATTTTATACATTCTTGTTTGAGTACATAGTCTTGAAACAGCATTTATTAGTTTTATAAAATTTCTGAACTTGAATTTAACGGTTATATTGTTTTCTTCTATTAATCTAGTTTGTTGTAATCGTTTATTAAAGTAGAGCAATTTGTAAAAAGTAAATACATGAAAAATATTATTTAATTGTTTGCGAATTTCGTGGAACGTGAGAGTTATTTTGATGTTAATCACGCATGATCAGTTTTAAAGTTTTTTATATTTTACATTGATGTCTTATTGTCACATTCCATTATATTATTAATCACTGATCTGATTTTCGGAACTTTTTACAGATAGATTGTAGTTATTTAGTTCACTTGAATAGTCCGAACGCCGATGATTCTAATTTCGAAACTTAAATCAAGGTCGATGTTTAAGTATCATTTTATGCTATACACTGGTATATGTAAGTCAATTTAGATAATTTTCAAAAAGACCTGAGATTATTCAAAAATATTTATTTTTCGACCGACTATTTTCAATGAGAATCATCTATATTTTTTATTTTTGATCGATATTTTATACATAAGTATAATCGGGATACATCAAACTAAATTGGATTCATTTATTAGATGAAATTGCAGAAACCTGCACAAAGCTGATATAGATAGTGGTGAGCATATTTAGAAACTACCAGAATTTTAAAAAAAAGCAATAATATCAACAATAAATTCTTTCCTTAATTTTTTTCAGAATATTTCAATATTGTGTGGATTTTCAGACCACACAGTATATAAAATAGAGATTAATTTTCTATAACACAACTTTTGTATAACTACTATTGGAGCAATTTTTATAAAAACAGCATTAACAGACAAAAGCACGTACAGAGGAAAGAATAAAAAATATAAGCAATACAAATTTTATCGAATTCTAAATAAAATTCCATTGATGTGTAAAGATATCTATAATTAAATTTTCATAGATAACTATAAAAAATAAAAGTAAGAATCAGTCTAAAAACTGAAGAACTAAAAAGGACTGTTTACAATTATGAACACTACAATTGGATATCCATTGTAAAATGATTTAGTTATTCTATAAGAAGTAGTAGGTACTCTATTTTAGAAAAGTATAAGGTGAATATGTACAATATTGAAGAAATTTGTAATTAATTTGTAATCAAATTGTGAAAAAATGATGTTACATACTTCATCGTAACGTTTTCAGATTATTCAATTGAAAAAGCTTTCATCAGTAATATTTATTTGCATGTAACAAATAATTATCTGTATCTCTATAATAATATGTTTGAAAAAAAGAACGAAATATGTATACAACAGCACCCATATTGAAAATGTCTACAGAAAGTACAAAAAATAAATTTATATAATAAATAAATTCATGGCAAACTAATTTTTTATATATTTTCATTTAACTTTCAAAATTAATACACGGAATAATTGTCAAGTTTCAATTAAATAAAATATAAAACACCAATAAAAAATCTCTATTGTAAAAAGATTTTGCATACAAAAGTGTAAGATGAATATGTACAATAACGAAGAAATTTGTAATTAATTTGTAATCAAATAATACAAAAATGATATTTTATATTTTATCGTGACGTTTTCGATTTATCCAATTTAAAAGGCTTTCAGTGATTTTTGTTTGCATGTAATAAATAATTATCTGTATCTCTATAATAATATGTTTGAGAAATGTACGAAAAATACATGAGAAACACATATTAGAAATATCTACAGAAAACTCATGAAACAAATATATTGAAATATTTCTAGTTTTATAAACATTAAATATATAAAGAAAAATACACCATAAATAAATGTATGAAAATATGAAAATTTGAACATTTTTGAACACCCTATTTCTTATACTTATCAAGTTTCAATCAAAATATAATATTTCATGGAATTTGAGGATGATAGTAATTGATACTGAAGAAAAATCTCTATAAAAAATTTGTAAATTTAAAAACTATTTTTATTCTTCGTTTTTTTTTTAACAGAATCTTTCAAAATTACTACACGGAATAATTGTCAAGTTTCAATTAAATTATAATACAATGTGGTAGTTTTATTAAAATAAATAAATTTTATCGTGCAAAGTACCTAAACATAAGGCATCAATAAACAATGGTACTAAAAATTAAGCAAATTAATGCACAATATTCTTTAACTTCCCTAAGAGAAAATATTGATTGATTGAAGCGTTAGATATAGCAATAACAAATATACATAAAAAATATAAATAATAAAAATGTAAATATAGTATATTGAGTGTACTTACTTTTAGGCGAAGATCGATTTCAAATGATTTCAGGGTATCAGTCCCTTGGTTTAAACTTTTTTTTAGAAATGATAACAGCACCGAATTGATTAAATTATTTTTGTTATTAATATAGATAAATTATTTAATCCGCGATAAAATAATTGTTGCGTTTGTATTTAGCACGAATCGGTTGAATGTTTGTGTTGTCAACATAGTCGCTTCGCCTTGATCTTAACATTGATGAAGTACGTCTAACGTCCAGCCTTGCCTTTCATCAGCGACCCTTTCACTGCACAACAAACTATTAAACTGTCACATGTGTACATTCTTCCGTTTGATCAAAGATTTACAGACACCAACTGAATAATATCAAACTTTATCACAATTTATAATTTTGATTTCGACTTATGGATGGTGAGTTCAAAGGATAACACAAAAGTTTAAATCAAATTTAACCGCACACTGCACATAGATAAAATTCACAAAAATATTTCTAGGTCACTAAAATTATAATCACAGATTTAGTCAGAACAGCATGAGTAAAACCGCGCGATTCAATTTTCAAATTTCAACCGAACGGAGTACAAAAAACGTTGTGAAAATGCTTTTTTGTGAACTTTGGACAAAATGACAAATCGAAATAGCGGTTTAAAGTTATATATCTTGAAGCGAGCTTAAATAATTTTCGGTGGCACAAAGAAAACAATAATAAATCTATTCACAAAATTGCTCTCTTAAAACCGACCCAGTGCACAATCAGCGGACTAAAAACTCATAACTTAGGATACTATGTGGGCCCGTCTCGCTCTGTGTGTAGTTCGCACACACAGATCCAGAGGATTCGGCTGCTCTCGGCTGCAATCGGACCGGTTCGCGGCGTCTCGTCGCGGCTGTACGAATGGGCGACGTTGCCGCGCGGGTGTCTGCCCCACCAGAACCCAACATTTAAAACTGTCTGATTCGTTCAACACATTTACTGACAAGTGCATTTTTTTAAGGGGAAAAAATTAAAACAAAACATACCAGAGAAAAAATGTTGAAAAGTTTCACTGGGTTATAACAAGAATCAACAAGGAATGCTTATTTATAATTTTTCCTTATATCGCGGACGCACCACTACCGCGTTCCTGCATAAACAGAGTTCGAGCAAGAAATCGGGTAGCGGGGTAGAAGAAAAAAGTACAACTGAAATTATCCACTTTTCTTGACTAATTTTAACTGATCATTTTTTTGATTTATAGTAAAATTTATATATAATTACCTTAATACTAAAAAAAACTAGTAATGCATGGCATTGTGCCTTAAGACCAATTGGTTGCTAGAACTTCTTGCACTATAATTGAAAGCTTGAACTTTTGTTGAAGAATTTTTTTTTTTTTAAATTCTGTTTTTTTTAAACATTTTTAAATTACTTTGAAAATTTTGAAAATTTTAAAAATGTTTAAAAAATTTGATACTTTCTTAGAACCTAGAAGCTGAATGATCCATACGTGGAAAATGTCGAGGACATTTGTTTGAACTATGTAAGCAAACTTCAAAAATTACAAATCTTGGTAAAGAAATGCAAAGAAATAAAAACAAATATTGTATTTATTATTAAAATATATGATAATTTGGTTCGCCTGTGTCTAATGATCATTTTAGACATCCAAATGGCAATATTGAACTTTTTTTCTGGATTTCTAAAACCGCTGGGCCTGTGTCTTCCAAAAATTTAATTAACACTTAATTCCGTCAATATAAGTGCAATGTTTTTTGAGTCATTCAAATTGGACGTTCCGATCTCTCAAAAACTGGAATTCCATTTTTTGCACTTTTTGCATCCTATCTTCGAAACGACTAGACCCAACAATAGCAATCAAATCATTCAAATCGGTTGATCCAAAATCGGTTGATCGGTGGCCGAAAAATTATATCCGAACATATATATCTACAAACTATAAACAGACACACATACGTCCAAGGTATGCCAAAATATTCAGAAAGCGTTGAAACATAAAGATATGTAAACATTATCATTCTCGATTTTTTGCGATTACTATAACTTACCCTACCGAAGATGAAAGGGAGAAAAAAAATTGATAGGGAGAAGAGCTGATTAGTTTTTGGCAAAGGCAGGTCCAGCCGTTTAGGGGATACGGAGCACAGAGTGCAGAAAATAGAAATCGAGTTTTTGAGTGAACGGAGCATCCGATTTGAATGATCTTAAAAACATTCAATTTGCAATGATTGGGAGAAGAGCTGATTAGTTTTTGACAATGGCAGGCCCAGCCATTTCGAAGATACAAGGTTAAATATGCAAAAAATGGCAGTTTTTGAGAGACCTAAGCGTCCAATTTAAATAATTCAAAAAACTTTCAGCTTGTTTTAACAAAATAATTGATTTTGGAAAAAAAAAAATTTTTTTTTTTTTGTATATCGAAAATAATTCAGATTTTATTTTTAATTCTGACTAAAGTTCTAATATACTTTATACAAATAATTTGCAATTCAGTTTATATAATTCTTATACATATTAGACAATGTTACAATATTTATAATAATCTATTTGAAAACATTCAAAATTCCTCGAACATTTCTTTACGGTACGGGAACTTCCAGCAATTTGCCTTAAGGCACGATGCCATACACCCCACTAGTTTTTATTAATTTCGATGTACTTACTATTATATCTGCACGATTAACGTAGAGCGATTTGAATGATTGGAACATTTTTGATTATCATATGCTTGCAACTTATGATAAAAAATACACCTTATGTCTTACAATGTCTGAAAATACTATTTGTATATATTATATTTCTAAAGTAAACTGATTAGCAGTTTAGCATAATATACAACTGTGATATCACAATTTTTAGTACTAAAATGTTATAACAAGATTAATTCAACGTTGTAATACATAAACGTTTTAATGAGCATAGGAAGGACAAATTTAAAAGCAATATTTAAATAAAAAACTGTTAAATTCAAATAAATGTAAACTGTTTTCATAATCTCTCACACCAGGCACTTCTGTCTGTCTGAGATATGAAAATAATGTATATATATAAATAAAAAAAAATCCGCGAAAATATTATGCCTCCCAAAGGAAATTAACGTATATTAAAGTATATATAACAATTTTACAATAAATATTAAACTAATAGCCTTGTTTAGAAACCCAATCCCGAACGCGTTGGTCCACCGCATGGCATCGCACGATTCCACCGATCCACGATCGCACCGGTGCCCGCGCGCAGAAATGCAAGAGCTTCGTTGCTTCGGCATCGGATCCGCGCGATGCAAGTGCAGCCAGCGAGCGCAGCGCGGGATAGTCGAGTAGAAAGGTGGAGCCCCCTCCAAGCACGAAGCCCGAAGCCCGAGGCCCGAAGTGCGTTTCAGTTCAGGTTTCGGGGTGTGGGGATCATCAGAATTTTTATAGCAACAGGGAGGCGGTCGGTGGTACCCTGGTACGCTGGTACGACGACTGGTATATGTGAACGATCGTCATTGTGTGGGTTCCGCAGAGAGCGCCCAAGAGAATGATGCTGGGCTGTGTGAGTACCGAGTACGATCGCTGTTGTTGTTTCAGGGCTGGTAGCCCATAAAATGCTAATTTCACGAATAGGAATTGTTTATTTTTAATCTGTGACGTTCAAATGTATTTGGATTTTTTTCTTGGTTAAATAAAGTCGCAAGGAAAAAACTTGCGATGGATGCAATTGAAGCAATAAAAAGAAAATAACAAAAATATACGTTGGGCTACTTGCTAGATTAGTGATTTCCAATGTGGTTCTTTAGGCTTTAGGCTTTTGGACACATTTCAGGAGGTCCATGATGGCAAAAAAAATCGTGGTCCACGAAATGAAAATGATGGTTCATCACGGTAGTGAATCATAATACACCACTATAATAAAAAGTCACTCATTATTCATAAAAAAAAACTAAAAAGTGGATAAAAATATGCAAGTTGTAGCATTGTAATCGAAATGGGGCGGAACTTATTGTAGAGATCCTATTTGCTGACTATTGAACGGTTTGGCAATATTCTTTGCGCTTTGTGAAACTTATAGTATTTCTGAATACTAAAGATAAAAGACTATTTAACAGTTATAAAACAAACAGCAGTAAGGAGATTGGAAGGCTTGGAAGGAGATTGGAGGCTTGGAAATATTCTTTGCACTTTTTGAGACTTGTAGTATTTCTGAATACTAAAGATAAAAGACTATTTATCAGTTGTAAAACAAACAGCAGGAAGGAGATTTAGCGTTATTAGTGATCTTAATAAAAAAAAGATGTAAAGGGAAGTCCAGTAACTCCGGACTGCACCTAATACCGGACACTATTTAACACGTTTTATTTAAGCGAGTATAAATCTTTTTATATCAAAATACAAGTGAAAGGGGCGCGGAGTGCACATAGGTACATGATCCCGCCAAGACTCACCTGTGGCGCACACGGTCACGGCGGGAGCAACCCTTTGCTGTTTTAGGCGCAAAATCACGGCGTCACCTAAATATCAATGGAAGTAATTCTAGTGTATTTATGCATTTATATTTGAGTGGCATTCAATAATAAAAGTAGTACTTGATTGTTATCCGAAAAATGGTAGAATATTATTAGATATTTTAAATAATTTTAGTAGGTACCACCAAATGAAAGAACATGCCTGTCCCTTAGCACCGGACACTAAGTCGTCCCTTTGCGCCGGACAGTAAACATATTGATATTTCTTGTGAGAGTTGACGTAATTTATTTTAATTATTTAATTTTGATCTGTATGAGTGCTAACGGTCAATACAAACCCCCATTTTTCGTATTTCCTAGTCAAAGAATGAAAATCTTATGATGAATGCTCCAGCTGAGAGCCCAGCCAAAAGGATGGATTATTAGTGATTTTTTTGCAATATCTAAGAATATCACAAATCAAACACAAATGTGCAGACATTCCAGAGTATGATTCCCGAGAATATGGAGATGGCTACATATGTGATCAATGCAGGTTATTTTGAAATGTCCGGTACTAGGTGCCACTGTTTAAAATCATATTTTAAAATCATATTTAAAATCATATGGTTTTGTTAATTTAGTTTGATTTCTAACTTATCTAACATAAATCATAATTTGATAAAAAGTTCGTAAAATATTTTTTGATTTATTTATAAATAACCTTAGGCGTCCGCCACTAGGAGACTTCCCCCTAGACACTAGAGGACATCATTGTAGCCGGGGGATGCAATATTAAACCTTACAAAAATGTTTCCAGATGTTGAAAATTAAACATTTACATTTCACTTATTTTATTTTTTTATGTCTAAATTTTTTATTAAAAAGTGCTCGATAATTTACTTTTCGTTGGCATTAATTTAAAATGTGTTTTCTGCAAAGACAATTTTTTTTAATATGTATAAGAATATTAAGTCATAAGATTTTTGTAACTCCCCTAGTAGAAATGTATCGTGGCTAGAGGGGTAAAATATCGTGGCGCAATATTCGAATCTTGTCTTTAGATGGACCGGGCAATATTTGTTTTCAAAATTATGGAAAATTTGGAAAATTCATCGGAAAAGTGTTTTATATGGTTTATTACAAATAATAAACATGTTTACCATCTGATTTACGCCTCTAATTTTATATTTACACGAATTATACATGATTTTTAAATGTGGGTTTCATGCATTTTTTTTCTGGGCGACCAAGATTCGTTTTTTCAGTATTATCGAACTTGGGAAATACATGGTATTTATAAGGGTCACGAAAAAAATTAACTTTAAATAATTAATTAGCCCCAAAATCATGATTAAGGCTTTTAAAAAGTCATATGTTCGATCGCAATTAATAGTTTGATACATTTTTCTTATAAATTCAATATAAATTTTAAATGTGGGTTTTATGCATTTTTTTCTGGGCGTCCAAGATTTGTTTCTCCAGTATTATCGAACTTGGGAAATACATGGTATTTATAAGGGTCACGAAAAAAATTAACTTTAAATAATTAATTAGCCCCAAAATCATGATTAAGGCTTTTAAAAAGACATATGCTCGATCGCAATTAATAGTTTGATACATATTTCTTTTAAACTCAATATAAATTTTAAATGTGGGGGTTATGCATTTTTTTTCTGGGCAACCACGATTCGTTTCTTTAGTATTATCGAACTTGGGAAATATGTGGTCTTTATAAGGGTTACGAAAAAAATTAACTTTAAATAATTAATTAGCACCAAAATCATGATTAAAGCTTTTAAAAAGTCATATGCTCGATCGCAATTAATAGTTTGATACATATTTCTTTTAAATTCAATATAAATTTTAAATGTGGGGGTTATGCATTTTTTTTCTGGGCAACCACGATTCGTTTCTTCAGTATTATCGAACTTGAGAAATATGTGGTCTTTATAAGGGTTACGAAAAAAATTAACTTTAAATAATTAATTAGCACCAAAATCATGATTAAAGCTTTTAAAAAGTCATATGCTCGATCGCAATTAATAGTTTGATACATATTTCTTTTAAATTCAATATAAATTTTAAATGTAGGGGTTATGCATTTTTTTTCTGGGCAACCACGATTCGTTTCTTTAGTATTATCGAACTTGGGAAATATGTGGTCTTTATAAGGGTTACGAAAAAAATTAATTTTAAATAATTGATTAGCACTGAAAACACGATTAAAGCTTTTAAAAGGTCATATGCTCGATCGTAATTAATAGTTTGATACATTTTTTTACATTAATGCCTTTGTGTAAGTGTCAATATTAAAACCAATTTGGGCTCCATATAATATATTGATAAACAATATTAAAATCCCATTCAAAACTAATATAAGCTCAATATTGAAAATCAATATATGATTAATATAAATAAACAATATTTACTTCAAATTCAAAATTATTATTTAACCCACATTTAAAAATATTATTTAATTCATATAAAAAACAGAATTTAACTCATTGATAATATCTTAGCTAATACATAGCTAATCATTGATCCGCTCGATCGTAATTAACAGTTTGATATAAATTTTATATGAATTCAATATAAATTGTAAATATTATATTCACATTAATTTTTTCTTTATTATCGAACTTGGGAAATAAGTAACATTTACATTGGTCAAGAAAATAATCAATTTTAAATCATCAATTAGCACCAAAAACATCAATGGCGACTCTTAAAAAACATATTTTTGATCAGAATTAATTAATTAAAGCTAAAATAATTAAATCCATTATTAAACGTGAAGATATGCAAAAATCTTCATTTTCGATTTTCGTCTCATTACTATAAATACCCTAGGGGAAGTTAAAAAAGCAATAAATAATTTAACTATATTGTATTTATTTATTAACTATATTATTTAACGACATTGTAAGTATGTCATCATTCAGTAAACAAAACAAAAATAAAATTATACAAGATTATAGTAGTACAAAAGTACCAGAATAATTAACAAACTTAAATAATGTCAGTACGTACCGCACTGAGAAAGAAAAATTAAACAAAATGTTTGATAAAAAAAAAATCAAAACTTCGAATAAAATAAATGTTAAATAATGAAATTTTGTAGTTAGTCACATGACTTGCTTAAATTTGTTTTTTTCTAGTTTGGTATGTATTAATATTATTCAAATCTGTTAAATCTGTTAATATATCGATTTATATTTATAAATAGAGACGTTTTAAAAATATTCTGAAATTGCACTATGTACATGTATATGGTTTATGTATGAACATCTGGTTTTTGAGAATGTCTCTTCTTTCTTTCATATAACCGATATTTGTATAAGGCTATCTCGCTTCGTGTACGGTCCTTCTTACGAATCGTTGTCCTTCGTCCTCGGTGTTTCTAGAGTCTAGAATCGACTACCTAACTATATGTCAGTTATGGCCGAACTTATTTTATACGTATTTTATGAACTAATATTATATCATTGCACTTTTGTTTTAATTATATAGTATTTTTAATAGCAATTATTATTTATATTACTATACTAGTTTATTATTTACATTAATGTTATTTAAGAGTAAAAGTTTAATTAAAAAATTTATTTAAAGGCAAAAGAAGTCTTCTTTAAATTTATTACTGTGTACATAGTAAATAATGTGATTATAAAAAATGCTTGTTGGTTAGTTCTTGAAGAAGGAAAGAATCCATAAGCCCATAACGTAGGATAAAATAAGTGAAATATTATTATGTTTTGTGAAGATAAAATTTATTTAATATAATTCAGCAAAAAAAAAATTAATAATAAATATAAACATTAAAAATTTTCTAAATGTAAACATATTTGATATAATGATAATTAATAGCAATTTTATTAATTTTGTTTTGAATATTTTCTAAGTAACGTGCAATTTCACTGATTATGCAATTTACTAACTCTCTTATATTGAAATGAATGAAAAGGGAGTTATGGATATACTTTACTGACTACTACACTGAATAAACTAATAACCACAAATTAATGAGCGTATACTTTGTAACATAAAATGATACAAAAACATAAAAATACATAAAAATATGTTAGAACCGCCCTTTGATTAACAATGCTTTAAGTCTGCATCACCATCGAACGCACGGAGCACGGAGCCTCGCATTTTTCAATAGTATGAAATTCGTTACGCAGTGCATTTAGCAATTCTTGTTGAATTTAGAATTTATTATAATATTAAAATATATTCATAATATATAGTAAGTCTGGAAAAATGTGAATATTTAGTGAAAAATAAAATGATCTATAATATCAAATGATAATTGGCTAAAAACATATTTTGTGAACAGTTTATAAATAAAATCAAGCGGTTAATTAACATAATTTTGAGTTTTATGTTTAAGGTACGTAAGTATATTCATTACTTATATTATATAAACAACATACATATTTAGTAAACAATGATGTATTTTATATATTCTAGATTGACTAAATTGAAATGGATGTAAAATCAGCTGTAATATAAAAACTATCACATAGCAAAAATGGATTTGATAAAAGGTAATAAAAATATTAACAAACTTATTAAATGCAGACTTTTCAATAATTTATTATCGCTTTTGAATATTTGATATTCGTATTTCCATCAACAGTTTTTTGTTTTAATTTAAAATTATAATTGTACTGTTTTAAATTAATGTTAAAATTTTATATTAACTGTATTTTTAATTATTTCAGATTTAACTGTGATCGAGTTCTAGAAAATAGTAGTTTTCAATAAACTACAATGCCAGAAATGTTTTTTTATTAAAAGCTAAGTAATTGAATTTATGATGAGTTTATAAAATCAATATATTCCAGAAATATTGCTATAAAATATTAATAAATTTTATCTTATTTCAGGTGTAATCGTGATCGAATGCAAGAAAATGGTAAAATATGTGTGAAAATATCCAAATAATATAAGAATTTCCACCACTAATTAAAATACTTATAAATAGACAATTAAGGCGATAGGATTAACAAAGATGAGATTATGATTTACCATTAAGATCCTCCAAATTATTATAATGACTGAAAATATTTTGATTGTTCTATATCTTCTTATCATAATGTGTAAATTGTTAATAAAATTATTAAGATTCAATACATAAACTATTTAAAAATGTATGTATTCATTTAGAATAAATAAACTTTTATTATCAATGAGTTAAATACTGTTTTTCTATATAAACTAAATAACATTTTTAAATGTGGGTTAAATAATAATTTTGAATTTGGGGTAAATATTGTTTATTTATATTGAAATTATATTGGTTTTTTATGTAGGGTAAATATTGTTTATTTATATTAATCTTATATTGGTTTTCAATATTGGGCTTATATTAGTTTTGAATGGGATTTTAATATTGTTTATCAATATTGGTTTTATATGGGGCCTATATTGGTTTTAATATTGGATTTATATGGGAAAATGTTAACAGAATAATATTATAGCAATATTGGTAAACAATATAGAGCCCATAAAAAGTACAATATTGCGCCACGATTCGTTTCTACTAGGGTCAAATCGTTGTTCTTTCATATACAATGCTTATGTGTATTACTAACCCCGTTTCACACATTCGTGGAGAAAATTAATATGTGAATAAACACTTCGAAGCAAACAGTAAAACTTTGGGGCGCATCTTCACGCTCTTAAGAACCAACCGTTTAGTGTACATATCATTTCTGAAAATATCTTAAGGTCACATAGTCTTTCGCTTGGACAAAAAACATAATGATACCGCAAAATCTCATTTTTCTAACTTCAAACTTGCTGTCGCTATTTTGTGATGTAGAATATTAATATCTGTTGCATTTGTTCCAATATTTAAAATGATTCCTCAAAAATTATAGAAACACAGACATAAGAAAAAAATCTAAGATATAGTTCTTTAAATCAAATGGTAAAATTTTACAAAGACATGTGCAGCTATGTACATCCATTCGTATTTTTAAAGCAAAAAAAATGGGCATTGCCATATGAACGACGAAGAGAATTCCAACAATGATTTGGATATTTGGTAAACAAAAATATTTTAAAATATAATAAAACAAACTCTTTTAAATAAACATTAAGCCAAAATGCATAAAAATACATTAGAGTGTTGCCGTTAAATGATATGGAGTTACAAAAAAATATCATTGTTATTTTATATAATTTATATTCATATTAGAATATAGTTTTCTTTTTTCATTGCAATTTTGCAATGAATCGTATGTTGGCGAAGCTGAAGGACATAGAGGACGCAGACCTAACTCAACATAATACTCATTATTATAAATCGTATTCGGTGACTCGTCAATATCGACATTAAAAAGCTTTAAAAATAGCAATTTAAATGGCATATAAATGAATGTTTTTTTGGATGACAATATGCAGAAA